>NC_073380.1:34933680-35284930 GCF_028641065.1 Leucoraja erinaceus | reverse complement strand
GCCAAAAGAAGTGAGATAAGGATAGAAGCGTGAATTTTGAAGGCACAAGGAAAGCAAGGGGAATGGGGAGGGGAGAGCAGGAACCTGGACACAAACCCATTTCTCTCATGTTCTCCAGAGATGTTGCCTGACCCGCTGAGTTACTCCAGCACTTCACACCTTTTTTTTTGTAACCTAGCATATATAGTTCCTTGTTTCTCTCTTAAGATGTAGGCGATTCCTAGAAAATAATGATTATTATTCCTCTTCCATTGCTCTTGTTTCAGGATCATAAAACTTCCAACAGAGCAGATGCCCTTGAACAGAGAATGTTCTGACAATGTGCAAAGGGAATTCCAAGATCTCAACCTAGGAATGATGAGTCTATGTGTGAGAGCAGGAGTGAAGGCAGGAATAAGGACCACCATATTATAACAGAAAAAAACAAGACTGGGATAGCTGTTGAAATTAGTTTGGGAGACAATAGACAATAGGTGCAGGAATAGGCCATTCTGCATTTCGAGCCCGCACCGCCATTCATTTGTGATCGTGGCTGATCATCCCCAATCAGTACACCGTTCCTGCCTTTTCAACATTTCCTCTGACTCCGCTATCTTTAAGAGCCCTATCTAACTCTCTTTTTAAAGTATCCAGAGAACCGGCCTCCACTGCCTTCTGAGGCAGAGAATTCCACAGACTCACAACAATCTGTGTGAAAACTTGTTTCCTCGTCTCAGTTCTAAATGGCTTACCCCTTATTCTTAAACTGTGGTCCCTGGTTCTGGACTCCCCCAACATCAGGAACATGTTTCTTGCCTCCAGCATGTCCAAACCCTTAATAGTCTTATATGTTTCAATAAGATGCCCTCTCATCCTTCTAAACTCCAGAGTATACAAGTCCAGTCGCTCCATTCTCTCAGCATATGAGTTCCGCCAACCCGGGAATTAACCTTGCAAACCTGGGGATTTATCAGCCTTCAGTCCCATCAGTCTACCCAACACCATTTCCTGCCTAATGTGGATTTCCTTCAGTTCCTCTGTCACTCCAGATCTTCTGACCACTAGTACATCAGGAAGATTGTTTGTGTCTTCCTTAGTGAAGACGGATCCAAAGTACCTGTTCAACTCATCTGCCATTTCCTTGTTTCCCATAATAAATTCACCCTTTTCAGTCTTCAAGGGTCCAACTTCGGTCTTAACTATTTAAGAGCTAGTCATAATGGGGATATGGGGAGAAAGCAGGAACAGGGCACTGATTCTGGATGATCACCCTTGATCAAATTGAATGGCGGTGCTGGATCAAAGGGCCGAATGGCCTACTCCTGCACCTATTTTCTATGTTTCTATAATGCATCCACTATGTATCTTGCATATTAGCCAGATAGTTAATCAAAGTGATATCTATCTATATAATTAAAGTCTCATCTTAACCACTTCCTGTCTGCAGTGTATATTGATTTTAAAAAACATGCTACCCTGTATTGCTGTGATTTTTGGCCATCTTACTCACAATCCTCCTCCGCTGGGCCAGCCCCGAGAATTATTGCCATTGATTAAATTTTGAGTGTTTAAAAAAACCTTGAGATCAGCTGATTGGTCCTCTCGCCTGTCAATCACCGCGATGAAGGAAACGCCCCTTCTGGGGGGGGGGGGGCAGGACTATAAAACCCCGGATGCCTGGACGCGAGTCAGTCACTCTGCAAGATCGCGAGGGAGAGGCCACGACTGTTATTCTAAGCTGTGAATCAACTGAACTGTGAGTCTGCAATCTACTTGCAATAAATGATTTGTTAGCCCTTAATGACAATGCCATGAGTTGTTTGGCCTGCTGCCCTGCCTGTGCTTGAAACTGCAATGCTTTATTAGGTCCAACTGTGTATGAAAGGAATAAATGCTTTATTAGGTCCGACTGCGTTTAGTCCAAAAGTCTCACTCATTTCGTGACTTCCGCTTAGTGGACAGGTCACGCTGATTGCGTAATTTCCGGTGAGTGCAGGGATCGCGCTGATTGTGGAAGTGCCGCTGACTGCAGACGCCACACAGTGGAGAGGCCGCGCTCTGCCGTGTGAGTAGATTCAAGAAAGTTTACTTACATATATATGGTGAGTGTGAGAGTATGAGTGGGTGAGAGCGAGTGTGTGTGCGAGTGGGCGAGAGTGAGTGTGTGTGTGCACGAGTGGGTGAGAGTGAGTGTGTGTGTGCGAGTGGGTGAGAGTGCGAGTGAGTGAGAGTGAGGGTGTGGGCGAGTGAGAATGAGGGTGTGGGCGAGTGAGAGTGAGGGGGTGGGCGAGTGAGAGTGAGTGTGTGTGCGAGAGTGAGAGCGAGCGTGTGCGCGAGGGTGAGAGCGAGCGTGTGCGCGAGGGTGAGAGTGTGCGTGTGCGCGAGGGTGAGAGTGAGCGTGTGCGCGAGGGTGAGAGTGAGCGTGCGCGAGGGTGAGAGTGAGCGTGTGTGCACGAGTGTGAGTGTGCTTGTGCGCGAGAGTGAGCGTGTGCGCAAGTGTGTGTGTGTGCATGCGTGCGTGTGTGAGAGTGCGTGTGCATATGTGTGTGTGTGCGTGTGTGTGTGTGTGTGTGTGTGTGTGTGTGTGTGTGTGTGTGTGTGTGTGTGTGTGTGTGTGTGTGTGTGTGTGTGTGAGAGAGAGAGTCTGTGTGTGTGTGTGTATATTGGGATTGGTGGAGGTGTGGAATATTGCATTGGGGGACCATCCCTCCCGTGAGAAGCTGCAACCCAACGGGTCCCACTTAGTCTAGTATTAAATAAATGTGTCATAAGTGGCTTTAAGCATTTTATTTTACTCTTGCACCAATTCTGAAAAGAACTTGATAGTTAATGGCAAGATTTTAAACTGGTCAAAAGAGGAGTAATTAATTGAAGAATATCCAGTATCATCCCGATTTAAATTTATTTTTAATACTGACTGGTCCCATAAGGTTTTGGTTATGTGTAATAACGAATGATTCTGAGAAGAAATCGACGAACAATTCGAGGGAACATCATGGAGAGGTCTTTACCTTTCTTGATAACCATTAGCAGCTGGTATTGATGTAGCATGAATGGTATTTGCTGCATCGTAGAAACCTATATTGGCTATTGTCCAGGAACTGCACCTGGGAATAAAATATTGTATTGTTGTAAATAGTACTAAATCATGCATACATTTTGATATCTCAGCTACTTCTGACAGGTTTACACTTTCAAAAAGAGACGAGTCATCCAGCCAGCAAAGAACATAATAATAATCAGCAATGAAAATTAACACAAATGCAAAAACTCTTAAGCGCTATTGATTTCCATTGCAAATGAAAACAAGTATAAACAAACCCAGTCTGATTAAACAGGAAAAAGGACTGACATAGCAGTTTTGGAAATCATGCCATCTTCATGAGATATTCCAAAGGGATTTATCAGTGTATTTTGGTTTAAATTTCCTGAACTCAAAAGGTGACCAGATTCAAAAATGTTCATATATTCCTGAGAATGTTACTGCTGTACATTGATCAGAGAACTAGATTTCACATTATTTATGCTTTCCCAAACACAGTTACTAATGTGGTAAGAAAAAAAAAAACGATTTTCAAGGCTGCAAACACTGATGCCTCAAATTTGAATTGACAGATATGCGATACAGATAAACACTAACATTAAGAGTCTATGAACAATATGCCAATTACAACCCCCCCCCCCCCCCCTTCGCAATGTCATACAAATACATTCATAGCATTCAGACATAATCCTCCATGCTATTCCTTAATCTCTCTGATGAGTGCATAAAATTGTTTGTCCCGCCTTAACTTGAGTTAACATTGGCCAGAATTTAGCAGGATAGCAATACCAGGAGTTGCGTTCATGTGCAGTCAAATATAGGTTAACAAACTCACTCAGCAGTAACAGCCATTGCATCCCTCAGGATGCAGTGTTGCTGTTCTCACTCTGGACTTCATCACTTGAGCTCAATATTACTGAGATTCATTAGAGTTTATGTTGGGAGAGGGGTATGGTACCAACAATATATCGCATCAAATATGCCTACAGGACATTACTGAAAGGATGGAAATTATTGCTGTGCAAGGGCCATCTTAAGAAATTGAAGATAAAGGGTAAATTCCACATGGACAACAAGAATGCACAGATAGTAATAGAAATTATACTGGAAACATAAAACGTTAAGAACAAATTAAATTGTTTTATTTTATATAAATGCCCTTAAAGCCTTTAAAGTTCCAGTTAACAATCTTTACAGTTGCAAGGCATTTAAATCCACAAAATATTATTGAACCTGTACATTAAATTATACATTGTTGAAATAAGCTTTACCAGCTGTTGTTGCAATCATCCCAGCTGTTATCAGGCAACTGAATGGTCTTTCCCATCTACCTCATTGAGGACCTTTCAACTATCTTTAATAAGCGAGTTTGGTATTCCGAAAAATGCAAGGAATCATGGGATTTGTCAAAGGACACAAGCTATCAAAACTCTGGACAGACTGGACACCAGCCCGGAGCCATGGAATTAGCGCTGTTTCTATGGGCTGGCTGTAAGCCTGGGCCATCATTCTCGTAAATCCAGGCGGATCTGTAGGTTAACCCGGCGTGACAGGCAGAGTTGAGCTGGATTTAGCGCTGCTTCTCTGCGCTAGCTGTAAGCCTGGGGCGTTGTTCCCGTCAGTCCAGGCAGGACTGTAGGTTAATCCGGCGAAACAGGCAGAGTTGAGCTGGATTTACATAAAAACATAGAAAATAGGTGCAGGAGTAGGCCATTCGGCCCTTCGAGCCTGCACCCCCATTCAATATGGTCATGGCTGATCATCCAACTCGGTATCCTGCACCTGCCTTATCTCCATACCCCCTGATCCCTTTAGCCACAAGGGCCACATCCATCTCCCTCTTAAATATAGCCAATGAACTGGCCTCAACTACTTTCTGCAGCAGAGAATTCCAGAGATTCCCCACTCTCTGTGTGAAAAATGTTTTTTCTCATCTCGGTCCTAAAAGATTTCCCCCTTAACCATAAACTGTGACCCCTTGTTCTGGACTTCCCCAACATCGGGAACAATCTTCCTGCATCTAGCCTGTCCAACCCCTTAATAGCTGATCATCTACAATCAGTACCCCGTTCCTGCCTTCTCCCCATATCTCCTGACTCCGCGACCTTTAAAGGTCCTGTCCCACTTGGGCGTCCTAATCTGCGAGTCCAGAAGAGTGTCTTCGACCTTCAAGCACGAGGGCATTCTCCTGGAAAGCCTCGAGCTGGACCGACCGGCCGCATTGAAACGGCGAGCTGGATCGACCGAACCGCGAGCTGGATCTACCGACCGCACACACACACAAGCACATCGCGAAGGTGGGGGCCAGGGAAAGCGGAGGAGCGCTGTGTGCGCAATGAAGATGAGGGTAAATAGCTGCCACAGTTATGGTAAGTCCTTTATAGAATGCGGAGGGGGGGGGGGGGGGGGGGGGGGGGGGGGGGGGGAGAGAAGGGGGGAGAGAATGAGTGGAGACACTTTTAAGAAGTATAATAAAGTTTAGCGGGCATTTTACCTACTGGTAGGTCTTCTTTCCTCATCTCTGTTCTAAATGGCTTACACCTTATTCTTAAACCGTGGCTCCTGGTTCTGGACTCCCCCAACATCGAGAACATTATTCCTGCATCTAGCGTGTCCAAATCCTTAATAATCTTGTATGTTTCAATAAGATCCCCTCTCATGCTTCTAAATACAAGCCCAGCCGCTCCATTCTATCAACATATGACAGTCCCACCATCCTGGGAATTAACCTGGTGAACCTACACTGCACTCCCTCAATAGCAAGAATGTCCTTCCTCAAATTTGGAGACTAAAACTGCAAGGGGGAAACCACTTTTGGTGGACTTGCCATCCGGAGTGGGTTCCCTCGCCGGGGATTCCTGGAGAAGAGCTTCGACCGCCGGCGTGCGGCCTACATCATCTTAAAGCCGTGGTCTCCGGTAGTGAAGCACCGATTCGGGACTTACCTTCCAGAAGAGGGCCTGCACATCTGGCCGCCCACAGCGGTGACTGCGGAGGTTTATGGCCCCGTCCACGGGAGAACAATGGAGGAGGACTGACTGTTCTTTGTGCCTTCCACCTCAGTGAAGAATGCTGTGGTGGATGTTTGTGTAAAATTTTATTGTTTGTTCTTTTTTATTGTACCACTGCTGGCAAGTTCATTTCACTGCACTTTATTGTGTATGTGATGAATAAATCTGATTGATTGATTGATTGATAAGAAATGTTGCAACAATCCATCTAAAATGTACATAAAATTATGAGAGGCATAGAGTAGGCAGTCAGAACCTCCCACCTCCCCAATGTTGGAAATATCAAATATTAGAATGCATACCTTTAAGGTGAGAGGAGAAATGTTTTACAGAGCAAGTTGTTTTGTTTTTTGCAATGTCAGATCCTCGCCTGGATCCAAATGTAATAAACACACTTCAAGGACACTGAACATAAACAGCTAGTGCCTGGGAACATATTGATGGGGCTTGTGGTCGAGACAAATATGGAAATGACATTTAAGAAACTTTTAGATAGGAATATGGATATGCAAAGAACAGAGGAATATGGATTATGAGCAGGTAGATAAGAATCGGTCTTTGCATCATATCTGGCTCAGACATTGTGAACCAAAGGTCTGTTCTTGTATTGCAATATTCTATTTTCTATTTTAAATCCCCCCAAAGGCTCCATTTTGATGTAAACATTCGATCCTTCTGCATAGATGGAAAAAAATTGACACAACACAAGAATAATCAAAGGTTGACAGTCTATGATCAAATAGTCTTCCATAAATACTGGGGCAGATTATGTTCAACTCAGGCCTCTTGACAATCACTGCTCATACAGTTCCCTGCAGCTAAACTGCTTTTTGCAACACTGTACATAGAAACATAGAAAATAGGTGCAGGAGTAGGCCATTCGGCCCTTCGAGCCTGCACCGCCATTCAATATGATCATGGCTGATCATCCAACTCAGTATCCTGTTCCTGCCTTCTCTCCATACCCCCTGATCCCTTTAGCCACAAGGGCCATATCTAACTCCCTCTTAAATATAGCCAATGAACTGGCCTCAACTACCTTCTGAGGCAGAGAATTCCAGAGATTCACCACTCTCTGTGTGAAAAATGTTTTCCTCATCTCGGTCCTAAAAGATTTCCCCTTTATCCTTAAACTGTGACCCCTTGTTCTGGACTTCCCCAACATCGGGAACAAACTTCCTGCATCTAGTCTGTCCAACCACTTAAGAATTTTGTACGTTTCTATAAGATCCCCCCTCAACCTTCTAAATTCTAGTGAGTACAAACAGAGTCTATCCAGTCTTTCTTCATATGAAAGTCCTGACATCCCAGGAATCAGTCTGGTGAACCTTCTTTGTACTCCCTCTATGGCAAGAATGTCTTTCCTCAGATTAGGAGACCAAAACTGTATGCAATACTCCAGGTGTGGTCTCACCAAGACCCTGTACAACTGCAGTAGAACCTCCCTGCTCCTATACTCAAATCCTTTTGCTATGAATGCTAACATACCATTCGCCTTCTTCACTGCCTGCTGGACCTGCATGCCTACTTTTAATGACTGGTGTACCATGACACCCAGGTCTCGTTGCATCTCCCCCTTTCCTAATCGGCCACCATTCAGATAATAATCTACTTTCCTGTTTTTCCACCAAAGTGGATAACCTCACATTTATCCACATTATACTGCATCTGCCATGCATTTGCCCACTCACCCAGCCTATCCAAGTCACCTTGCAGCCTCCTAGCATCCTCCTCACAGCTAACACTGCCCCCCAGCTGCGTGTCATCCGCAAACTTGGAGATGTTGCATTCAATTCCCTCGTCCAAATCATTAATATATATCGTAAATAGCTGGGGTCCCAGAACTGAGCCTTGCGGTACCCCACTAGTCACTGCCTGCCATTGTGAAAAGGACCCATTTACTCCTACTCTTTGTGCAGGTTTTCAGCAGGTTTTGCTGTGGCTGTCCCACAAGGCAGAGTTGTGGCTGGACTCAGATCAGCATATCCCAATGCCATCTCCAGATCACCCAAAAGCCAATTGACAGCTCAGTCTGATCAGAGTCCATTTTACATATATTTTAATGTTTATATTTGACTTTAGAGATACAGCATGGAAACGGGCACTTCACCCATTCACACTAGTTCTTTGTTATTCTACTTTCTCATCCATCCCCTACATACTAGGGGCAATTTACAATGACCAATTAACCTACAAAACCACATCTTTGGGATGAGGGAGGAAACAGGAGCATCGGCGGAAACCCACGCAGTCACAGGGACAATGTACGAACTATGCACAGATAGCACCCAAGATCAGGATTGAACCTGGGTCTCTGGCTCTGCGAGGCAGTGGCTCTATCAGCTGTGCCACCGAGCTGCCTCTTTAAGATATAAAAACCATAGAAATGATCTTTAAATGTGTAAATGAAAATGTAATGTATTACTTTAAGATTAAAATAGCATTAATATCAAAATAAACACCTCTGTCAATCCAGGTTGGCACTCCCATTTAATAAATAGGCAGCACCAGAAGCTATAATGCGGTGAACAAAATATATCTGATCTTTCATCTTAACACCTTTGAGATCTTCATCAGTCCAACAGCAGAGCAGAATGTCAGATGTGGCAGCATCCCATGTCCAATTCCTTCCAGTCTTCTACGTTGCACTAGATTGACAAGGGGTTTATTTAATTAATCTTAATGTTCATAATTAATTTCTACACAGAAATAATTTGAAGTAGATTTTTGTATTTCAATTCTTATTACTTGCACCTATTTTGACTGTTTTTAAATATCTCCGATTATTAAGGTGCCAAAGTCAGGAACAAGTTAACTCATGCATGGCAACAAGCCTCGAGCTGTCTGAAGACCAGCACCCATAAGCATCGCAATCCAACCAATTAATAAAATCCTGTCAGATTAGCTCATGAATGTGTATATCTGACCCCCAAACAACCCATTATAAATTCAACACTAACCAATGTAGATATGATCAGCTAAAGACATATTATTATTATTCCATTCTACTGCATCATGCTCTTCTCCACCATTTAAAAGCTGGCAGAAAAATGCAGCTTGCATCTCTACTGGTTAAAATACTCTGACCAGAAACAAAACTTGACGCTCTCTCACAACACTAGACTAGAATCTTTTCTAATATAAACAAAATATTAAAAACTAGCTAAACAAGAGTTTCCAGTTCATTATGTGGAAGTAATTAAAGACTCCCCACCCAGTTTAACTGATGTAGATAAATTGGCCAGGACATTCAATTAATTTGGTATAGTTTTAAAGCAATTCACCACATACATATGCTAATGTATATCTTGCATATCCCAATGGAATGAAAGAGAACAAATGTGAAAAAATATGTAGATTTGATTCACATTACAAAAACATTTTATAGAAACAACAGCTTTTACAGTAAATTTTGGAGTTATGCTTGAATAATTGCAACCATAAATTTGCAATTTGGCTTTAATTTTGTTAAGTCCTTTACTTCAAATTTGTTTTTTGCGTTTGCCATACCTCCCAATGCATTCAATGAAATTGCCTTAAAATGATTGTACAAAGTGCAATGAATATATTGTGTTTATTCAGTTGAGCCCAAGCATTTAAATTATAAATTACAGAATACTGCATTTTTTAAACAAAATTTTGCCCCCTCCACAGTTTTGAGCATGTAGTTCGACTGCACCTTCAGGTTCACCCATCTCCTCTCCTCTCCTCTACCACGCACACACAAAAAATCATGAATTAGGGAATTATTCAGGAGTCTTTCAATATGCAGACTTTTCAAACCATTTTGTTCAAAATTATATTAGTATCTGATAACAGAATCACATTCATTACAAAAAAAATGTTTTGATTGGAGAAAATTCACTGCAGAATATCTCTCTCCCCTCCGTGTAGAATTTGCATTAACTTTAAAGTACAAGTTGGTGGAAAATGTTGAAATAGCGTGTTTAGTATTAACCAGAGGAAAATCAAATGGCTATTGAAATCATCAGTCATTTTAAAGGATTGACAAGTTCTTTTTTCTTGCATTCTATGCAATTATATTCAGTCATGCAGATAACCCTTAAATCACATTGGTATTGTCTAGGAGCAAACTTATCTTTTGGCCCTACTAAATTGCGAGGTCTTACTTTCCCAAGCAGCAAAGAGCTAGCAAGTACCCCATATGTCAAGCTCATAAGGAACTTCAGAAAAGCACATCATTATTAAATGATATTAAATACATGATAGAAATTTTGCACATTAACGAACAACTATTTACAAAAGCCAAATGCATAAACAGACTACAAAACAATTATATGAAGCTTGGGCACCTAGAATGAGCTCTTGTTCTGGTGCATCAGCTCTTTCTTTCGGAATATTTAACAGGACTATGAGAACAAACCAACTGCCACAGCTGCTTTTCAAGACTGCATTAATTATAGAAGGCAACACAAAACATGCTTTGTATTTTGAAGGAGCAGCAGCTTCAGAAAGATCCATTTCTCATATAGTGGGATACTGTGGGCTCATTGTCTTCACCCTGTTAAAAAAGAATGGCACATTCATGCTTGAGAAATTCCTCAGTGGAGTTCACCCTGTTCATTTAACTGATCAGACAGATGGAATAATAAGAAAACAGTTCCAATATATCAGCAGAGTCTGCCACTGTAGAATTGTCTTACAAATTATTCAATAATTTTTATCCATGTGCTATTCAACTGGGTTTGAAACAGTATAGTACATACATATCTCTTTAAACGTTCAGTGTTTGTGCATCACAAGGTCCCATCAGGTTTACATGAAATGCAAACAGTGAGAGAGCCATACTATTTTATTCTGAACACAAAGAATTCCAAAATTCTAGCCTTAAGGACACAACAACAATTAAGGGCCTGAAATAGTTTACGTTGTTATTTATCTTGCCCATACCAGATCAATTCAATCTAACAAAAATCAGAAGATTAAAATACAAAGAAACATTGCACTGATGTTGGACCTGCAAATTTGGACAAAGGCGGCGGCTGCTTTTCAGGGCAAATCTATCAAACTCTTAAATTGGCTCAAATATATAATGCAAGTTTTAATTAAATTAGGACACAAGAACAAGAAGATGAAATAAATCAAATACTATAACCCTTGCCTCTGGATTCTGCACCTCTTTAAAAACAGAAAAACAGCTCTGTTGATCTTCACAAAACAGCTGTTTCTCCACACATTCACCTTGTACTTTGATGTGGTTATGTTATGTTGGGTTCCCAGTGTTGCAATCTATTCAGTTCAGAAGTAGTTCATTGGCTTCAAACCACTTTGGAACATCCCAAGATATGAAATCTAAATTGGGAATATTTTCTTCTGGGATTTGTAGGAAAGAAAGGGCAATGTGACATGCAAGGAGAAGGAAATGCAAGGGTCAATTTTCTTTCTTAATTACAATTTGCAAATCATGATGCAGATACCGTTTCTTCATGAAATCACAGGAAAGGGACGCTACACTCAACTGTACATTTAGACTAATCTGATGTCCTTGTGTACAGAAACCAGTTGGTGCCAATTCTGCTTTTAATTTAAGGACTGCATTTATGAGACAAAGTTTGAGACAATTTATCAAACAAAATATCTTCCAAACAATCAAAATATTTCTGTGCATACATGCCATCGATGGTTAAAATCACATACAAAATGCTTCCACACAAAGCACACACAAATGCTTCCACAAATTTGCTTCCCCCACTCCTCCCAACAATAACACGATTGCATTGGTAAGGTTCGAAAGTGGTCAAATCTTGCAAGTAATCTAGATCATATGAAAAATTAGATCTTCTTTCAATGTGGAAACAAATCACTGGAGTACTTTGTTCTTCTATAAACATCCAACCAATGTTCAAGGTGCTCATGAGAAATTACCAATCCTATTTTCTCCCTTACAAGCCACTTGAGACCAGGCCAAACTCTCAAAACTGGACCCTGTATGGCAAATCAGAACATAATTGCAGCACCTTTCTGATCAGTGCAAGACGTACAGCAACCAAAATTGAAATCAAACTGGATGATTATAAATGTTATTCAAAATGTGGGCAGTGTTGCCACAGACATTACCTTCTCTGTCCATTCGTTGTCTTATAAATATCAGGGCGAGCTTTCACCTTAAAATTGCTGTAGTCCTACATTTGTGCTCACATCCCAGAAAGAAAACCAGAACATTAGCAGACTATATAATATAACCATATAACCACATAACAATTACAGCACGGAAACAGGCCATCTCGGCCCTACAAGACCGTGCCGAACACTCATTTTCCCCTAGTCCCATCTACCTGCACTCAGACCATAACCCATAATTCCTTTCCCATCCATATACCTATCCAATTTATTTTTAAATGATAAAATCGAACCTGCCTCCGCCTCTTCCACTGGAAGCTCATTCCACACAGCTACCACTCTGAGTAAAGAAGTTCCCCTCATGTTACCCCTAAACTTCTGTCCCTTAATTCTGAAGTCATGTCCTCTTGACATCCATGGCAATATGATAGTCACATATATCTAATAATATAATAGTAATATGGTGTGTCACTTAGAATGTAAAGTGCCTCTAAACATCTTCTGTTAAAGAAAATGAAAATTTGCTGGATTAACTTATTAATCAGATGGACAAAACATTTCCCAGCATGTAGAGTATGTAATTACAACTGCAAGAAATAAATGATTTGAACTAAAGGCCTCTGAAGAAAAGGTCATAACATAGCAATTCATGCCTTACCAAATTAATATTTCATCTGTTTTGGACCCATTGCAGAATCATGGCATTGTTTCATTACAGGAAGCTACCATTCCACCTTCTCTGTCTATGTCTTCTCTGGTGAATGAATCAGCAGATATTGGTGCTTCAAAGAGATGCTAATATTTAGATGATGCGTCTTTAGATAATTGAAATGAAGCACTTACATTACGAATTAGTTTCATTTTGTTTAGAAATACAGTGTGGAAACGGGTCCTTCTGCCCAAAGAGTCCAAGCCGACCAGCGATCCCCACACACTAACACTACCCTACACACTAGGGGCAATATTACAATTATACCTAGCCATTTAATCTAATAACCAGTATGTCTTTGGAATGTGGGAGGAAACTGGAGATCCTGGTAAAAACCCACAGGGAGAAAGTACAAACTCCATACAGGCAAGCACTTGTAGTCAGGATCGAACCTGGATCTCTGGTGCTGTAAGGCAGCAACTCTACCATTGCGCCACCACGTTGCCCGAATGTTAATATTATATTAATTCAATTAACAAAGCAAAATCATAGCTACTATCACAATAATATTTATGAAATATTCTTATTCCTACTACAATTGGGCTAGTGCCACAATTGAATAACAGGGGGTGTGATCTCGCTGATTCTCAATTGGATCATTAAGATAATAAGAACACATGCGTCAGGCTGTTGTTCACCAACTAGAGCTTGGCATTCAACACCATTATTCCCTCAAAACTTCTCAAACTCAAAACTGGGTATCAGCTCATCCCTATGTAATTGGATCATCAGGGGAATCACAATCAGTATGAACTGGGCTCATCACTTCTTGTTCAATAACCATCAACACTGGAGGACCTCAAGGTTGTGCGTTCAGTATCCTACTCTGCTGTCTTCAAACTCATGATTCTGTAGCAAGACACAGCTCCAACCCCATATTTAAATTCACTGATGATACGACTGTTGTTGGATGTAGAAAGGGGATGAAGAAAGTTTGATAATCTGATTGAATGTCATTCTTACTCTCAATCTTGGCAAGATCAACAAGCCGATTGTTGACTTCAGGAAATGAGAGCCAGGGATCTATAAACCCATCTTCATGGCCAGGATGGGATTGTGGTGGAGAGAGTTTACAACCTCAAGATTCCGGCCATGCATTCTCTGAAGATTGTTCTTAGGCCCAGCAATAAAAAAAGGTTTAAGGGCCTTTTCGGCGACTGCCGGCACCCGTCATAGGTCGCCGAAAATTTTCAATGGGTGCCTATGATGGGTGCCGGCAGTCGCTGAAAAGGTCGCGTAAGTGGGACAAGACCTTAACACCTCTATTTCCTTACAAGATTTAGTACGTCACTGAATACTCTCTCAAATGTCTTCAGGTGTATGGTAGAAATTAAACTGACTGGTTGAATCACGGTCTGGTTTAGTAACAAACACGCAAGAATGAAGAAATCTGCAGAGGTAGACATTGCACGGTTCATCACAAGTACCGACCTCCCCACCAAAGGGATCTACAGGCTGCCCCAAAAAGGCAGCCAATATCATTGAAGCCATTGAATACCATACCAGCCATGCTCTCATCTCACTAGTACAATCAGGAAGGTGATACAGGAGCCGGAAACCATGAATATCAGGTTCAAGAACATCTTCCCAACAACCATCAGGTTCTTAACTCTGCACACTAACCGTTACCTGGACAACCATGATCTCCTATGGTCTTTACCTTTGGTTGCACTACAGGCTTTGGGTATGTACAATCATGGTTACCTAGTATTACTGATTATTATTAATTTATTGTAATATTGATTGTGTTTTTGTTCCAACGGGCCAAGCAACAAACATGAATTTCGTCGTGCCGTTGCCAATACATATGACAATCAAACACTCTTGGTTCTTGCTTATCACTTCAGTTAGGAAAACAAGATGCATTTCTAAATTGAAGTGTTTTGGCGAGTTCTTGCTTCATCTTACACTTTGGAAATTGAGTATCATGAAGGTTATTTAGATGCCCTACATTTGTTCTTTTGTAAAAAAAATGGCTTGCATATGGCCCCCATTTCAGGATTACCACCCTGTCTTCAATTTTATCTTGATGTTGTAAATTTAAGCCAAACCATCAATATTAACATGGTACCAAATTGATAGTCTTCATTTTCTGTGATAATTGTTGCAATAAACTTTACAATGTCTTGGCTATCATAATCAAAGACTAATTAACTCAACAGCAATTTCCAGTGACATTAGTGCAACTTTTAAACTATTAAAAATAAACATTCAATTTTTCCACTAAAATCGTGATCATCAATTCTTTGCACCGTTGGTTATTTCAGATGGTCGTACTTGACTTTCAAAAACATTTGTTCACAACTTCATATGTTCCAATTCAAGCCATTTGGCCCATCAAGTGGCCCTATTCAATCATGGCTGATCTATCTTTCCCTCTCAACACCATTCTCCTGCCTTCTCCTCATAACACCCTTACTGATCAATACGGTTAATTTAAAAAACATATTAACTCCATAGCTGTCATCAGAAACCAAATACAGATGTACAAAAAAAACTCCATTGTACCAAATAAAAATGCAGTAAACAGGGTTGTTTAAGTTCTATAAGGCTACCTAAAATATATGTTTATATCAGTGATCATTATATTGGTCACATTTGTCAGATAACTCTGGGGGTACTATGAGCAGGAGGTACAAATTTAAAGAAAATTAAATCAAACACCCTACCACTAAAATTTAATGTATTACAAATACCTTTCAAACTTAATTCCATGACTCCTGACTTTTGCATGGTTGATCACCAGCCTCTAAAATCGTTTTACTTTAGAACATGATTCTTTTCCCCTCTATTTTCCATACACCAGCCATCTAGAAGCACTGATCCTGTTTTTGGACACAGCAGCGATGGAGAAAGATCCTACCAAGACAGACCCTAGTATGCTACACAGGTTCAAGAACAAGTGGCCTATTATGATTACATCCATACGGCTACTGTCCACAAGTTCAGCAGATTACCGGGCAGAATTTGTCGGAATCGAGCAGCATGAAGAAAAAAGGCTATTTCAGTAAATAGGCTATCCAGACAGGAATAACATCACTGAGACACAACGGAAGCCAGTATTGTTTCCCCGACATAGCTACACAGCAGAACATAAAATTATAACAAGTTCTTTCTTCAAACATGGTGGCAGGCATGCATCACTGGGACAAGGAAAGATTGGGGCTTCTTGACAAAAAGCAGATGAAGCACAACGAGGAAACAAATTTAAAATTGGTTGCGGAAAGCCAAATAAACACTGGGAAAGAAATGAAACATTAACAAAAAAGTTAAATGTTTTTTGGCCGCAAGGGAGTATAGCTAACAATTATTGATCATTACACTCCACTTCATTTTTTTAATCCTGAATGCGAAGGATCTAATTTTTTCTCAAGTGAGAAATAATTAGGCAAGATTGTCAAGTTCACACTTTTACATTATTTTTGGAGTTGGATCTACTGCCAAGAACTTTATAGTACTGCATTATGAGGTGCGCTGAGCTACGTCCAACTAAAAAGGTCATCTCACAACTCACAAAAACTGGAGTGGATGCAAATCATCCATAAACCAAAGGAACTGCTTAAGAAATTGTGCTGTTATGCTTGCTTTTCAATTGTTCCAACACTAGATGGAGCTACCTAACCTCCAAGCTCTGGCTGCACTTTCTTTAGACCAATTACTTTGGCAGTTTTTAATGCAAGTTATGCTTAAATTTATATTTCACTCCTTTTCTGGTAAAATTATTTGGTCAAAAATAACATTTTTCTATTTCCATTCGGCAATGTTTTAAAAAAATTACGACATGTTTTATGCCGCTCACCAACTTGAACTTTTGAACCCGAAGTATGTGGAACAGACAATTAAAAGAGAAATCAAAGGGGTAAAAAATGAGTTTTGCATCTCCCCCTCTGGGATAATCTAACATTTCATGAATCATGAATCATCGGCTCACTCAAATTGAATCAGTATCCTACAGTCATCATTCCATAAACTCCAATGTTGGGAGCCATATATAAAGCAAGGACAATTTCTATTTAGAACTGAATAAAACCTAGCAAGTATCCCACAGGGAGACAAACTAATCCTCCTGGATACCAATATTAGCAAATGCGTAAACCTTTGGTAGAGTGGTGTTGGCATACTCTTGTCAAAGAGACAAATACAAGACGTTACAGCAATAAGACTCATCCAGGCAGGCAATCACAAGGATCACCTGCACCTTGATAAATGCCAACATCCCCCAGCCAAACTACCTTCTCAGCTACTGTTATTTCCTTCAGACTGGCTCCAAAATAATGCAAGCAACTGAAAAATTGAAATAAAATTGTCAAGAACACTGTGAATAGACAATAGGTGCAGGAGTAGGCCATTTGGCCCTTCGAGCCAGCAATGCCATTCAATATGATCATGGCTGATCATCCCCAATCAATACCCCTTTCCTGCCTTCTCCCCATATCCCCTGACTCCGCTATTTTTAAGAGCCCTATCTAGCTCCCTCTTGAAAGCATCCAGAGAACCTGCCTTCACCACTCTCTGTGAGAAAAAGTGTTTCCTCGTCTCCATTCTAAATGGCTTATTCCTTATTCTTAAACTGTGGCTCCTGGTTCTGGACTCCCCAACATCGGGAACATGTTTCCTGCCTCTAGCGTGTCCAAACCCTTAACAATCTTATACGTTTCAATGAAATGTCCTCTCATCCTTCTAAACTCCAGAGTGTACAAGCCCAGCTGCTCCATTCTCTCAGCATATGACAGTCCCGCCATCCCGGGAATTAACACTTGTAAACCTACGCTGCACTCCCTCAATAGCAAGAATGTCCTTCCTCAAATTAGGGGACCAAAACTGCACACAATACTCCAGGCGTGGTCTCACTAGGGCTCTGTACAACTGCAGAAGGACCTCTTTGCTCCTATATTCAATTCCTCTTGTTATAAAGGCCAACTTCAGTTTCTTCACTGCCTGCTGTACCTGAATGCTTAGTTTCATAGACAGATGAACAGGGACCACCAGATCCCGTTGTACTTCCCCTTTTCCCAACTTGACGCCATTTAGATAGTAATCTGCCTTTGTGTCAAAGTGGATAACCTCACATTTATCCGCATTAAACTTAATCTGCCATGCATCTGCCCACTCCCCCAAAATGTCCAAGTCACCCTGCATTCGCATAGCATCCTCCTCACAGTTCACACTGCCACCCAGCTTTGTGTCATCTGCAAATTTATAGTATAGTATAGTATATCTTTATTGTCATTTTCCCGAGTACTCACATACCCAGAGGAAACAAAAAAACATTGCTCAACCAGTGTCCATTCAGTGTGCAGTAAAAAATAAATAGAAATAAAAATACATATATCATGAACAAATTAAACACTCTACTCTCTACTAAACATCAACAGGCGTTCCGATCGGCAGCGGCATGACAGTGGCTCTGCTGTAGTGTGTCCAGGTTGGTGGTTAGTGCGCGATACTTTGGTGCGCGATACTTTGGCAGGGGGCAAAGTCTGTTTATCAGTCTTATAGCCTGCGGGAAGAAGCTGAGGAGCATCTTGCTGGTTTTGCAGCTAATGCTCCTGTACCTCTTCCCAGCTGGCAGGATGGATAATATGTGAGTGCGATGGGTGATAGGGGTCTTTGATGATGGAGATGGCTCTGCTGATACATCTCTTCCTGTATATGTCCAGCAGGAAATGGAATGGAGCACCAATAATCCTGCTGGCGGTCTTCACAATCCCGTCTAGTTGGTGCTGTTCGTACGCCTTGCAGCTCCCGAACCAGGAAGTGATGCCGTAGGTTAATGTGCTCTCGATTGTCCCCCTATAAAAAGTTCGTAGGTGTGTAGTGGGGAGACCTGCTTTGCGTAGTCTTCGGAGAGGGTGTAGTCGCTGCTGGGCTCTCTTGACCAGTGCTGTGGTGTTGGTCGTGGACGTCTGGTCATCTGACAGGTGGAGTCCTAGGAACTTCACGCTGCTGACCCTTTCCACATCAGCTCCATCGATGTGCAGAAGTGTATGGTGTTGTTTTCCCGCCCTCCTGAAGTCAACCACCATCTCCTTAGCTTTTCCCACGTTGAGAATGAGGTTGTGGGATTTGCACCATCCTGTGAGCAGCTCCACCTCCATCCTGTACGCCGACTCATCATTGTCACTGATGAGACCCACCACTGTTGTGTCATCAGCGAACTTGTTGATGAAGTTGTTGTTGAGTCTAGCAGTACAGTCGTGTGTAAGCAGACTAAACAGCAGGGGGCTTAGGACACAGCCTTGGGGCGAGCCAGTGCTCACGGCTATGGTTTTTGATGTCCTACCGCCCACCCTGACTATGCTGCCATTGCGATAGAAAGTTCAGGACCCAGCTACATGTGCCAGCCAACATTTGCTAATGTTACTTTGAATCCCTTCATCCAAATCATTGATGTATATTGTGAATAGCTGTGGTCCTAGCACCGAGCCTTGCGGTACTCCACTAGTCACTGCCTGCCATTCTGAAAGGGACCCGTTAATCCCCACTCTCTGTTTCCTGTCTGCCAACCACTTCTCTATCCATGTCAGTACTCTACCCCCAATACCATGTGCCCTAATTGTGCCCACTAATCTCCTATGTGGGACCTTATCAAATGCTTTCTGAAAGTCCAGGTACATTACATCCACTGGCTCTCCCTTGTCCATTTTCCTAGTTACATCTTCCAAAAATTCCAGAAGACTAGTCAAGCATGATTTCCCCTTTGTAAATCCATGCTGACTCAGACCGATCCTGTTACTGCTATCCAAATGTTCGGCTATTTCATCTTTTATAATTGACTCCAGCATCTTCCCCACCACCGATGTTAGGCTAACTGGTCTATAATTCCCTGTTTTTTCTCTCCCACCTTTCTTAAAAAGTGGGATAACATTAGCTACCCTACAATCCACAGGAACTGACCCTGAGTCTATAGAACATTGGAAAATTATCACCAATGCATCCACAATTTCTAGAGCCACTTCCTTAAGTACCCTGGGATGCAGACCATCAGGCCCTGGGGATTTATCAGCCTTCAGTCCCATCAGTCTATCCAACACCATTTCCTGTCTAATGTGTATTTCCTTCAGTTCCTTCATCACCCCAGATCCTCTTGCCACTACCAAATCAGGAAGATTGTTTGTGTCCTCCTTAGTGAAGACAGATCCAAAGTACCTGTTCAACTAATCTGTCATTTCTTGTTCCCCATAATAAATTCACCTTTTTCAGTCTTCAAGGGTCCAACTTTGGTCTTAACTATTTTTTTCCTCTTCACATACCTAAATAAGCTTTTACTCTCCTGCTTTATATTCTTGGCTAGCTTACCTTCGTACCTCATCTTTTCTCCCCGTATTGTCTTTTTGGTTATCTTCTGTTGTTCTTTAAACATTACCCAATCCTCTTGCTTCCCGCTCATCTTTGCTACGTTGTACTTCTTCGCTTTAATTTTTATACTGTCCCTGACGTCCCTTGTCAGTCATGGTCGTCCCTTTCTCCCCTTGGAATCTTTCTTCCTCCTGGGAATGAACTGATCCTGCACCTTTTGTATTATTCCTAGATATACCTGTCATTTTTGTTCCACTGTCATCCCAGCTAGTGTATCTTTCCAGTCAACTTTGGCCAGCTCCTCCCTCATGGCCCCATAGTCCCCTTTATTCAACTGCAACACCGACACCTCCGATCTGCTCTTCTCCCTCACCAATTGTAGATTAAACCTGACCATGTTATGATCCCTGCCTCCTAATGGCTCATTAACCTCGAGGTCCTTTATCAAATCCTGTTCATTACATAACACTAAATCCAGAAATGCCTTCTCCCTGGTAGGCTCCAATACAAGCTGTTCTAAGAATCCATCACAAAGGCACTCTACAATGTCCCTTTCTTGGGGTCCAGTACCAACCTGATTTTCCCAGTCTACCTGCATGTTGAAATCTCCCATAACAACCACAGCGTTACATTAATTTTAACTCCCGATTCAACTTGCGCCCTTTGTCCAGGCTACTCTTTGGAGGCCTGTAGATTAGTCCCGTTAGGGTCTTTTTACCCTTACAATTCCTTAGTTCTATCCATACTGACTCCACATCTCCTGTTTCAATGTCACCCCTTGCAAAGGACTGAATTTCATTCCTCACCAACAGGGCAACCCCATCCCCTCTGCCCACCTGTCTGTCTTTTCGATAGGAGGTATACCCTTGAATATTCAGTTCCCAGCCCTGGCCCTCTTGCAGCCATGTCTCAGTAATTCCCACAACATCATAATTGCCCATTTCTAACTGAGCCTCAAGCTCGTCCACCTTATTTCTTATACTTCGTGCATTCATATACAGCACTTTGACCTCCATATTCACTTCCCCCCTCGCACCGCTCCCAATTGGCCCTGACCTTACTCTGTGGTCCATTCTCGAGCTTTCCTTCCCATTAATTCGAGAATGTTTTGTAATTTTTCCAGTAGCCACTTCCCCTTCAACTGCATCTTTATACTCCCAATTTGTCAATCCCTCCCCCCCACTATTTAGTTTAAACCCACACGTGTAGCCCTAGCAAACCTGCCTGCCAGAATGTCAGTCCCCCTCCAGTGTTTCACAAGGATGTTACCAGGTCTGGAGTGCTCTGGTTTTGACGAAAGACTGGACAGGCGGAGACAGTTTTCTCTAGAAGATTGAGGGGTGATCTTTGAGTTCCATAAAAGTATAAAGTGGTGTAGATAAGCTGAATGGTCAGTCTTTTTCTCAGCATGGGAGTGTCTAAAACAATGCATAGGTTTAAGGTGAGAGGAGAAAGATTTAAAAGAAACCAGAGGGAGATTTTTTCCTCAGAGGTTGACGAGTATATGGAACAAGCTGCTCGAGAAAGTAGGAGAGGCGGGTACAATTACAATGTTTCAAATACATTTGGACAGGTACATGGATAGACAAGATTTAGAGGGATATGGGCCAAAAGCAAGCAAGTGGGACTAGTTCAGACACCTTGGCCAGGATGAACAAGTTGGACCGAAAAGTGTATTTCCATCCTACAAGATTATCTTCATCCTGAAGACCACCTTAATGAAGATTTATTAGATTAGATTAGATTAGATTTGTTTATTGTCATTCAGACCTTTCGGTCTGAACGAAATTCTGTTTCCCTGCAGTCATACATATAATTTAAAAAAATGACAAAACACATAGTCAACACAAATTTAACATCCACCACAGTGAGTTCACCAAACACCTCCTCACTGTGGTGGAAGGCAAAATCTTAAAGTCTCTGGCTCTTCCCTCTTTGTTCTCCCTCTGCGCAGAGGCGACGGTTCAAACTCCGCGGGTGGTCGATGCCTCGCCACAGCTCAGAGGCCGAGTCAGGTCTCCGCTGCCGCTGCCGCCGCCACAGCCTCGGTGCCGGTCCAGGTCTCCGCTGCTGCTGCCGCCGCTGCCGCCACAGCTCCAGGGCCGAGCCAGGTCTCCGCTGCTGCTGCCGCTGCCGCCGCCGCCACAGCTTGGGTGCCGGGTCAGGTCGCCGCCGCTGCTGCTGCAGCCGCCACAGCTCCAGCCGGGTCAGGTCTCCGCCGCCGCTGCTGCCACCGCCGCCACAGCCTCAGGGCTGAGCCAGGTCTCCGCCGCTGCTGCCGCCGCCACAGCCCCGCTGCCGCCAGCCCCGCCACTAGGCCTCGGCGCAGACGGAGACGGGGGACATGACCGAAGAAAAAGTTGCATCCCCCGAAGGAAGAGGCCAAAGCATGCTTCTCCCACCCCACACATACACAACTTAATAAAACAAAATTAACTAAAACATGACAAGGAACAAAACGAAAGAAAAAAACAGACGGACTGCAGGTGGGCCGCAGCTGTTAAGCCAGCGCCGCCATCTTTGAAAGCTTTACAGACACTTGGCTTCTCTACTACAAAACGCCAAGAATGATTTGATAATATCTGAAAATCCAAAACAAAAGATGTAACAACTCGAGGATGAAAGCAAAAATCATACAAAACATTAACAAACTGTTGTCAAAACGCAGACATTTCGGTCCCACAGCCTAGTGCCTAAGGTTAGAAACCAGATTGATGAAGACATCTCCTTGGAATTTAAATTTGACATAAAATTTGGCAAAACAGGTTTTTTTTTTTAAACAATCTCAAGGGTTGGAGTTGAGACGCTGCAAAAATAAACTAGCCAAGAAGCTGAAGAACCAGTCAAACTAATTAACCAACCATAACCTATTGTTCTTCACAGTCCATCAGGATCAAAGATAACTTGCTCCCATTCTAGCTTTGTGGGTTATGAACTAACTGAAGATGCCAATGTAGAATCCACAAACATTGCCACAGGGCAGACAAGCAAACAATCTGAGAGATAATGTGCTTATTTTACAAAGCGTGGCATCTGTACGCTCCGAATGCACAAATTCTTATGTTCAGAACACCACAAATGTTCCCTTACCATTTTGAGAGATCAAAGTCCAAGGGCCAAGGATTTCCAAAGGTCAGTGCATTTTCATTTCCCCAGGGAGGCTTTGAGATTTTGGAATCTTTTTCTCTACCTGCCTGATAATATTTTTCCATGACAAAGAAGGTCTGTTTTGCACCCAAGTCATACAGTGCAGATGCAAAATGTCCAGGAACTTTTGAAACTACAAATAAGCAAATATCCAGTGTTCATTGGCAGCTTATAAAAATGCCAAGTTACAACAACAGTATTACAGTTGTTGTAATACTCCCAAAGTCAAAAGAATTCAGGATTTGGAAACAGATTTAAGCAATTATTTTTATAGATTATACAAAATCATAAGGTGCAGCAAATTGAGGATATAGACAGCTCTTCACTCACAGCTTTACAGTTATAGGTCAGTCTTAAATACTGCCAAGAGGCTACAGCCATGAAAGAAATTAGACTGAAGGAGAAAGACGAAAAAGATCCTGGATATTTTAAGGATGTTACATAAGAGTTCCTTAGCCCAGTCACAATGTGGAAATAAAAAGAAACAGGTGGAATCACGAGATGAATAACTGAGGTTTCCTTTATTTCAGGCAAGAGGCCAATATGCAAATTAAATCCTAGTGACCCACATCAGGGTTTTTACAGGAACTGCCAGAGGCTATTTTTAAATGGGTTGACAGGACCAGAAGCTAGATTCAATGGATTGTGATTTGATGGCAGTCAAATACAAAGTTGTAACCCCATTCCACCCACTAACCTCAATGTGGCATGTTATCAGTCTTCTCTGTAGAAGCTAGCCTATTCCCACATGAAGCAAATCAACTCAAAATCAGAACAAGCTAACATGAAAGGAATCCATTTAATCCACCCACTGAAAAAGTCCGCCTTGAGTATTTCCATCCCTAGATTTGTGTTCCTATTTAGCATTTGTAAATGTTATAATGTTCAATCATTAATGCACAGCTTGCCAATAGCAATTAAACTAATTTAAAATTAATGCATTATTCAGCTTTATATTTTACTGCTCCTTGCAGAACATCAAAAAAACATAAAAGGTTTAAAATGTTTCAAAAAGCATTACAAGTACAGGAAACAAAGAAATGCATTAATCTTCAAATATACAATCTCAAACTGCTTAATGTACAAGAATACTTTCACCATGTTTTCGCCAGTCACACATCAACTAGACTTGGAAATTCATTCTGCTGATGTTCATTCCATCAGCAGATGGAATATTTTGTAGCAAAGTGTGAAGTCATGCATTTTGGTAGTTGGAATAAAGGCCTAGACTATTTTCTAAATGGGGAGAGAATCCAGAAATCGGAAGTGCAAAAGACTTGGGAGTGCTGGTGCAGGATTCCCCAAAAGTTAATCTGCAAGGTAGAATCTGTAGAAAAGAAAGCAAACTCAATGCTAGCATTTATTTCAAGAGGGCTTGTATACAAAAATAGGGATGTAATGCTGAGTCAACATTTGGAATATTGTGAGCAATTTTGGGCACCATATCTGAGGAAGGATGTGCTGGTGCTGGAGAGGGTCCAGAGGAGGTTTACAAGAATGATCCCGGGAATGATTGGGTTAATCTATGATGAGCATTTGACGGCACTGGGCCTGTACTCGCTAGAGTTTAGAGGAATGAGGAGGGACCACATTAAAACACACAGAATAGTGAAAAGCTTGGATCGAGTGGATGTGAACAGGATGTTTCCACTAGTGGGAGAGTCTAGGACTACGTCACAGCCTCAGAATTAAAGGACGTTCTTTTAGGAAGGACATGAGGAGAAATTTCTTTAGTCAGAGGGTGGTGAATCTGTCGAATTCTTTGCCACAGAAGTCTGTGGAGGCTAAGTCAGTGGATATTTCAAGGGATATGGGGAGAAAGCAGGAACGGGGTATTGATTTTGGATAATCAACCATGATTATATTGAATGGCGGGTGGCTCAAAGGGCCGAATAGCCTACTGATGCACCTATTCTATGTTTCTATTTTTAAGGCATAGACAGATAGATTCTTGATTAATACAGGAGTCAGAGGTTATGGGGAGAAGGCAGGAGAATTGGGTTAGGAGGGAGATAGATCAGCCATGATTGAATGGTGTTGTGGACCGGATGGGCCTAATGGCCTAATTCTATTCCCTTCACTTATGACCTTCCAGCCCATCTCAAACCGCAATGATAAAATTAAAGACAGTTTAAATTTCCTCAACATTATACAGCATTTCTAGTGCATGAAGTTGGTTCAAATGGAATGGCTGCAATGCAAAGAGCAATTTCAAGACAAAACACACAAACTCAATGTGTAACTGTTTAAACACAGTTTAAAAATCCTTAAGTCACTTGTACTTTACATCTCAGGCTGAAGAATTATAACACATTTAAATTTCTGATATACTTTTCATTATAAAGTCAAAATGATTACATTTGAATGTTGATCAAATTATGTTATTAACTGACGGTGTTTTAAATGAAACTATAAAAAACATCCCCAAAACAGGAATAATTGGGGTTTTATTTAATTTGTTTGATGCAAAAAAAGTGATAATAACCTACCATCTAAAATTGGATAACATCGCATTGAACTGCATTAGTCAAATTAAAAATTGAGCACAGTATACTATTTACCTGTTCTGAATAAAATGTTCATGCAACTTAAAGAAATGGACACACATTTACTATGAAAATCTTAAGATACCACAAGTGAGGAATTTTACTCCAATGTTTAGAGATGGTGAGATTTTTTTTAATGTCGTTTTATTCACAATGTTTTAGCAAAGAATAAAAGTAGAAGTGTACTGATCTCAAATTTAAGGACAATCATATCTGTATGTAACAAACTTGTCCAGGAGTGCAAAAGGTCTACAAAAACTTAAATAAACCTGTGGCGATCAGACTCCAGCAAATATATTTGAGTAAAGCATTAATAGCATGTTTGAAGCAGGAATGTTTGAAGGTTACCTGAAGCTGATTATGTTTATTACTGCTCATTCTTTATTGGAATGCAGATCTGATGATTCGGTCACTGAGTGGCTGTGTTGGTCTAAAGTTGTCTCCTAAAATCCCATCACATCCTTCAGGTAGTTCTGCTCCCTTTATGTGAGAACGTACCCTTCTAAACTCTTCTATCTGGAAAGAATGAAATTGGAAGCAAAGAAACATTTGATAAATGTTTTATGCTGTTAATATCTTTACATCTGATCTTGTGTACCAATGATTACTATGGCCACAACTTGCATATCTTGTGCCTTTGGATAGTAACAAGCTACTTCAAGTTGTTCAGGTTGTGAAAATTGAATCAGTGTTAACTTGGTCAATATCTTCCCTTGCAGCACATTTATGGCCTCACTTTCCTATGTGCAACTTCTAGTGATTCGTAAATTTGTATTGAGGTCTGACAAGAGTGCACTGGCCTGAAATGCTACTTCTGATTCTCTCCCTTCAGATGCCATCTGAACATTTTCAGTATTTCTTTTATTTTTATATTATAGAATCACATGACCAAAGTATAATACAAATTAATTGATGGCAGATAAAGTTCCAACAAATTATGGCCAAAAGGAAATTTGGAAAACTCCTTAAGTTGGCATTAAAATTAAAGTAAGCCCTTTGCACAATATGTCTAGGAAAAAGTAACTGATCACCCGGCCCCACCTCTCTTCAAACCTCCCTCCCACTCCAGTCAGTTTGAAGCAAAGTGGAATCAAGCATTTTGGTAGTAGTAATAAAGATGTAGAAATGGGGAGGGAATCCAGAAATCGGAGGTACAAAGGGACTTAGGAGTGCTGGTGCTGGATACCCAAAAAGTTAATCTGCAAGTTTAATCAGTAGTAAAGAAAGCAAACTCAATGCTGGCATTTATTTCAAGAGGGCTTGTATACAAAAACAAGGATGTAATGTTGAGGCTCAATAAGGCGCATGGTAAAGCCACATTTGGAATATTGTGAGCAATTTTGGGCACAATACCTGAGGAAGGATGTGCTGGCTCTGGAGAGGGTCCTGAAGAGGTTTACAAGAATGATCCCAAGATTGAGTAGGTTAACCTATGATGAGCGTTTGTCAGCACTGGGTCTGTACTCGCTGGAGTTTAGAAGAATGAGGGGGGACCTCATTGAAACATACAGAGTAGTGAAAGGCCTGGATAGAGTGGATGTGGAGAGGATGCTTCCACTAGTGGGAGAGTCTCGGACGTTTTTTGAGGAAGTAAATGAGTGGGATTTCTTTTGGCAGAGGGAGTTGAATCTGTGGAATTGCTTCACCAAAGAAGGCAGTGGAGGCTGTCAGTGGATTTTTAAAGGCAGAGATAGGTGGATTCTTCATTAGTACAGGTGTCAGAGGTTATGGGGAAAAGGCAGGAGAATGGGGTTAGGAAATAGAGAGATCAGACATGATTAAATGTCAGTGTAGACTCATTGGGCCGAATGGCCAAATTCGACTCCTATCACTCCTATCACTTAAACCAACATTTGCAGTTCCTCGAGTCCAGCATGAAGCAAGAGGTGTTTTATGCAAATAGTGAAGGCATTCCATGGCTGCAATAATGTTGGGATGGAAGGTGGCAGACAAGGTCAGGGAACATTTATTGTGAATACCTTTTGGGCCTGTCCCACTTAGGTGATTTTTTAGGCAACTACAGGCGACTAGTTTGTCGCCACATGTTCGCTGGGAGTAGTCTCCTCAATCGCGCAAAAAGTCATAGCGTCTTTCTGGACGCCGCTAAATTTTCAACATGTTGAACATTTTTCGGCGACAGTGGGTTTGACGCCAATGAGCATAGCTTGGACTTCTCCTGATGTAGGTGATGTCGTAGGCTGTCACTAAGATGACGTAGGTTGTTGCCGGTTTTTCGGCAACCTGCTACGACTGTGACAGTCGCCGGCAGTTGACAAAAAAAAATCACCAAGTAGGACAGACCAATTAGTACCACTGATGTGATTCATTTCATAGGGCAATTAACAGGCAACTAAATTGTATACATCTGCTAACATGTGTAGGGCCAACTGGGACAAGGACAGACCCTTCTGTGAAGGACATTACTGAACCAGTCGAGTTGTTAAGATAATCCTGTAGTTTCCCTATTATCTTTACGTTCCAGGTTAGTTATTAACTGAATGTAAATGGTGGGATTGGAACTTGGTTGCTGGCAACATCAGTTCAGGCCTCTGGATTACAAGTCCTATTATGCAGCCACTGTGTTACTCTGCCCCATGAATTCCTTCTTTCAAAATAAAAAGACAAGATTATCAATCAGGTAATTAAAAAAAAAAAATGTATGTACAATAATAAAATTAGCCTTTTTTTTTTTCAAATGACAATGAAGGTCAAATTTCCCGACAGTTAGAAGTGTTCCCTTATAACACATTCTGGGAATACAGAATGTCTAAATTGTAGCAAATGCATTGAACAATTTTGTTGACCATTAAAAAATTTCAAGAATTCCTTATTGGCATCCATTGGCTTATACCCGTGTCATTTGGAGGCAGTATCTTAATGCACAATGTTTTACTGACAATACATTATGATAACAGTTGTCAGCATTAAATTACACTGGATCAGGAGCCAGAGCACCAAGCAATTTTCAGATCACAATACAAGATCCCCATTTTCAATTTTCATAAAAATATGGAATTTATTACCTAAATTTATTTTTGCTTTATAGACAATTTATCCAAACTATTGTTTTTAAAAAAGCGCTTAGAATGAAAATAGCACAATAGGTTATATATCTGGGTTACTGCCATAACACGTTTCCAAAAAGAGAAAGCTGTTATGGCATTATGGATTGATAAAGGATGGATAGTTTGAGGCAACCTTCCACTCACATTGACCAACCCCAAAGCTATCCTTCCAAACGCACAATATTTTTATGACTATGGCCAATGACCAAGGCCTCAATTCTGCATCTGTCCTGCAAGCAAAGTATTAAGATAGACACAAAATGCTGGCGTATCTCAGCGGGACAGGCCGCATCTCTGGAGAGGAATGAGTGGCATTTTGGGTCGAGACCCTTCTTCAGACAAATCAGGGGAAAGGGAAACGAGAGATTGTTTCCCTTTCCACTGACCAGTCTGAAGAAGGGACCCGCGGAGTTACGCTAGCATTTTGCGTCTATCTTTAGTTTAAACCTGCATCTGTAGTTCCTTCCTACACAAAGCATTTCAAGATCCTGTTCCCATTATTACTCCGTAGGCTTGTGCTGTCAATGGCATGTTTACTGATGTCAATTATCAAATACATTTAAAAGAGTTGAAATTGATTTAAGTCATAAGGTTATAAGTGATAGGAGTAGAATTAAGCCATTTGGCCCATCAAGTCTACGCCACTCAATCATGGCAGATCTATCTCACCCTCCCAACCCCATTCTCCTGCCTTCTCCCCATAACCTCTGATGCCTGTACTAATCAAGAATTGAGCTCTGCCTTGAAACTATCCATTGACTTGGCCTCCACAGCCTTCCAAGGCAAAGAATTCCACAGATTCACCACCCTGACTAAATAAATTATCCTTATCTTCTTCCTAAAAGAAAGTCCTTTAATTCTGAGCAACTGAGATTAAATTAAAATACTATACGCAAACATTAAGCAACTTATTTATTTTTAAATACAATGATTAAACAAAAGCACAAAACTTACCTTTAATGAATGAATTCACCAACTAGGACTGGTGTAAGAGAGGAACCAGATAAGAAATCTACCCACAACACAGCGACTCATGGAGTGGAGCAAGGAGTCAGACGTGCCTGCATCTAGCTCATTCCACACTTCTGAGCCATAGGCCAAAGCACTCTCCCTCAATGTATTAAAGACCTCTTGCCAGTAGAGTAACTAATCAATGCATTTCTCATGAAAATAAATGATGCTTTGAGTCAAGATTGACTCGAATACAAACATTTTATTATGGTTGGCATGGAGTTGAAACACTGACCCGCTAAACAAAAATTATATGAAAGGATGAGTGAAATTAAATTTCAATTTCTCCATAAGAGCCTTCATTAATCAAATATTATGGGCTCAATGGACAATTCATTGACATACACAAAGTTGATGGGTGAAACTATTCACTATTTTTCTATCCCGTTGGATTTCAGAGTTCATTATTGTCATGGTTTTCAATGAAACCCATCAAAATGGAAACCTTGCATCAGTGGTAAGCAAGTTATCGGAGGGGATTCATATGCATTTGTAAAGGCAAGGACTGGTTAAGGATAGTCAGCATGGCTTTATGCGTGGGAAATCATGTCTCACCAATCTTAGCTTTTTTGAAATGGTGACAAGAAGATTGATGTGGGTGGTGTGGTTAACGTTGTCTGTGTGAACTTTAGCAAGGTCTTTGACAAGTAACTTCATGGTCGCCTAATTTGGAAGGTTAGATCTTCCAAAAGATCCAGGGTGAGCTAGCCACTTGGATACAGAATTAAAGGTAGGACACTTCTTCTTCTGTCGTATGTCTTTTAGACCTGCAGCTCCGTTGAGGCGAGGCAGGCCTACGTGTCATTCTCTAGGTCAATCAGACCTCATTCACAATTCGGTGGCCAGTGATTGGGGCAACTGGTGACTATGTGCTCCACTGTCTGTGTTGGGTCCCCACACTCGCAGGAGGCACTGTTCACAAGGCCCCACCTCTTCATCGCTACTCCATAGCGTCCGATGCCTGTCCTCAAGCGGTTGAGGGTTGTCCACTGCTTTTGGGGCAGGTCCTGGCCAGGGACGTCCATGGGGTCATTGATGTACTGGCGTAGGACACAGGGTGGTGAAAGTAGAGGGTTGTTTATCAGTAACGAGCAGTGTGCCATAGGGAGTACCAGGACACTGCTTTTCATTTATATTAATAAGTTATTTGTGAATGTAGGTGGCATGGATTGGAAGTTTCAAGATGACACCCAAAATTGGTGCGACAGTGAACAGTGAAGAAGGTTATCTATACAGATCTTGAACAAGTAGGTCAATGGGTTAAGGTATGACACATATGGTTTAATTCAGATAAATACAACGTGTTGAATTTTGGTAAGACAAACCAGGGCAGATTACATGGTAAACGGTAGCATCCCAGGGATTGGTGTAGAACAGAAAGTGGTGCACGTACATTGATCCATGAAAGGACAACACAAGTGGATAGGATATTGAATATAGCATGCTTACCTTCCTCAATCAGGGAATTGAGTACAGTGTTGGTACCTCATGTTACAAGATGCTGGTAAAAGTTAACATTTAGTGTACTTGTGCAGTTCTGGTTGCCCTGCTATAGGAAGGACATCATTAAACTAGCAAGGTTGCAAAAACATTCAAGTATATTACTGGGAGAGAGGGATTGAGTTATAAAGGAAGGCTGGATAGGCCAGGAACTTTATCCTTGTCGGAGACTAAGGAAGGACTGCAGGGCCACTTCCTTGCTATATTGCTCTATGTCTAAAGTTTTTTTTAAATCTGCAATAGTATTTATAACCTAGAAATATCCCATTGCTCAATATCAATGGCTTTGCGAACTAACATCAGTAAAACATTAGCGGGTCTCTACGTTACAGATGTTATAGGACTTTGTTTTGCACAAGAGTGGTTTCTCCAATTCCTACATCTTAAAGTAACTACACAATGTTTTATTGTCCATACAGCATCCGATAAACCTTGAAATTGTAAAGGCGTTAATTCATACAAATTCTCTCCAATCCTAAAATGATTAGGATGAGCTGCATACATATACCAAGATATTCTGAATGTTTAATTCAACCACAGATGGGTAAAATTTAAAGAGCCATATTTCCAATGTGACTAAAATTTAGGAAATAGACAATTTGTCTCATTACACACCTTCAAACAATGACATTCACCAGCAAAAGTAGAAAACACACAACGTAGCTTTTTTTTTTGATTGATCCTAATAGTCACATAGCTGCAGTTGACCAGTTTAGAAAAAAATGATTTAAATCAACTACTTCATCTTTGACCTTTGCCTTGAATCTGTGTAGGTGGTAGACTTCCAAGGCTGTAACCTTTACTTAAAAGATAACGCTCTAGAAAGGCAGATTTTGTGCTTCGTTTAATACCTGCAGCTGAGAGATGGTTAAAGGGTATCGAAATAGTATCCAGGCCACGTTTTCACTGCACGGAGGGATGGTCAGAGAGCCTTCATACACCCAGTAGTCCCGGAGGAGTGGATCTAAAGCATTGACAAAACAAGAGAAATTGAAGACATTGTTTGCACAAACTTCTACCTAATGCTTTATTACTTTGAATTAAATTTTATATATTATAAAAGTAAACTTACCAGGAAGTAATGTATTAGGATTAAAACATGGCATGGTTTTCAATTTTCCCTAAATAATAATAAAAATCAATTTATGGCCACAAATAAAAATTAAACACGCATGAAAAAAAATCACTCAGTAGTCAAACGACGATATATTCCCAGAAATTCATACACAGTTGCTAGTGCTGAAGGCATGATGAGGCAAGGGCTCAATAAGTGCCCGGCACGGACTAGAAGGGCCGAGTTGGCCTGTTTCCGTGCTGTAATTGTTATATGGTTATATGGTTATAATATACCTATCCACTTTTGAAATTCAATTCCATTGAAGTCAACCAACTCAGTGAAAAACAATGATTTCCTAGTTGATGGTTTTGTATCAACTTTATCCTTGTTTTAAGCTAACACAACCATTTAAACAATAAATCTCAATTCTCAACTAACATTTGGAAGCAAATCCATATAATTTCATGTGCATTTCCCTCACTAAACCGCATTTCAAGAATGCATCCATAAAATTTGTTCTAATATGACTGAATAATTCTCATAATGAATGTACTCCCCAAAAAATAATTTTCACTTCTTCCTCCGAAAGATGTTAGTTTCATCTGGGTTAGAGATCGCTTATTCCTCATGCAGAAACAAAAAACTGCTGATTACTGGTTAATGCATAAAATACTGGTCTAACTAAGCAGGTCAGGCAGCATCTCTGGATAGGTGCAGTTTCGGGTTGAGACCCATCTTCAGTCAGGTTGTATGTGGAGGGTGGGGGGGGGGGGGGAGAAGAAACCTGTAAAAGGGGAGAGGCAGGATAAAACATGGTAGGCAATGGATCAACATAGTTAAGGGGGTTTATTGATAAATAGATGGTTGGAACCAAAGATCCTATAGCAGAGCAAGATGGGTTACTCTCACGCAAACGTGTAGTACGCTCATGGGCGGATTCATGGGTGATGTTATGACTCATTTTAGCAACCAGCCCCCGCCATCTTGTTCCGCCATCTTGCTCAGCGGGAGAGGGAGTGCGTGCCCCGGAGCAGCAGGAGAGGGAGTGCGCGGCCCGGGGCAGCGGGAGAGGGAATGCGGGGCAGCGGGGAGAGGGGGAGACATTGTAGTGTGGGGGCAGGCGAGGGAGTGCGGGGGGGGGGGGGGGGGGGGGGGGGGGGATAAGGGGAGATAAGGCCTAGTGTGTGTGAAGTTACGGGGAGGTTTGCAATGTTTCTTATTTACAATGTTTATTTAATGTCCCTTGTCTGGTCTGAAATAAAGTTCATTATTGGATCAGAATAAATATAATTGTGTGTGTTATATGATTATATACATTTATATAATTTTCATGTTTGTGTGTTTATAAACATTTTATTCTTTAACAAGAATTAACAGAATTATGAACTAACAGAATTATGAATCTAACCCTATATCACACACAAAAAGTTCCCCTGCAATGTCAATTACCATGCGAGTCGGGTCGGTTCCGATTACCACAAAATCAACTCAAACACTGCTTGTGAGCCATTTAAAAATAAATGATTTAAAAAACATTAAAAAAAGACAATTACCCGAGTCAAATTTTATTCTTGACAAGAAGTTTGAACTGACAGATTTATGAATCTAACCCACACAACATTGATTACACTGCAAGTCGGGTCGGGTCAGGTAGGCTCAGTTTACTAAAATGGGCGGGGAAAAATGCCCAGGATCCCCTCCATAGCGTATTACACGTCAGCCCATTGCATTTAGCAGGAGTAGCCTATCTTGCTCTGCTATAGGATCTTTGGTTGGAACAAAGGCCAGAGATAAGAACAGGAGGTGCGAGACAGGTTTGAAGAGTTGTGGATTGTAAAGCTAGACAGAGGAAGAATCAAGGTCTGGGGAGAATTAGAGGTTACCTAAAATTGGAGAATTCAATTTTCATATCATTGGGTTGTAAGCTACCCAAGCGGAAATACATGGTGCTGTCCCTCCAGCTTGCGTATATCCTCACTCCAGCAATGAAGAAATCCCAGGACAGAAAGGTCAGTATGAGATGCAACAAAACACACACACCAAAGGGGCAATTTGATTTTGAAGCTATGCTATCATGCCTGGCTAACATTACAATATCACGTAGTACAACTTTCCAGAGTAGGGAACATCATTAAACATCACTTGTATGATACTGGTATCTAAGTGAAGACCACCTGCAGCTAAGATCAAGGGTAAATTCTTAATAACATGATTCAACAAACCCCATTTGCGCTCTCTGCAACCTTAATAAAATCTCAGTTAGTAAGGTACATTCACCTTACTCTACAATTAACAGAAGACAAATAAAAAATTAAACATTTAGTTGCCTTGAAGAGATGGACATTAATGGGTTGATTTTGTGCTCAACAGAAAGCTTATGTGTGATCTCCCAGTGGTGAACTTGCAGGAAAGAAACTAGCTTAATTTTTAGTATCTCGGTCACAAAAAAGAAAAATAACATTTGATAACCAGTTTCACAAAGATAAACAAAGTTCCGGCGTAACTCAGTGGGTCAGGCAGCATCTATGCAGAATATAGATGATCAATGTTTTTGGTCGGACCTTTCTTCAGACTGATTTTAGTGGGGTCAGTGGAGAATAGAAGACCAAAAGAGTGTTTGGGGCAGGGGAAAGTCTGGTAAGTGATAGGTAGATACAGGTGAAGGAGTATATATTTGGCAGATGGCTGGACATTAAATTAAATTCTCCACTTTTAATTCTCCACCAACATTAACCAACAAAAATCCACCCCTCCCCTCCCTTCCCATGCTCCAGCTGGGTGCATACCCATTTCTCAGTTTTTGGAGTTTACTTTCAAATTGAATGTTACATCTTTTATATTAGAAAGGCGATTAGACCTCAAAATATATATTTCATTGCAAAGCACTGAGGATATCCCTGGGAAAAGGAAAGCATCATAGTATGTATGTGCAACAGATTCCTTCCTTTCTGGCACGTCTTTCATCATTTTAGCGGAAATTAGATAGTCCAACTGTAATGCTGCATGGGAAACAACAATCTTATCAGTTCCCCATGTGGCTGAGTCCCTCTCACTGCTTCATCATGCCTAGTTAATAATGCAAGAGCAAATCACTGAACAAGCGAGTTCGCAATTATATCCATTAGAGGATGTAAAGTAACTGTCGTCAAAGCAGTACCAATGAGACGTGCTCCTTCTCTCGGCAGCAGAAGGCCACATGACCCAAATTATACAAGCTACATTTTTATTGTTTTAACTTGCTTTATGTTTTTTTGTTTACCCAATTTTATGCTGCTTTCCTTTTCCCGATCATCTATTATTATATAAAAGTCTGTGGCTGCCGCCTGACGTCCGTCCGTCTGGCTTCCGGCTGCCTTTCTTCCTTTTGATTCGCTGCTCCTTCCTATCAGCTTCCAACACACTTCAAAACAAAGTTGCAAGACAGGAACACTCTGAACTTTTCACCTCAATGGGATATCACAGCAAGTGCTTCAACAGGAGGGGGAGGGCCAATTGGTATTGCAATTGGAACTGCTGCAGCAGGCAGGGTAGGTGAAATTGGAATTTTTTTTTAATCCACTGCTGAGGGAGGCAGGGGAGTGCTGGAATCTTACATTTGGGAACGGGTTCAGTTCCGTTGGAGGAGGCGGGTGCATGGTGGAATATTGGGTTGGGGGATCACACCATTGGGGGAGCAGACCCAACGGGTCTGCACTTGGTCTAGTGTGCATATAAAACTGAGCTGCTTGTGCTAGTTTCCTTTATCTTACTTATAAGGACGTTGAGTCATCTGTCCAATATTTTTGTTCCTTCTCCAGAAAAAATGATTTATAGCATACCTTGTATTGAATTTCCTGAAGGATTTCTGTGACTGCCTTTAGGCCCAAGTGTTCCTTTCCTATCTGTGTCAAATAAAAATAGTCATTTATGCACAACCATAAAAGTGTGAAAATGGAGAATTAATAACATTCACACATTAAGTGGACTGCCGTACATACTGGTATTACATGCATGAATAATATTTACATATTGCACATAATGACACTGAATCTCATCCTTTACTCTATTTACAGTAAGTCACCATATATCAGTACCCAGGACCACTAAATCACTGAATAGAAATAAAATACATTTTAAGCTGCCATGCGGATTTTTATTTGAAAATTAAAATGACTACATCATACCCTGAGATGCAAGGAAAATCTACTCCTAATTTGAGGAAGGACATTCTTGCTATTGAGGGAAAGAAGCGTAGGTTCACCAGGTTAATTCCCGGGATGGCGGGACTGACATTTGATGAAAGAATGGGTACACTGGGCTTGTATTCACTGGAATTTAGAAGGATGAGAGTGGACCTTATAGAAACATATAAAAGTCTTAAGGGATTGGACAGGCTAGATGCAGGAAAAACGTTCCCCATGTTGGGGAAGTCCAGAACCACAGTTTAAGAGTAAGGGGTAGGCCATTTAGGACTGAGATGAAGAGAAACGTTTTCACCCAGAGAGTTGTGAATCTGTGGCATTCTCTGCCACAGAAGGCAGTGGTGGCCAATTTACTGGATGTTTTCAAGAGAGAGATTTAGCTCTTGGGGCTAATAGAATCAAGGGATATGGGGAAAAAGCAGGAACGGGGTACTGATTTTGGATGTCAGCATGGTTTTGTACGTGGGAGATCATCTCACAAATCTGATTGAGTTTTTTTAAGACGAGACCAGAGGTGTAGATGTTGTGTACATGGATTTTAGTTAGGCATCCGACAAGGTTAGATCGCATGGGTTCCGAGAGATAGCTGAATGGATAGCAAATTGGCTTAATGGATGGAAGCAGAGGGTGCTGGTGGAAAGCTGCCTATCAGACTGGAGGCTTGTGACTAGTGGTGAGCCCCAGGGTTCGATGCTGAGCCCATTACCGTTTATCATCTACATTAATGATTTGGATGAGATCATCCAGGGCAAGATTAGCAAGTTTGCTGATGATACAAAAGTGGGTGGTTTTGCAGATAGTGAAGATGTTTATAAAAGATTGCAGCAGGATCTTGATCGTTGGCCAATTGGGCTGAGGAATGGTTGATGGAATTTAATACAGAGAAGTGTGAAATGTTGCATTTTGGGACGTCAAAGACCTACACTATAAATGGTAGGCCTCTGGGGAGTGTTGTAGAGCAGAGGGATCTAGAAGTGCAGATGCATGGTTCCTTGAAGGTTGAGTTGCAGATATATAAGGTGGTCAAAAAGGCTTTTGGCACATTGGCCTTTATCAGTCAGAGAATTGAGTACAAAAGTTGGGAGGTCATGTTGCAGTTGTACACTATAAGACATTGGTGAGACTGCATTTAGAATATTGGGTTCAGTTATAGTTATAGGCACCATGTTATAGGAAATATATTGTCAAGCATGAAAGGGTTCAGACATGATTTATGAGATTATTTACAGGACCAGTGGATCTGAGCTACAGGGAGAGGTTGTGTAGGCTCAGACTCTTGGAGTGCCGGAGGATGAGGGGTAATCTTATAGAGGTGTATAAAATCGTGAAAAGAATACTGTAGATTGGGTAGATGCACAGAATCTCTTGCCCAGAGTAGGGGAATAGAGGACTAGAGGGCATAGATCCAAGGTGAAGGGGAAAAGATTTTAAAGGAATCTGAGGGGTAACTTTTTCGCACAAAGGGTGGTGGGTGTATAGAACAAGTGGCCAGAGGAGGTAGTTGAGGTTGAGACTATGCCAACGGTTAAGAAACAGTTAGACAGGTACATGGATAGGACAGGTTTGGATGAATATGGACCAAGCGCAGGCAGGTGGGACTAGTGTAGATGGGACATATAGGCAAGTTGGGCCGAAGGGCCTGTTTCCACACTGCATCACTCTATGACTCTATGAATCGATTATTGTAAATTGTCCCTCATGTGTAATGTTAGTGCACGGGGATTGCCAGTCGGCACGGGGGCGAAGGGCCTGTTTTCACATTATATCTTGAGACTAAACTCATTGTACAAATCTTTTTAACCCACTTTTTAAGAAAGGCGGGAAAGAGAAAACAGGGTATTATAGACCAGTTAGCCTGACACCTGTGGAGGGGAAGATGCTGAAATAAATTATAAAAGATGAGATAGCCATACATTTGGATAGCAGTAACAGGATCGGTCCGAGTCAGCATGGATTGACGAAGGGGAAATCATGCTCGACTAATCTTCTGGAATTTTTTGAAGATGTAACTAGGAAAATGGACAAGGGAGAGCCAGTGGATGTAGTGTACCTGGACTTTCAGAAAGCATTTGATAAGGTCCCACATAGGAGATTAGTGGGCAAAATTAGGGCACATGGTATTGGCGATAGAGTGCTGACATGGATAGAAAATTGGTTGGCAGACAGGAAACAAAGAGTAGGGATTAACGGGTCCCTTTCAGAATGGCAGACAGTGACTAGTGGGGTACCGCAAGGCTCATGTGCTGGGACTGCAGCTATTTACAATATACATCAATGATTTGGATGAAGGGATTCAAGTAGCATTAGCAAATTTGCAGATGACACAAAGCTGGGTGGCAGTGTGAACTGTGAGGAGGATGCTATGAGAATGCAGGGTGACTTGCACAGGTTGGGGGAGTGGGCAAATGCATGGCAGATGAAGTTTAATGCGGATAAATGTGAGGTTATCCACTTTGGTAGCAAAAACAGGAAGGCAGATTACTATCTAAATGGTGTCAAGTTGGGAAAAGGGGAAGTACAATGGGATCTGAAGGTCCTTGTACAGCAGTCTATGAAAGTAAGCATGCAGGTACAGCAGGCAGTGGAGAAAGCCAATGGCATGTTGACATCTTCTTGACTGCAATATGGACTATCCAAGATATCGCCATTAGCTGTCCCAAATTCACTGTTTGTCATATGTTATTCCATGTTAAAAACAGAGGAGAAATATTCATCGAGGACCTTGCGCATCTCTTGTGGCTTCACACATAGAAACCAACCTAAGATGCCCCATTCTTCCTCTAATTATCCTTTTCCCTATAAAATACAATTATAAAATCTCTTTGGATTCTCATCCAACAGGAGCGTACATATCTTGAACTGTCAGTGTCAATAAAACAACTCCCATCTCCTCTTTTACCCCACCTTTATCTCACCTGCAGCACGTGTATCCTGGAATTGGAAGTTGCCAGTCCTGCCCCTCCCTCAGCAAGATTTCCGCAATGGCTATATCACCCCATTTGCATGTGCCCATCCATGATCCGAGTTGATCCACCTTTTCCATCGGGCCTCCGACATTCAAATAAATGCAATTTGATCCAATTATCAATGCTCACTCCCTGCCGTGTTTCTGCCTATCCTGTCAACTGAGCCTAATGGCATACATTTCAAGCCTCTCCACTGTATTGGATCCTGCCACCTGCTAATGTAGTTTAAACCCTCCCGAGTAACACTAGCAAACCTTCCTGCCAGGATATTGATCACCAAACTGATCACCAAACTCGGTAACCTGGGCATCAACCCCTCCCTCTGCAACTGGATACTGGACTTTCTAACAAACAGACCCCAGTCTGTGAGGTTAGACAAGCACAACTCTTCAACCCTCACCCTGAACACCGACGTTCCACAAGGCTGTGTGCTGAGCCCCCTCCTCTACTCCCTCTTCACCTATGACTGCACACCTGTACATGGTACTAACACCATCATCAAGTATGCAGATGATACAACGGTGATTGGCCTCATCAGCAACAACGATGAGCTGGCCAGGGAGGAGGTCCAGCTCCTAGCAGCATGGTGCGCTGACAAAAACCTGGCCCTTAACCCCAAGAAGACCAAGGAGCTCATTGTAGACTTCAGGAAGTCCAGAGGCGGCACGCACACCCCCATCCACATTAACGGGACGGAGGTGGAACGTGTTTCTAGCTTCAGGTTCCTGGGAGTCAACATCTCCGATGACCTCTCTTGGACCCACAATACCTCAACTCTGATCAAGAAGGCTCATCAGCGTCTCTTCTTCCTGAGGAGACTGAAGAAGGTCCATCTGTCTCCTCAGATCCTGGTGAACTTCTACCGCTGCACCATCGAGAGCATCCTTACCAACTGCATCACAGTATGGTATGGCAACTGCTCTGTCTCCGACCGGAAGGCATTGCAGAGGGTGGTGAAAATCGCCCAACGCATCACCGGTTCCTCGCTCCCCTCCATTGAGTCTGTCCAAAGCAAGCGCTGTCTGCGGAGGGCGCTCAGCATCGCCAAGGACTGCTCTCACCCCAGCCATGGACTGTTTACCCTCATACCATCCGGGAGGCGCTACAGGTCTCTCCTTTGCCGAACCAGCAGGTCGAGGAACAGCTTCTTTCCGGCGGCTGTCACTCTACTCAACAACGTACCTCGGTGACTGCCAATCACCACCCCCCCCCCCCCGGACACTTATTATTATTTATTCAAATCGTTTGTTATGTCGCTCTTCAAGGGAGATGCTAAATGTATTTCGTTGTCTCTGTACTGTACACTGACAATGACAATTAAAATTGAATCTGAATTGCTCCCCATCCAATTCAGGTACAACCTGTCCCTCTTGTATGTCACTTCTGTCCCAGAAGAGACCCCAATAGTCCAAAAATCTGTATTGCTTCCCCCTGCACCAACTTTTCAGCCCCATATTCACCTTTCCGATCTTCCCATTCCTACCCTCACTACACCCATGGTACCAGGAGTAATCCAGAGATCACTATATTCCCACTGATGGATGTCATCCCTTTTCCCATCTTTGCTCTTTGCACCAATATGCACAACTACTTCTGGCTGCTCACCCACCCTCTAAAAAATGTGCTACAGTTGCTCCAAGACATCCTATAGAATAGAATAGAATATTTATTGTCATTCAAACCTAGGTTTGAACGAAATTTCATTTCTAGTTTTTTACATTACAAAACAATCCAAGACCCACACTTAACACAGTTTACATGAACATCTATCACAGTGAGTCTCCAACATCTCCTCACTGTGATGGAGGGCAAAGTCTTTATCTCTTCCCTTTGTTCCTTCTCCCGTGGTTCAGCAGTCCAACTGCAGTGCCGAGGCGAACTGGGGCTCAGATGTTAAAGCCCCCGGCGGGCGATGGTAAGTCCCGAGGCCATTTAAGTCACGCCGGGCGATGATAGGCCCCGGCTCCATGTCCTTAAACCCGCGATTCCAGCGGGAGAAGTCGCCGTTGCGGAGCTCGGAAAAGCGGTCTCCCACCAGGGACTTGGAGCTCCCGATGTTCCCGTCCACCGGGTCTGCGGCCGGTGCCTCCGAACTCCAAAAGTCGGGTTGCAGCCGCACGCCACCACAGCTCTTCCCACTCCGAAGTTGGCCAGCTCCGCGATGTCAGTTCCGCAGGCTCTGCAACTGGAGCCCCCAGGTTAGTCCCGGCCGGAGGTCGCCGCCGGCTCCACGATGTTAGGCCCAACAACATCCGAGACCCGACAGGGAATAGTCGGGCCCCCGAGCAAGGTAGAGAGTTAAACGGTTTCCCCCACACGCCACCCACCACCCCCCAACATATACACAGCTAAAAAAATAATAAAAACTAACTCAAAGACATACATTTAACAAACAAAAATAAAAATATAAAAATAAAAAAAGACAGACGACTGTAGTCGAGCTGCTGCCGTTAGGCGCCGCCACTCCCACATACACTGGCATCGAGGCAAAACAGCATCTTGGAATCCTGTTTGCTGCCTTAGAATCGCTTGTCTATTTGCCCCCACCCCAAAACTATACTCTATAACGTCGGACACCAAAGCCGTCTAGTTGAAGCTGATTATCAGATAGAGTCACGTAGCACGGAAACAGGCCCTTTGATTCAACTCGACAATACTGACCAAGATATCCATTTCAGCTGGTCCCATTTTCTCATGTTAAATAATCATTATGTCAACAAAAGAATTACAATGTTCAATAAAATAATTACCTGGCACTTTCTCAGGAATAATGAGAAATGGGTATTATATATCCCAACTTGTGAGAAACACCCACATCCTGTGAATGAATTTGAAGATTGTATTTACCTGAACAAATAAAGCAATTATTGCAATCCCATTTTTCTTCCCCAAAGCTTCTTCAATGTTATTAAACAAGGTAGAATTCCAATGGATAAGATGGAGCTGCAAAACATAAATGTTGTATACATCAGTCGTACAAACTTTATTTTTTTAAAAGCCACATATTTAAATCTGGAAAGCCCAAACATACAGCTGCTTGCAATGTAGAAATGTAGAAACATAGAAAATAGATGCAGGAGTAGGCCATTCGGCCCTTCGAGCCTGCACCACCATTCAATCTGATCATGGCTGATCATCCAACTCAGTATCCTGTACCTGCCTTCTCTCCATACCCCCTGATACCTTTAGCCACAAGGGCCACATATAACTCCCTCTTAAATATAGCCAATGAACTGGCCTCAACTACCTTCTGTGGCAGAGAATTCCAGAGATTCACCACTCTCTGTGTGAAAAATGTTTTTCTCATCTCGGTCCTAAAAGATTTCCCCCTTATCCTTAAATTGTGACCCCTTGTTCTGGACTTCCCCAACATCAGGAACAATCTTCCTGCATCTAACCTGTCCAACCCCTTAAGAATTTTGTAAGTTTCTATAAGATCCCCCCCTCAATCTTCTAAATTCTAGCGAGTACAAGCCGAGTCTATCCAGCCTTTCTTCATATGAAAGTCCTGACATCCCAGGAATCAGTCTGGTGAACCTTCTCTGTACACCCTCTATGGCAAGAATGTATTTCCTCAGATTAGGAGACCAAAACTGTACGCAATACTCCAGGTGTGGTCTCACACCTGTACAACCCTGTAAGACCCTGTACAACTGCAGTAGAACCTCCCTGCTCCTATACTCAAATCCTTTTGCTATGAATGCTAACATACCATTCACTTTCTTCACTGCCTGCTGCACCTGCATGCCTACTTTCAATGACTGGTGTACCATGACACCCAGGTCTCGTTGCATCTCCCCTTTCCTAATCGGCCACCATTCAGATAATAGCTGCTGCTTGCTGCTTGTAAGTGTAGCTGCTGCTGCTGCTGGCGCCGACGATAGCTGCCACAGTGTACTGCTCCTTGTTGTTTTGTATGTGTTTGTTCATTTGTGAAAACCCTACAAAGATTACTTTCACGAGAGAGGTATTCATAAACATCGGACATACGGTACCTCCAAACATCGTTCTGGATTTCTCTCACTCGCTGGATTATTTGGACATGCTCGTCGGTGGGGCTGTGGCTGCATTCAAGGTCTTGAGACAGAGGAGGACCCGTGGGAAGTGATCTGGAGCACTCACCCGACTCCGGCGACGAGGATCACACACACCACTCCCGAGCATATTCCGGGCAAACGTACGTTCTCTCAATAACACAGTGAACGAACTGCAACTCCTGCATCGGACAAACAAGGACTTCTCTCGAGCTGCTGCCCTGTGTTTCACCGAGACCTGGCTGTGTGAGTCAACCTCGGACAATTCTCTGCAACTGGCTGGCTTCCAACTTCACAATGGACCGCGAAGTGGAGGCAGCGGGGAAATCAAGAGGTGGTGGAATATGCTTCTATACCAACCAGGACTGGTGCAGCGACATCACTGTACCGTCAAATTTCTGCTCTCTCAACCTAGAATCCTTCTCTATAAACTGCAAACCCTTTTATTCTCCGAGGGAATTTAACTCCTTTACTCTCGCTGGAGTTTACATATCCCCCCAAGTATGCGTACGCGAGGCGTAGAGAGTGACTTCCCGGACTCTATGGTCATTGATTTGGGGGACTTTAACAAAGCTAACCTCAGCCGTGACCTTCCAAAATACAGACTTCATGTTACCTGCCCCACCAGAGGGGAGAGAACACTCGATCACTGTTATACGGCAATCAAGAACGCATATCGCTCTATTTCCCAGGGCGGGTCTGGGTCTCTCTGATCATTGTCTAGTTCACCTTATTCCAACCTACAGGCAGAAACTAAAATCTGTTAAGCCTGTGGTCAGAACAATGAAAAGGTGGACAAGCGAGGACATTGAGAACTTACAATCCTGCTTTGACTGCACGGATTGGAATGTGTTTAGGGAAGCAACCACAAGCCTCGATGAGTATACGGACACTGTATCATCATATGTCAGCTTTGCGAGGACAGTTGATTTCCAACTAAGACCCGGACATGGTTCAACAACAACAAGCCCTGGTTCACTGCAGAACTCAGACAGCTCCGATGGTCTAAAGAGGAGGCCAACAGGAGCGGGGATGCAGACCTCTACAGGCAGGCCAAGTACAAGCTGAGAAGAGGAATCAGAGTTGCCAAGGAAAGGTACTCTGAGAAGTTGAGGAGCAAGTTCTCAGCTAGTGACTCTTCTTCAGTTTGGAAGGGCTTGCAAGAAATTACCAGCTACAAGAGGAAAGCCCCCCCGCTCTTTGGACAATCGTCAGCTGACCAACGACCTGAATGAGTTTTACTGCAGGTTTGAAAACCAGAAACGTAACCCTGGTACCCCCTTCCCCCCTCCCCAACCAACACAGTCAGACCCCAGTCTACAAAGAATGGACCCTGCACCCTCTCCTTCCCATTCAGCACTTCACACCTACTTAAGGCAAGACTCCAGTATGAAAAGACTGGACCATTTCCCACCCCAACAAACACTTCACACCCACTCACAGCCTGACCTCAGTCTGCAAAGGCTGTGCCTTCCCCTCCATTGATGAACTGTAAACTGCAAGGGCCAGGAAGCGAGCGGGTAAGATCATCTCTGATCCCTCTCACACTGGCCACAAACTCATTGAATAATTTCCCTCTGGAAGGCGACTCCGGACTGTCAAAGCTGCCACAGACAGACATAAAAACAGTTTTTATCCACGAGTTGTTGCTCTTCTCAACAGCCAAAAATCTGTAGCCTCCCTTTGATCTGGTATTTTGTTGGTTCACATGCTTGATCAATGGTGTTTTATTATTAATGTTTTATTATTAATGTTTAGTGTTTTCGGAGTCATTCGTAACTGTCACTGTAGGTCATGTTGTTACTTGTGGGCGGAGCACCAGGGCAAATTCCTTGTATGTGAATACTTGGCCAATAAACTTACTTAATGTTATGGAGTTTTCAATGGTACTTTCTACTTACTTTTAGGAAACAAAGAATAGTCTTTTATTTGTGAATTTGGCTCAAAACAAAACAATCAGTGCAGAACAAAACAAAGTTAATCTTGGCCATCTCGTGTGTCACATTTGCTGCCAGAACACAGGATCAAAAGCCTTCCTTCCATTTGTGTTCCAGCATTGATTTCTTGAGTGCGAGATAGCCTTAAACATTTAAGATGGAAAACATTCAAGCTTTCCCTCAATTATAAAAAAAAGTTGCTTTGGTTCATCTTAATGATAGCATATTAATTTTGTGAACCATAAGTTATTTTTTGAATGCTACTTAAAACATTGAAGCAAGTTCAGATCATCCCCTTCTCAATCCAATTTGTCAACCACTAACTCAGTTATTGTACAAATAATTCTCAAATTTACTCCACAAAAATATTCTTCTTGGCTATATGAACTACAAGAGAGGCAAATAGACCTGAGTATTAATTTCTTTTTTATCTGTCTTTTGAATGTAGGTTTAAAATTTGAAATCTTTCCAATATTAAAAGACATAAAAAAAGATTTATTTCATCATTTTGGAATAAACACCACCTTTGAAAATTTGTTTGAACAGAATCCATTTGAATCTCCTGAAAATGGACTTTTCATGGTGAATATCTGGCATACCCATTCCACGGGTCACAATGCAAGATATCCCTTATTAATGGTCTTTAAGATTCAAGTAAATATACATTTAATTGGTGTGTGCCAATGTATCACACTTTAACTGCCATCACTTTAACTGGTACTAAAGATAATGAATTACTTTGCCTAGTCCTTCCATATTTTTACCCTTGGTTACTATAAGGGTGATTCTTCAGTAATGGCCCTGTCCCACGGTACGAGTTTATTCCAAGAACACTCTCGAGTTTGCCCTGATTCGAACTCGGAGATTTACGGTAATGGCCACTCATCGGTACTCGGGGCTCTCGTGGACATTTTTCAACATGTTGAAAAATCTTCACGAATCTTCCCGAGTACATGCCGTTAGCGAGTCTTCCCGAGTACCGGCCGTTAGCGTTACGAGTCGCTAGGAGACGTCCCCGGGCTCCGACTTACCCGCTATGTTCATTCTCCGTGCTTACCTCGAGTTTATTTTTTTTTAACTCTGGAGAGCTCTTGGAATGAACTCGTACCGTGGGACAGAACTATAAGCGTCTACTTATAAGTTTCTGGAAACCAGAAAATAAAACTTACATTTTTGCAACTTTGAATGTTGTTTCACATAGATGAACATCTCTACTATGGGAAAAATATGTTTGGTGCAATCTTTTAGAGAATTTAATTTATTTTTTCCTCTTCTTTTTCCAGGTTGCCCATTGCATTCAGTCATATCTGTCATATTTTTATGACGATCAACGTTGCAAAATATAACTGATTTAAGAATATAAACTCAAATTTTTGTCGCAATCTTTCAAATTATAGTGTCTTCCTCAAATAAACCACCAAAAAATACATTTTCAGTCTAACGCATTGATTTTAAACCTTCGTAACAGTTTACTGCTGAAAAAAGTGGTGATTTTCAGTAAAAATGGTAACCTTCACATAACGTTTCACCAACATCCTTTAAAACAATATTAACTTCAGATGAATAGGCAGAAGCATACAGTTTATTTATCAATTACAATTGATAATTATGGTCATTGTTGTATAATTTTATGAGCACAAAATACTCATGTGACGGATATGACTCAGCATGATGGAGATGATCAAGTTTGGGAGAGTCATGTGATGGAGATGACTAAAACTATCTTTGGGGCTGGGGCTAGGGTTAGGATTAACATGCCATATCCGTGACTGTGCATAGCTCCTCTAGGTATTCCTGGAGCTTCCTCCACCGTCCCACAAAGTGGAAGGTCAAATGGTTACTATAAATTACCGAGTGTATGGCATTATAATCAGGTATGAGTGGGTGAACATGTGAGAGAACAGGGGAAAATGGCACTGTGGGAGCAGGCATAGATCCTGATGGGTCAAATGGCCTTTCATGTTATAATAAAGTAAAGAAGCATATCGTCAAGCCTTTCAAATTCAGGTTTTATCAGTTCTTACTCCACACATTATTTATCCATTCGTTGTGTTAAAAGTTAGAATGATTTTTGCCTAAACTACTGCTCATGGTAAACCTTTGCTCATGGTAAACTATTTCACAACAATTTTCTGCATTATGCAAGTCTAAATTTTTATTTTTCTTGGATGACAAATTTAAATTGATAACCTTTATTAACTCACTTGCCAGCACATAGAAATAAGTAGGGCTCTGGATTTATCCTTTCAAATCCATTCATAACTTTAAATACATTAAATTTATTTTAGTCTTCCCTGCTCGAATCAAAAGATTTCCATAGTCAAAGGTCTCAATTTATAATCCTAATACACATTGACATGCTCAGGTGATTGGATTTATCCTTTAACTCTCCACAATCATATACTTTCTCCAAGCATTTTGAACATAACAAAGTACCATGTAGTCAAATTGACTCAATTGTATTACTTCTTTGCTGCAGTATGCAATGCCATAAATTCCAGCTATCAAGATGCTATTTGTAACCTTCAGTTCTGTTCTAAAAATCTGGTATGCTGGCTTTTTGCAAAAGTTATGACAATGCATCATTAATTGCTTTAGCGATTATTTTACAATCACAAAATGAATGTGTTGTAAAATCACAGCAGCGTTTTTTAATGCTGCAGCTATGTAGTTGTCCTAAACAGGTGTTGTGCTGCAAAAGTGCAATAAAAGAGGTGGAGCAATTTATTTTTTTCATGGGAATCAAATACTTGATTCTCTTGTGAAAGGAGGATAAACCTCATCTTCTTTTAATACTTGCTCAGTAAAGCCTTTCTTTTCATGTCTCATTCCCTCCATTTGTTGACATTGAATATGCCATCATCACCATAGAACATAGGCTGAATAATATGAAAAAATGATCACTCAAGATTTTTCACAACTTCGGGCATTGGATTGCTTGGAGTAAAATCTGTTTTGAAATCCAAATTACTGATTATAGAAGTCCCGGAATAGTATGATCATCCTCCTCCTTCAAATGGAGAGGAATATATTATTTATTTTAATGAGAAAACAAAACCAGTGACCTTGCTTTCAGTGAGATATTCCAGCCGAGATACTCATTAACCTTATTTAAAAAGGTTTATTGCAATGTTCCCAATTTAAAAAGTGATCTTATGCACAGGTAGCCCTATTTAAATGGAAACCTAATTAATAATATTAAAATTGGAATGAGAGTGACCTTTTTTAACGAAGTCCACACATGGCCATTACTGAAAAGTTATTACCATAATAAAATAGGTGAAACATTGAAGGCAGTGATATGAAGAACAGACAGCAAAATAAATCATGAATGTCATTGACAAAAAAAAAGTTTTTTCCATTCAAAAAGAAAATGTGTTCAAAATATTCAGGCTTTCAAATTATGAAACTGAATCCAAAAACACCATTCCTCTTTGGAAACCTCCCATTGTATTTCCTCTTTAAACATCATCAGCCCAGCCAATCTAATCAAAAGGAAGTGAGAGTTCACAAAAAGTTTGTCGGAAAAAAAACAAATTAAAAACTTAATATAATAAATTATTAGATTTAGTGAAGTAGTGAAAGGAAGAAAAAGCCCAGAAAAGTAACAACATATTGCAGAGGTAGTTAGGATGAGACATTCAATTCCTCACTATCAACTGAAAAATGTACTACATTCTACCAAATGTGGTGTTCGTCAGAGTATCCTTGATTTGGCAAAGGCAGCACCCTTTTGTTACTGCAAGCTCAAAATACTCAAAGCTGTATGTTAATTTTTTTAATAGTATCATTGCATAAGTGACAATAGAAGAATAGAAGCAATTTCAATTATCACCTACAGTGAAACTGACAGAATATGTTCTTAAGAGACAATGGTGTCCGTTTACTGTGGAGAGGTTACAGAATTTTATTCTTCCCTCTGGACTTTTCCCCCACCCCACCCAAAGAATATTATTTTCTACATGTCAATTCCCAGAGTAACTTTTAACTGGTTCTGTAGTTCCTAATTGAAATTGAAACCAATTTGGCACGTAAAACAAATGATGTTCCCTAATTCATCAATTCTATTATATCCAATTCGTAGTTTGGAAACAGACATTATAACAGAACTACTTGTACTACAACACATTCCTTTTCAAAAAGAAGCAAAGTTTCGTACGTTTGGGGAAAAACATTTCCAAAGTTGTAAGCTCAAATTTTATGGCACAAACAATTCAAGAATATTCTTTGGTCTAGCACCCACCTCCATGGGAAATGCTTTAAAATTAACAGTATGTTCAGAGCCACGTTGGTTCTCTTTACCCCAGTGAAATCGAACTTCATGTAATTCATATTCATAGTTTTCAAGCAATGGACCGCCAGTCAAAACTGTAATAGAAAAGCAATGTTTAAATAACTATAAATTAAAATAAAGTAGTATTTAAGTCATCTGGACACATTGGCCTACAAGCAGCACACCATTTGTTTGTTACACAATGCAACTTTATCCAAATTCCAGGTGCTAAATGAGTGACTATAACACTAGGAATTTGTTCTAAAAGTGTGCGCAAATCACACACCCACAGTTACAAACACCATGCAATGCATATTTTGATATCATTTATTAATAATAATAATAATATATATTTTATTGTCATTGCACGTCAGTGCAACGAGATTTAGTATGCAGCTCCAACCGATGAAAAAGAAAAGTAAAATAAATAAATAAGCTGTGTGTCGTGACCATCCGAGGGAGACAGTCCAGGGGGGGTGGGGGGCACTCAGCAGGGCCAGTTCAGAGCCGCTATAGCTCTGGGGATAAAGCTGTTTCTGAGTCTGGAGGTACGGGCGTAGAAGGCCTTGTAAAGTCTGCCGGAGGGAAGTAGTTCAAACAGTCAGTTACAAGGGTGTGAGGAGTCTTTATGGATGCTGACGGCCTTCCCGAGGCACCGTGTGTGATAGATGCCCTCCAAGGCTGGTAGCTCTGTCCGAATGATCCTCTGCGCTCTGTGGATGACGCGCTGAAGAGCTCTCCTCTCCTCCTCCGTGCAGCTGAGATACCACACAGAGATGCCATACGTTAATATGCTCTCTGTGGTGCAGCGGTAGAACGTTGTCAGCAGCTGTTGGGGCAGACCAGTCTTTTTTAATTTCCTCAGGAAGAACAGTCGTTGCTGTGCCTTCTTGACCAGCGCAGCGGTGTTGGTGGACCATGTGAGGTCCTCTGAAATGCGAGTGCCCAGAAACTTAAAGCTGGACACTCTCTCCACACTTTCCCCGTAAATGGAGATTGTGGCGTATTCTCCATTATGGGACCTCCTGAAGTCAATAATCAGCTCCTTGGTCTTGGAGGTGTTTAGTGACAAGTTGTTACGTGTGCACCAGTCCGCCAGGTTCTGGACCTCCGCTCGGTATTTTGTTTCATCACCGTTGGTGATCAGCCCAATCACTGTTGTGTAATCTGCAAACTTCACGATGGTGTTGGTGTCGAATGCAGGAACACAGTCGTGAGTGAAGAGGGAGTAGAGCATGGGGCTTAGTACACAGCCCTGTGGTGTGCCGGTGCTCAGGGTGATAGTGGAGGATAGGTGCGGGCCCAGTCTCACTGCCTGCGGTCGCTCCGTCAGAAAGTTCAGGATCCAATCGCATATCGGCGAGCTGAGGCCTAGCTGGTGGAGTTTGGTGGTGAGCTTGGTGGGGATGACCGTATTGAATGCAGAGCCATAGTCAACGAAGAGCATCCTCACGTACGTGCCCTGTCTGTCCAGGTGAGTAATTTATTAACATGTTTACACATTTATGAGGTCTGTTGGTTTGCAAGCCCTCTTTGGAAGGTTGAGGCCTGCTTCTGCATTAAAGGAGGGATCACACCTTATACAACACATTTCCATAGAATGCTTTCCAAGTGCATTCTCTATTAGGTGGTTTTCTTCCAATTCATTCTAAACTCCACCTTCTTCCTTCACCCCACAGTTCACATCCCCTAACCTCCTCTTCTCCTGAATTCCATTTTGCTTTGGTCAATCCCTGTCCCAGCCTCAAGTATATTCAACAAGCAAGCCTAACTCAAGTTTGTATTCACCACTTACTGTCCAAACAGCCACCCCAACCCCATTTCTTCCTCAAATCTCTCTCCACTCCACTCGCAATCTGTGTTAATCCCTGTCCTGAGGGTAAGGACCCATCTAATTTATTCCATGACTTATGGAATTGTATCATTATCAGAAAGAAATGCCTGAAGTATGCCTTAAAGAATGTACAAAGTATGCAAGATCTATCCTTGAACTTTGTGTGCAGTTCCAATGTTTCCATCAAGAGCCTTGCATAAAACAGGTGCAGGACTCGAGGCACCACTATTTTAGCATGTCTTTTTTGGGCAACAACAATTTCTGTATAATTAACTAGCACAGATATAACATGTTATTTAATTTTTTATTCACACAAGCTTATCGCAAGTAAAACGTGTTTATTTGGCGGTCTGTAGAACGACAACTGGGGTTTCCACAGATTTTTATTCAATAGTTCGATTTCCCAGTATACAGGTTCTTCAGCCAAGTCTTCCCACAACAGTGGTCAGCGCTGAATTAACGCGCGCAAGCAAAAACCGCGCGAAACAAGCGGCCCCTCCCGAGTCACGTGACCTCGGCTTCCGAATGCCGGGTTCGATCTCTGCGTACACCAACAGGCGCCACTACATTTACATGGTTTACGCTTAGTAATTTGAACTGAATACATGAAATGCTACTCAGAATTACAAAGACTAAACAGTTTTTTCATTCAGGTCATAAAATGACCTAGAAACAAAGCTCTGAATCTATCATTACACAGAAAATTTAATTCCCTATATTCATCAGCATTAGAGTTAAAAATAGTGTTTTAATTGAGTGTTTTTAAATTCAAATATGACAAAAGTAGACCATGTAATTTATTACAGATTTTAATAACCGGACATTATACACTACTTTCCTCATTAAGTATACAAAATTCTATAAAACAAATTATCTTGTGTTGACATGTCCTACTTGAATCGATGTAGTTCCTCCTTTTGACATGCCATAAAAAAAGAATTCTTGTGGGATAACTCAATCTGGATCATAAACTAGGTGGATTATTTTAGTTCCACTTGAGCATACCAAAATGATTTCTTATCAGCCTTTGCCACAATTAATCATCAACTAATTACAAGCAATGGGAGAAGCTCTCCAGGAACTAAATTACACAATCCTCCTTCAGGGGCACTGTGTTATCAGAACGTCTTTTATCTAAAGCAAGACACTGTGTTGCCAAAGTGGTCAGAAAATAAACCATTACTTTTGTTTTAAAAGAGAATGGGAGAGCAAGAGTCCCAACTAACAGTTAGCCCTTAATTAGTAACAGCATAAAGTGTAACTGAACTGTTATCTCAATTTAGTTTTAAGGCCTTGCTATGCACAAGTTAACTGTAATTTGGCCTCCAAAGTAACATTGATCACTCTTCAACCTTTGGTTTTGTGAAGGGGGGGGATCTTCCCTGAAAAAAATCTTTGAGGAAATAAATGGCTGGAGAGTCAGTGGATGGTCAGTGGATCTAGTTTTTTCAGAAAGCCTTTGATAAAGTGAGGCTGCTAAAGATGAGAGCCCATTGTATCAAAGAGAAGATCCTAACATGGATAAAGGGTTGGCTGAATGGCAGAAGGCAAAGAGTGGCAATAATAGGGAGCTTTTTCTGGTTGGCTGATGGTGACTAGGTGAGTTTCGCTGGGGTTGGTGCTGGGGCTGCCACTCTTTACGTTGTATATCAATGATTTGGATGAGGGTATTGAAGATTTTGTGGCCAGAGTTGTAGATGATAGTGGGCAGAGAAGCGGCAGATGGAATGCAAAATAGCATTCCAAATAGTAAAAGTGTGGAGTCGTGCATTTTGGTAGTATGAATAAAAGCTTAGACTATTTTCTAAATGGGGAGAGAATTCAGAACTCGGAAGTGCAAAGGCACTTGGGAGCACTGGTGCAGAATTCCCCAAAAATTATTTTGCAAGTCGAATCGGTAGTAAGGAAGGCAAATGCTATGCGAGCATTTATTTAGAGAGGACTAAAATACAAAAACAAGGATGTAATGCTGAGGCTTTATAAGGCACTGGTCAGACTGCATTTGGAGCATTGTGAGCAATCATGGATCCCAGGTCCGAGGAAGGATGTGGTGAGGATTCAGAGGAGGTTTACGAGAATGATCCCAGGAATGAATGGGTTAACATGTGACGAGGATTTGATGGTGCTGGGCCTCTACCCGCTGGTTTAGAAGGATGAGGGGTGACCTCATTAAAACTTACTGAATAATGAAAGGCTTTGATAGAGTGGATGTTTCTACTGGTGGGAGAGTCTGGGACCATAGTCTCAGAATAAAAGGACGTTCCTTTAGGAAGAAGAAGGATGGTGAATCTGTGTAAATTCATTTGCCACAGAAGGCTGCGAAGGCCGTCAATTGATATTTTTATGGCAGAGATAGATAGATTCTTGATTAGTACGGGTGTCAGGGGTTATGGGGAGAAGGCAGAAGAATGGGATTGAGAGGGTGAGATTGATCAGCCATAATTGAACCGCGGAGTGGTCTTGATGGGCCAAATGGCCTAATTCTGTTCCTATCACATGAACTGAATAGGCAAATTAACAAGATTGAATCCCAAGTAGATTTGGTTTGATGAGGAACTATCCTCACAAAAACGGTATTAACTGTAGTCATTCTACATGGAAACCAGCCAGCAAATGTTATAGGGGATAGACTTAATTATTCCTCAAAGCCTTCAGTGTAATCAAGACCCAAGAAGATGCAATGGTATGTACAGGTGTCGGAACCTTGGATCAGAAAAATAAATTAACAAGTTTTCATACAATATGGAAATTGCCTTACATACTGCATTTGTCATTTAATATGAGCAGCACTATTTACAAAAATTGGGCTACATTAAGTCATGCATATGACCACAAGATATAACAACTGAATTAGGCCTTTAAGCCCATTGAATCTACTCCGCCATTCAATCATGGCTAATCTATTTTTCCCACACAACCCCATTCACCTGCCATCTCACCATAATGCCCTTATTAATCAAGAACCTATCAATCAATCAATGTATTGGGCTCCACAGCTATCTGAGCAATGAATTCCAGACATTCACCACCCTCTGGCTAAAGAAATTCCTCCTCACCTCTACTCTAAAAGATACATCCTTTTATTCTGAGGCTATGTCCTCTTTGTTCTAGACTCCCCCATTTTGGGAAACATCCTTTTCATGTCCACTCAATCTTGGTCTTTCATTACCTGGTAGAATTCAATGAGATTCCCCTCCCATCAACCTCTGAACTCCAGCAAGTATCAGCCCAGAGCCTTCCAACACTCCTCGTATGTTAATCCAATCATCCCTGGGATCATTCTCACATATTCTATTCAAGACTGTGTTTAAAGTAGTAACCTAAACCTATCATGCATGAATTACCAAGAAGTTAAAAATCCTCCGTAATTATAAATAATAATAGTAAAAATACCAAGAATATTTGAATAAATAAGCACACCAGTCCAAATTTTTACCATTTTGGATTGCACAAACATTGTTAGGCACAGAAGAAAAAAACAATTATAATCAGCTGAGCAATTATCAGACGAAGCAAATTAGAAATGTTAATATCAAATCAGTGAATATCAAATATCAACTTAGTGAATTCATGAGAGTGTGAACCATAGTAGAGGTGATCATTACCAAATTAGGTTGATGATTAGGTGATCATTAGGTTGCTTTCCTAAGACAGCCCATACCACAATTTTCCGTAACTCAAAGTTGTGTGCATGTGTCAAGGAATGAAAGCTTTAAAAAAAATTGAATTTTGTGTTTATCTTTTTCCCCACAAATTTCATGATAGTAAATTTTATTCCATATCTCAATTTTTTGGATTGTGATGTCTGAATTCTGCAAGGGCAAATGTCCATTCCTCAAATGGCCATAAACACAGGGTTACCTGTACCAGAAAAGGTCCAAGTCCTCTAATCCAATCTGAATTAGTTGAAATTGGGACAAGTAGTAAACACAAAATAACACTGAAAATTGCTGAATATTATTTCCAGCACAAGTAGCATCTTTCATGTTTTCCAAGAATAAATTTAAAAAATGTACCTAATCACTATCTGTTTAGGAAATGGATTTCCAGATTATGTATATATTTGGATGTTGAAACTGAATAATAATATTGGTCTTGATGGCCAAAATCACATGGCTCAAAATGTGAAGCCCCTGCCCCCTGCCCCCCCCCCACCTTCCAAAAAAAACTATTTGTATAAAAATGTGCAATTATACAATGCAGGACATTCCTCCATCATTTGCAGTACTTAGTATAACAATTTCTTTACTTCTAATAATTACCAATGCCATTTACGCATAATTTCCTTATTTGCTTAACAACAGACTAAGAATTATTTATACAGGGTCCAGCACCTCATTGTCCAGTGGCAGGAAGACTCGATAAAGTCCATTCGGTAGCTGCAACAAGCTTCAGAGGGTCCTACAGCATGCAGTCCTGCACCTTGGAATATGCCATTATGCAGCATTTAATCATAAGCAGCTACACTTACTGGATGCTATACCTAGACTAAGCTATACGAAGACCAAATTGCATCTTTCACCACTGATGATCTTTTAGCAACAGTCAATTTTTAACGCACTATCTTTGAGAACAGCCAGCAGAGCACAGAGTTCTGCATTAACCAACAGCTCGGGATGAACCTCAAAGACTGCTGCATACCTTACAGACCTGCAGGAGGTAGATAATGGTTTAATCCACATGACAATCACACTGAGGACAGCATCCAGCAAGATTAAGCATTGGTATAGACACAAATAAAGAGTGCTTCCCACCACTGGCCAAATGATCTATTGGTGCTTATTTCACAATCTGGCGCTAAATTACTTTCACCGGTCAGAAAATCATCTGACCGGGCCCACCATCTCTTTTCCCACAAGGCTGCAAGAACATTCATGCAAACTAGACTAATTTTTCTGGTCAAATGTTCTCCTGCATGAACATTTCAGTAAGTCTCAGAACACGTTGGATGGTCTAAATGAATGGAATGTTTCATGGCCAGTCTATCCTTCACAACAGAGGACAAGGAGCACCCCATTAGACCGAGGTGTGGCGTTTATTAACCCAGGATCAACATGCAACTTGGATGCAGCTACACACAAAGGTGACTATTACAAAGAGAGCACAAAGTGCTGGAGTGGGTCAGGCAGCATCGCTGGAGAACATGGATAGGTAACATTTCGGTTCATTACCAAGTGGGCCATGTGGGGTATATTTTTCTTCTACATGGAAAAGTATGCATCATGTTGCTGCAAATATGATTTATTTTGGACTATAGGGTGAAATTGAATTCACATCAGGTGACTGTTGAAACACAAGAGTAGAATACAAGGCACACCTCTCTTATCTACAGCAATAGCTAGAGCACCATACACCTGATGACCAGCCTCCTCCTCACAATTGAGGTAGGGGGTTTCTCCTAAATTTTCAATTTAAAATATACTTTAGATGTGTACTCCACCCAATTCTAACTGCATGCATTGGTTCCTCCGAACTATATTCCCAGCATTACCAAACTCCACTTTGGAGAACACATCCATCATGCACGTGTATGAATTTCAAGTCTAACTACCCAGACGGTGGAATATGCATCATTTACTTGTGCAAGTGTGCTTATGGTCTGTAATTCTATTGAAAACCAAACCTCAAAGGGCACAAATGCATACACATCCTTCAATATCAGCATGTTAAAGGAGCTAATCACCAATTTTGTGTTAGTCAACTGTATACACACTACTGTCAGCATCAATAATACCAATGTGCAAACGGTCAAGAGCTTCATGTTCTGAGGTGCTAATATCATCAATAGGTTTTCCTGGTTCAATCATATTGAAGATAGACAGACACAAAATGCTGGAGCAACTCAGAGGGATGGGCAACATCTCTGGAGAGAAGGAATGAGTGACATTTCCAAGAAAACACACCTCTACTTCTTCAGAAAGCTAAGGATATTTGGCATGCTGCCAATTACTTACCAATTTCTACAGATGCACCGTAGAAAACATCCTATTGGGATGCTTCAAATATGAAGAATTGTGTGTGCACCCCAGCCCATCACGCAGACCAGCCTCACATCCATCAACTTCATCATACTTTCTAGGGAATTCAGCCAACATAATCAAGGACTACTCGCACACCAATCATTCTCTCATTTCCCCTCTCCCTTCAGGCAGAAGTTAATAAAAGATTGAAATCTCATACCACCCAGTTCAGGACAACTTCTCTCCTGGTGTTATTAGACTACCAAAGAGACTTCTCATAAGCTAAGGATGTAGACCTGATCTCCCAACCTACACCTTGCACTTTTTTCTTCTGTGAACTCTGGTTATTAATCTCTTTGCGCTACTTATTGTACTTGACTGTATCGATAGTATGGTTCAACTGGAAATGTTTCACCAAATCTTGGTACACATGACAATAATAATCCAATACAGAGGTGTGATGCACAAATAGTTTCTAAAGTCATATACTCAACAGTTAAAGAACATCAAGAACGGAACGTTCAGAAACTCAACTAATAAATACAAAAGGGAAATCATATACAATAGAAAATAAAGCCCCTCACTATCAACATCAATTGAAGAACCCAATGTTTAGGATTTTCCATGTTATCTTCAGTTATGGCAAAATATAGGAAAACTCATTTCTGATTTTGGGTTGAATCAAAGCAGCTTATGCAAATATCCCAATTATTTCTATCCGACATCTATAGGTGTTTTGATATACGTAGATTCTATTGAATATATACATGGTTCCTTTTTCATTCTTTATCTTTCAGCATATTTTTGGCCTGGAATTTAACAACAGCTGCACATCATTCTACTGCAAGTAGAGGAAATCGAAGGTAGACACAAAATGCTGAAGTAATTCAGCGGGATAGGCAGCATCTCTGGAGAGAAGGAATGTGTGACGTTTTGGGTCGGGTGAAGAAGGGTCTCGACCCTAAACGTCACCCATTCCTTCTCCCCAGAAATGCTGCCTGTCCCGCTGTTACTCCAGCATTCTGTGTCTACATCCTATTCCAAGTTCCCTTTTTTGAAAAATGTAATAATGATCTGATCATGTATAATTATTTATTAATGTCTGGCCAATGACAACACCCTGACCAAGTCAGAAGATTTTGAGTCCACGGTCCCACTCCAGAGGCGTCAACACAAAAATCCAAAGTAACTCACTGATAAAATAAATAACATTCAAATCCTGCTCATAATAAGAAGTACTGTTTATCAACAAACCAACACTCTGTCAAGCATCTCTGTTTATTTGCAACTGATTCCGTGGCACCATTTTGAAGAGGAGGCAAAACATTATTCCTACTATCCCAACCATAATTCATAACATCCAGTTATTACCACACTATTGGTGGTTGGATCGTGCTAGGCAGATTGCTGTAATGTGGCAACTGACCATTAACTCTAGTCTGGCAATATTATGAATAATTATTTTGCTTCAGCAATCAAGTATGTTTGACAACTGCTTTCAGATTTTCTGAAGGGAATGTGGAATGCAATACATAAATGGTATTTTCCCAATAGAGTTCCTGTTTTTCTTCTTACACAGCTCAACAGAACCGAATAGATTTTGGAAAGCCACACAACATATAGCAAAAGTTATAAAAGTTTAGAAGTTATGAAAACATATTGCATTGTCAAATACTCCAATACCAGGAATCTGGTATTTGACAACAAAAAATTGAATGACATAGGTATTGATTCAAGGACACTTACAAAAGGAAATCTTAATGATAAAATGTAGATCTTGTACATGGATACCAATTTAGGTATAAGCCAGTTCCAAATATATCTACATTGATCACCATCTCTGAAACATGCTAATATTTATCTCTGAGCAAAAATCCTTTTTTGTGGATTTGGAAAAAAATGATCCGCAAACAATATTTCACTTGTTGCAATGTAGTAAATAAAGCAATGTAAAGGTAACTAGTATTCTGCGGAAAGCCACTTCTGCAGATTATGCACATCTACTCAACCCACATGGGTGCTATTGGACTCTACAAATAACTGCTCGCAGAATAAACTATGTATTAGAAATGGGTTCATGCAAAAAGTAAACACTTCATCACCTAACGTACAATTTAAAATACCTGCACATTCAACTTTACATACCCGATTTGGATTTCAGCAGTATCTTAACGGTGTGACCATCATTAATTACTTCAGAATCCCGACAAACCACATAATTTGGTGATAAACGTGCTTCCAATAGCGACGGGTCATACTTTGCCTCTCTGGAGTTCAGATTTATTGGAGATTGATATTCTCCATTAGCTGCAGGGAACAGCAATCCCCATTCTACACCTAAAACAGAACAGACTATTTTTTATCCATTGAACATCTCAAATAATATAAATTCATCCCAATATTCAATTGAACGCAAATTGCCATAAAACTCACCGTTGAATCATTTAGTTCCAGCTTGTTATCACATACATAAATAATTGTGCCTCGTTGATAGTTTTAGACAGCACTAAAAATTAAGGAAATACAGTGCCCTCCATAATGTTTGGGACAAAGACCCATCATTTATTTATTTGCATCTGTACCCCACAATTTGAGATTTGTAATAGAAAATATCATGTGGTTAAGGTGCATTGTCAAATTATAATAAAAGCCATTTTTATACAGTATGGTTTCACCATTGAGAAAGTACAGCAGTGTTTATACATAGTCCCCCCATTTCAGGGCACCATAATGTTTGGGAAACAGCAATGTCATGTAATTGAAAGTAGTCATGTTTAGTATTTTGTTACATATCCTTTGCATGCAATGACTGCTTGAAGTCTGTAATTCATAGATATCACCAGTTACTGGGTGTCTTCTTTGGTGATGCTCTGCCAGGCCTGTAATGCAGCCATCTTTAGCTTATGCTTGTTTTGAGGGTATGTTTGGGATCATTGTCTTGCTGTAGAATGAACCACCGGCCAATAAGCTTTGAGGAATTTGTTTGAACTTCAGCAAACAGGATGTGTCTATACACTTCAGAATTCATTCTACTTCTACCATCAGCAGTTGTATCATAAATAAAGATAAGTGAGCCAATACCTTCAGCAGCCATACATGCCCAGGCTGTAACACCCCCAACCGCTGTGTTTCACAGATGAGGTGGTATGCTTTGGATCTTGGGCAGTTCCTTCTCTCCTCCATACTTGCCTATTGCCATCCCTCTGTTAAGTTAATCCTCATATCATCTGTCCACAAGACCTTTTTCCAGAACTGTTGTTGCTCTTTTAAGTAAACTTGGCAACCTGTAACCTGGCCATCCTATTTTTGCAGCTAACCAGTGGTTTGCATCTTGCAGTGTGGCCTCTCTGTTTTTCTTTGTGAAGTCTTCTGTGCCCATTGACAAATCTATACCTGAAGAGTGTTTCTGATCTGTCAGACGCGTGTTCGGGGATTTTTATGTATTATAGAGAGAATTTAGCTGTCATCAGCTGTGGAGATCTTCCTTGGTCTGTCAGTCCCTTTACGATTAGTAAGCTCACCGGTGCTCTCTTTCTTCTTAATGATGTTCCAAACAGTTGATTTTGGTAAGCTTAAGGTTTGGCTGATAACTCTAACAGTTTTATTCGTGTTTCCCAGTCTCATAATGGCTTATTTGACTTTCATTGGCACAACTTTGGCCCTCATGTTGATAAATAAAAGTTTCCAAAGGTGATGGATAGACTGGAGGAAAGAATAGGTGCTGAGAGCTCTCTTATACCTGCATAAAGGAGGCAATTAAACACACCTGAGCAATTACAAACACCTGTGAAGCCATGTGTCCCAAACATTATAGTGCCCTGAAATAGGGGGACTATGTACAAACACAGCTTTAATTTCTACATGGTGAAACTAATATGGATCAAAATGCCCTTTAATAAAATCTGACAATGTGTACTTTAACCACATGGGATATTTTCTATTACACATCTCAAATTGAATAATTTCCAATAAATCCCATGCCAAAGAAACAAACGCTCAAATATTTCCAAGTTTATGTACAATGCAATTGTCACACTATTTCTTGTATGTCAACTACCTTGCTTCCTTTACAGCATTAAAAAAAAGTTTTCAAACATCTCACCTTGTTCGTACCCCCAGTCCAGCCCATCTTTACTCCTGTCATGGTCAGTTTCCTCGATGAAAGTGCTGTCAGCCATTTGGAACGTTGCCCGGTTCCGAGCGGCTCTAGTTGCGAGGAGACCCGAGCGCGTGCGCCTCCTTTACAAGCGCCGATCCCTGCGTGCGCAGGAAGCTGCACCTCGCCCCTGAGTCCTAGCTGAAACATTATTCGCTTTTACCTTCAGGTTTTATTTCCACCAGAAAAAAATATACACAAATAAACCACTCACCGACTATCGGAATTTGCAATCAGACGAGATGTTAAAACAAGCAGTGCCACAGATTATCTGTCACCTTGGAAAAGTGAAATGTAATGTTTCCAATTTCCGTTCAATCTATAGTTACAAGTCCAGAAATGTTTAACTGGAGTGCACTTTAATGTAAAACGCACGTTTATATTTTGAAACTACGACCGCAGAAAATTGCTGTCACATAAAACTTCCCACCCTAACATTTGACATGATTAACTCTAAGTAGAAGTAGCTATGCAAACATTAAAACCTGGCAGGTGCGTTAATTCTTCAAACGCGTTGAATGGTTGAATGAAGGCTGCCCGGACAACGTTGGTCCTGAAGGAATTATATTAATAGACACTACTTTCTGCCTGCGTTCTGATTTTTTGAATGCGTTGAATCGCGGTAGCTCATGGACTCATTGACGATTGACATCTTCAGATTGTAATCGTAAAAATGCTCCGTTTGCAGCTCCATGTCGATAACTTTCAGACTTTGATGTTTGCAGCGGTGCAACTAAAATTTAGCACCATATTCTCTCAAGTATAATTCCCCCACCCACAAAACCCAAACTAAAACTTTTCACATGTTAGCATTGTGGGTTAGTAGAGTAACACATTATGTTCGTTAGTTAACCTTTTAAGATTAGTAGTCAAATCACAGAGAAAAACGCTACAACGTTAGAACGACACTTGAAGCATTCACTTCTCTGCCTTACCTTCCGAGGACTTCCTCCGTCGTGCAAGACGTTCAGTTGTCAAACTCACGGCAGGAAGTCTGACAACCGCATTACCAACCCGAAATATATAGTCCTATCTAGTATGTCTACAGGGTTATTCTCAGTTTCATCAACAAGAGCTAAAAGGCGCTCCCAGCATCTGTTTGGTAGACACCTTAAAATTCAAGCAACTCCTCCCACTTACCACCCGCAGACTGCGGAATATGTATCATATTACGTGCAGTTGTGCTTATGATCTGCAGTTCTGATGAACGAAACCTCAAAAGGACGAAATAGATAGACTCTGCACTTCAGAGGAAACCAGAGTACCCTGACGCAATTCATTTGTGCTGCGTATATTGTTGTCCATTATTTGATCCTGTCCTTAGCAACTCAGAAAACGAGGAACCACATTTTATAACATCAGCTGTGCTTTAGGCCAAACCCCTCTGGCAGTCACAGAGAATCAGACATATTATAATGTTTCCATCAAATTGTTATTGGGGCTAAAAAATTGCTTCCTTCAGCACTTTCTCATCAATCTCAATGACCCTCATCTCCAATGACACATGTGGAGAACTCATGGACATCTTCATCATTCAATCTATGACTATCTCAAGATTCAAGATTCAAGAAAGTTTATTTTGATGTGTCCCAGTTAGGACAATGAAATTCTTGCTTTTCTTAAGCACAACAGAATATAGTAGGTATAAATAAATAGATTAGTGTGACCATATACTATTGAATATATATATATACACACACATAAATGAGCCGATAAAGTGCAATGGGCTATTAATGTTCAGAGTTTTGTTTCAGTTGAGTTTAATAGCTTGATGGCTGTGGGGAAGTAGCTATTCCTGAACCTAGATGTTGCAGATTTCAGGATGTGCTTTTTTTCTATAATTGCATCAGTGTTCTGGGACCAGGAGAGATCTTCAGAGATATAAAACATGTTATATGGTTATATTGCAGGCAGGTGGGACTAAGGAAAAAAAGTTGTTCGGCACGGACTTGTAGGGCACAGATGGCCTGTTTCCGTGCTGTAATTGTTATACGGTTATATGGTTATTTAGGATCCTGTACCTTCTACCTGAAGGCAGCGGGGAGATGAGTGTGTGGCCTGGATGGTGTGGATCCTTGATGATGCTGTCAGCCTTTTTGAGGCAGCGACTGCAAAAGATCCCCTCGATGGTAGGGAGGTCAGAGCCGATGATGGACTGGGCAGTGTTTACTACTTTTTGCAGTCTTTTCGCTCCTGGGTGCTCAAGTTGCTGAACCAAGCCACGATGCAACCGGTCAGCATGCTCTCTCCTGTGCACCTGTAGACGTTCGAGAGAGTCCTCCTTGACATGCCGACTCTGTAATCTTCTCAGGAAGTAGAGGCGCTGATGAGCTTTTTTTATAATTGCATCAGTGTTCTGGGACCAGAAGAGATCTTCAGAGATATGCACGCCCAGGAATTTGAACTTCTTGACCCTCTCCACCATCGACCCATTGATATAAACGGGACTGTGGGTCCCCATCCTACCCCTTCCAAAGTCCATAATCAGTTCCTTGGTTTTGCTGGTGTTGAGAGTTAGGTTGTTGTGCTGGCACCATTTGGTCAAACGGTCAATCTCATTTCTATACTCTGACTCACCTCCATCAGTGATATGTCCCACAACAGTGGTGTCGTCAGCAAACTTGATGACGGAGTTTGCACTATGATCGGCTATGCAGTCATGTGTATAGAGCGAGTACAGCAGGGGGCTGAGCACGCAGCCTTGAGGTGCTCCCTCGTGCTGATTGTTATCGAGGCTGACACATTTCCACCAATTCGAACAGTCTGTGGTCTGTGAATGAGGAAGATGAGGATCCAATTGCAGAGGGATGTGCAAAGGCCCAGTTCTGAGAGTTTGGTAACCAGCTTGGAGGGGATGATTGGATTAAATGCCAAGCTGTAGTCAATGAATAAAAGCCTGACATATGAGTTTTTGTTGTCCAAGTTGTCCAGAGCGGAGTGGAGAGCCAGCGAGATCGCATCCACCGTTGATCTGTTGTGGCGGTAAGTGAACTGCAGTGGGTCCAGGTTTTTGTTGAGATATGAGTTGATTTGCGCCATGATCAACCTCTCAAAACATTTCATCACCACCGACGTTAGTGCCACTGGTCGATAGTCATATGGGCACGTCACCTTGCTCTTCTTGGGCACCGGTATTATTGATGCCCTTTTAAAGCAGGTGGGAGCCTCGGACCTCAGAAGTGAGAGGTTGAAAATGTCCGTAAAAACTCCAGCCAGTTGGTCCGCACAGGTTTTTAGAACACGACCAGGTATACCATCAGGTCCAGGCGCTTTCTGAGGGTTCACCCCCCTGAAGGATTTTCTGACGTCGACCTCTGTGACCGTGACCGAAATACCATCACGGCGAAAGGGGGCTCGAGAAGGCACATCAGTGTTCTCCCTATCAAAGCGTGCGCAAAACGCATTGAGCTCGTCAGGCAGTGATGTTTCGCTGACATGTGAGCTGCCTTCTGGTTTTGCCTTGTAGGAGGTGATTGCATTCAGGCCCCCCTCCCACAGCTGCCGAACATCCGTCTCATCCTCCAGTTTGGAGCAGAAGTTCCTTTTGACCTTTTTGATGGCCTTACTAAGGTCATATCTGGACTTCTTGTAGTCCTCAGTATCTTCGGACATGAAAGCCCAGTGCCTGGTACTAGACTGTGGGACCTGTTGGGTCCCATTGTCATATGGGAGGCCTGGTCCCCAACACAATATTCCAACTCTCCACCAATTGCAATATTCCAACATTCACACATAGCCCCCAACTGCACAGGGGGTGGCTGACGGGTTCCCGTTGTGACGCCCCCGATCCCCGCTCCTCCCCTCACACCCCCCATTCTGCCCCTTGCCCTCCCCCCCCCCCCCCCCCCCCCCACGCATTCACTTCATCCCCCCACTCAAACACTACCCCCATCCACACTTAGCGGCTCTTCGGCGGTGCAGCCATTCCCGGTGGGGGAGCATCCTGCAGCCTGGGGGGGGCACGGGGGCACGGCTGTCAGGCAGTGGCTAGTGGGGGGGGGGGGGGGGAATTCAGGCTGAAGTGGGGGGGGGGGGGGGGGGGGAAATTCTGGAGGGCTAATGTGGGAGTTGTGGACCGAAGGGACTGGTATCCAGAGGGCTTGTATGGTCATTGTGGGTCGAATGGATTCTTGAGCTGTTTCTGTAGCTGGGGATGGGGAGGCTTCAGGTGGGGGCCAGAGGGAGCATTCTGGAGCCTGGTAGGGGGACGGCTTCAGGCAGGGGCCGGTGGAGCGGAGGAGCGCTGCCATGGAATATCGCTGCCTTGGCCTGTCGCGGGTGAGGAGTGTGCAAGGGGAGTGGGATGGGGCTGTGTGGGCGGGGGTGGTGAGCACCGCCAGTGCCCGGCCCTGCCAGAACCTGGGCCTGCCATCGCCCGGCCCCTCCAGCGCCCGACTCCCTCAATCCCCCCACTCTCACTCCTCACTTCCTCAGGATCTCGAGTTTGCAGCAATCGGGCAGGCTCTGCACTTACAGTTCACTCAATCATGGCTTTTGGACTCATAGTTCACTCACTCGCAGCTTCTGGACTCACAGTTCACTCACTCACAGCTTCTGGACTCACAGTTCACTCACTCACAGCTTCTGGACTCACAGTTCACTCACTCACAGCTACTGGACACAGTTCGCTCACTAACGGCTGCTGGCCTCACAGTTCACTCACTCACGGCTGCTGGACTCGACTCTCACTCACGGCTTCCAGGCTTCCGGGCTTCCGGCTTCTGGGCTACTGGGTTTCCAGGCTTTCGGGCTGACTGACTCACGTCTGATTTCTGGACTCACACCCGGCCTCCGGGGCTTTATTCCCCTCTCCCCAGTGATTGACAGCGGGTGCCGGTAGGGGCGTTACCTTCATGGTGACTGACAGGCAAGAAGATCAATCTGCTGATTGCACGATTTTTAAACCTTCATAACTTTTGTAATATTCCACCGATCGGAACAAAACTTGGTGCGCTTGGAGCAGAGGTGAGTAAGGTGGCGAAAATCCTAGCGATATAGGGTACCGTTTGTGCTCAAATTTAAAAACAACACAAACCAGAAGAGGACAAGATGAGAGTTTTAGTACTAGTATAGAGTAAGGGGGTAGACAGACAGACAGACAGACAGACAGACAGACAGACAGACAGACAGACAGACAGACAGACAGACAGACAGACAGACAGACAGACAGACCCCAATTATTCTGAAAGACAAACTATTTAATGAGGACACAGAACAGAGAAAATAAAGGATATTGTTGCAGATGGTATCTATCTATCTATCTATCTATCTATCTATCTATCTATCTATCTATCTATCTATCTATCTATCTATCTATCTATCTTTCTCTAAAACTCTCATCTTGACCACTTCCTGTCTACATTGTAATTAAATTGTCAAAAGACATGCTAAGGTACACATAGACCATATTTATTGCCCTGCCCTTCTCAGTTCCCTTGCAACTCTATTTCCCATGCACAAAGCCATGCTCACGTTCCCTAATTGGTTCTTGCTTTTCCAAATACAGATAAACCTTGCCCCCCCCTCCACCACACCCCCTCCCCCACACCCCCCCCCCCCACAACCCCACCCCCCCCCCCACAACCCCATCCTCCTCCACCCCACCCCCCCACACCCCCACCCTCCAGTTCTTTGCCACTCCCCCACCTCACGAGCCTCGGTGGCCCTCTCCAACGCCAATGGTTCACAAAAGATGAGCCTACAAAGTCGCCATCGATTGTCCGCAAAATAACTCAATTCACATCCCCACAGCCCCCCTCACCTTCTCAGAGAGATTTAAGTCCTGATTGGCGCCTGTACTACTCCACTCACTGTCATGGGAAACCCAGCTCAAACACCGGCCCAAGGAAGTCCCGTAAGGTTCTCAAGCCCATCCCCCAAGTGGAACCACCTATTACGAACAGCAGCGGGGACACGAAGGTGTTAAATCCCCTCCCCCTCCACAGACTTTGTCCTGCCCCCCCCCCCCCTGCCCCCCCCACACCCCTACCCCGTTCCTCCACCTCCCCTCCCCCACATCCAACTCAGAATACAGCAACTTAAAGTCTATCCAGTTCTTGCTGAAAAAGGCTCAAACACTTTGAGCAGTCCCTGTTCAAAATGGCGTTGGAGAAGTGGGTTTGAATGCGTGGGACATTGGCATCAGGATTGAGGCGGAGGAAACTGTTGTAATGGGACAGAATCAAAAGGAGCAAAATAATTTGCCGTATAGACCATTCGTTACATCTCTGTAATCCACTATTTGGGATGTAAAACTAAATTAGTGGATAATCTCATTATTCAAGCAAGTGGTCATTTCACACGAGTAAATCAGTAAAACTATGTAGACACTGCACATTTTACCTTTCTCCTCCTGGCTGGAACATGTTAAATTTTGGCCAGAGAACAAAGGGAGTAGGACTTTGTCCTGCCTCATAATACGGCAATAGCCATGATACATTTCCTGCCTCAAGCAAAAGACACGTGATAAAAAGAAGATTTGCAATATTCTATAAAAGATACAATATAGAGAAGGGATGAGATTTTTTCAACATTGTGGAAATAATTGAGGCCAAAAGTAAAAAATCAGCCCCGATATGTGAAAAATTCCATTTGAGTCAAAAAATTGAGTTATCATATTTACTGTAATCAATTCCAACGCTTAAAGTAATAAATAGGTGAGATTTTAAATGTTTTCTTCACACAAGTGATATATCACTAGTAAATATGATTTAAAGAAGCAAAGAATAGAATTAGTAGACCATCCCATTTTGGAATCAGCATACCCAGAAAACTTTGATCAGGAAGGTGGACATCATTGTCACACAAGCTGTGTAGACAGTATGAGCACAGAGGCTCCAAGCAGGCAGATAAAAATGTTGAATAAGTAAACAAATAACCTCCCAATCAATGCAATTAGACAACAGAAGCAAATTATTGAAAAGCACATTAAAAGACAGTTCTGGGGGTTGTTGATTTTCTTAATAATTTCTTAATCTCCATTTTCAAAGCCCTCGTTCCCGTTAAAGCCGTTGGAGCCCAGACTACTTCCATAAGGCAATAACAGATTTGCATCCATGACACACGGCTTGTAATTTCAAGACCAACCAAAATGACACAATACACAGCCAATTAAATACTTTTGCAATTGAAATGTGACATGCAATTTAAAAAAATCTGTTATTTTACATCTCATTTTGCTGTTAAAAAAATCTTTACCAAAGGATATTGATTGCTACAATTCATTCTTCCTGAATTCTGAGTGTCAGAGCTGCCATCTACTTTTGTATCTGCTTATTTTTTAATTCACAGTATGTGGATGTTCCTGACAAATGCACTATTTATTGAGTTTGCCACTTTCATTTCACTGCACATCTCATATGTGTATGTGACAAATAAACTTGACTTGACTGGACTTGACTTGACCTGTATAATTCCATTGAGCAGTTAAGAGTCTGGAGCCAAATATAACCCAAAAGGGTAAAGACAGTGGATATCCGAGATATCCTTTCCTGAATTATGTTAATGAACAAGATCAGTGTTTGGGACAATTCTTTACTTTTATGGTCACTAATGCAGGTGCCCCCTTTTTCAAAAAAATCCAGGTTTGTTTAATAATTTTAATTCTGCATTTATTGTGAGATTCAAACTAATGTTTCTAAATGTCGGGCTGTGGTGGTGGAACTGCAGTCGTTTTTAAAAGCAATTTTAAATGCAAACAGTGCACTACATTATCAACTTTTTCCAGCTTTGAAGCTACTTTGGTTGAGGTGGGTCGCCCCGGCACGGTGCTGTGTGGTGTCATCTACAGACCCCCCAAATGCCATAAGGACTTTGTGAGTGACTTTTCTGAGTTTCTAGCTGGGATTATGCCCAACTATGACCGTATCGTCTTGGTTGGGGACTTTAATATTCACGTGTGCTGTCCCGATAAACCGTTGGCGAAGGACTTTTTAAATCTTATTGATTCTTTTAATTTTGCACAGTGTGTGTCTGGTCCCACACACGAACATGGACATACATTGGACCTTGTACTATCTTATGGTTTGCCTGTGTTAAACTTGGAGGTCTGTGATAGTGTGTTTTCTGATCACATGCCGGTAATATTTGATGTTGGTTTCTCCAGTGCTGCAGTTAGACCTGTTGCGTCTGCTCGGTGCTGTCGGACCTTTAACCCCTCTGCTGCTGGCCAGTTCTCTGCCACTTTCAATCAGCTCTGTGCCCCCTCTGCGTCCATTTCCATCGGTACGGAGGAGATTAGTTCTTGGTTCCACTCCTCCTGCAGAACTATTCTCGACTCTGTGGCCCCATTAAAAACTTTGCAGCCCAGAGCTAAACCCGAGCCCTGGTTCAGTGACGCAACTCGTACAGCTCGACGGAAGTGTCGCAGAGCTGAGCGAAAGTGGAAGAAGGACAGGCTACAGGTTTCATCGCAAATCCTAAAGGACAGCTGGTGAAACTACCAAAATACTGTTAAAGAGGCAAAAAGATATTATCTCTCTAATATAATAGTGTCTAAGCGTCACGATCCACGTGCGTTATTCAAAACTATTGATTCTGTTTTAAATGCCCCACAGCTTGTCTGCCTGGAAGCATCGCCCGAATTGTGCAACGACTTCCTGCACTTCTTTATAAACAAGGTTGTTTCTATTAGGGCTCTTATCTCAGCTCCTGCCTCAGACCCACCTGTTCCGGCCCCTTGCCTGGTGGCATTTGATAAGTTTGTTCCCCTGACGCTGTCGGGTCTAGAGGATGTGGTTACCCATATCAAGCCGTCGGGCTCCCCATGTGATGCTGTCCCTCCTCTTCTTTTTGAAGAGGTCTTCCCGAGCATAGGGCATTTGGTCCTCGCCATCATAAACAGTAACTTGTCTTCTGGGGTTGTCCCCGTAAAATTTAAACATGCTGTAGTGCAACCACTACTCAAGAAACCTGGCCTGGACCAGACTGTCCTGGCCAATTTTAGGCCAATCTCCAAGCTGTCATTTATCTCGAAAATCATGGAGAAAGTAGTTTATGCTCAGCTGAAACTCTTCCTGGATGAGCACAACACCCGGGAGGTCTTTCAGTCTGGTTTCAAGGCTATGCATAGCACAGAGTCAGCTTTGCTAAGGGTCTCTAACGACATCCTCCTGGCAAACGACTCCGGTAATTATGTGGTTCTTGTCTTGCTGGACCTATCTGCCGCCTTCGACACTGTGGACCATGGAATATTAATTTCCCGATTACAGCAACAAGTGGGCATCTGTGGCAGTGCCCTGGGATGGTTCAGGTCCTATCTGGCAGATAGAACCATGCGTGTAAGCCTTGGTGGCTTTGAATCCTCCTCTGCTCCCTTGGCATATGGGGTTCCACAGGGCTCAATTTTAGGGCCCCTGCTTTTCTCCCTTTATCTACTTCCACTGGGCTCAATTTTAAGACGGCATGGCATCTCCTTTCACTTTTACGCGGATGATAGCCAGTTGTATATGCCACTCAGGAAAGAAGATAACTATTCCCTAAAATCACTTCTGTCTTGTCTTGAGGACATTAAGTCCTGGATGGCCTTAAACTTTCTGGGACTTAACGGAAATAAGACAGAAGTGATTTTGTTCGGCCCCAATGGCTGCCGTGAACCTCCCTTTGTTGACTTGGGTCCACTGGCAGTGTTCGTAAAGCCAACAGTTTTAAATCTGGGTTTTATGATGGACGGTGATTTTCAATTAGATAAACAAATAGGCGCAGTGGTTAAGTCCAGCTTCTTTCACCTAAGGAAGCTGGCAAAGGTGAAGCCCATTCTCGAGCGGCTGCATTTTGAAACAGTAATTCACGCCTTTATTTCATCTCGGCTGGATTACTGTAACGCACTCTACTATGGAGTCTCATGAGCTTTGTTGGCTCATCTCCAGTTGGTCCAAAATGCTGCCGCTCGCCTTTTAACCGGAACTCGAAAGAGGGAGCACATTACGCCAATTTTGGCCTCCCTTCACTGGCTCCCAGTGCACTTTCGAGTTCATTTTAAAATTATTTTATTTGTTTTTAAATCATTGAATGGCCTCGCCCCGCCTTACCTCTCTGAGCTGCTCCACCTATATGCTCCTGCCCGGTGCCTCAGGTCAGCGGATCAGCTGCTCCTTGAGGTACCAAGGTCTAAGCGGAAGCTCAGAGGGGATAGAGCCTTTTCTGTTGCTGCCCCGGCACTCTGGAACACCTTGCCGCTGCAGATCAGACAGGCCCCTTCACTGTCCATCTTTAAATCCTCCCTAAAAACTAATTTATTCACTGGCTTTCGACACTGGCTGAGACATTGTTCCTGTTTTTAATGCTTTTAATGTCTTTTAATTTTTACTGTTTTTATAGTCCTGTTGTCTTAATGGTTTTAGTAGTTTGTAATAACTTTTTGTTGACTTCCCATGTACAGCACTTTGTGGTAACTGATGTTGTCTAAAAGCGTTTTATAAATAAAGTTATTATTATTATTATTATTATTAAATCAATTGTCCATTGCTCCATTATAACTTCATTACTAATAGCAAGTTATAAAACCCAGGACAATACAGCAATGGTCTTAATTGTGATAAAGATTATTGCAGTGTGGTGTATGCCTCTTTCTCTAATTATTTGTGTTAGTGATGGCACAGTATCAATAGGTAATGCCACACAAATATTGAAACCTTTATACTGGTCTTAACTGATCATTCCAGGATTATGTGCAACATTCTCCAATTTTATTAAAACTAAGATTGCACCTAAAATTGTATAATAAAATATTACCATTTCATAACATTTCAGCAATGAGTCATTATTAATGATGCAATAGTATATGAATGTCATATATATTGAAGATTAATTTTAAAAATAATATTACATTTCTGCAAATCATAATCTTTTTCACATCCCTAGGTACATTATCATTTAAATGTCTATAAAATTACGTAATCTCAACATATCCCAAATATATCAATTGATCTTGCATAATAGCAATGGTATTTGATTAGTACATCAAAGGCCATGATCATAAATCATGTTAAGACATACAATAAGACAGAATAAACAAACCAAAGATGAACCTTGAAAGCTCAAAGAATTAGTCTGGATCACAAATATCTGCCAGAGCACTGCACTGTCACCTTGTACTGCAAATTGGTATTGCCTAGGTGGATGCTGATGCATAGGGTGGTTGGCTCATAATTCCCTCAGGGCAACGGGTGTAAACACACACTTCTAAAGCTTACACCCCCCCCCCCAGTCTAGTTCAGTAAAAAACATTGACTCAAGCACTGGAACAACTAAACTTTATTTTTAGATTGAACAGCAAATTCCCCTTTACGATACCTAAACCACCGCGGGTTCAATCCTTGTCTCTGCCTGGCCAAGCCCTTCAGGGGTCGAACTACATAGGGATGGTCTCATTACAGTCCAATCAAACATATTAATTACATAATTAAATTATTGACAGTTCCCCAAACCAATTACAGAGTCTCCCATACATTGTTTCTTGCAGAAGCCTCTGGAAGGAAGCTAATTAACTGAATAGTGCAACATTTATGCTGGAACTCAAAACAAACCTGCCATGGCTTAACACTTTGGCCAATCAACAAACAGCAGGGTAACTGTCTTGCAACATTATTTACATTATTTACAATTCCTTTGCAGCCATCCAATCAAACTCATGCATTTTCAATACTTTGGAGGTTCTCTGCAAGAATCTCATTCATACTGACAATTGGAGAGATACTTGTACACTTCTTATCTGAAACACTGATCTGGGACCTCGACTTCCTGGCACCAGTCAGCAGCTTGTGGCTTTTTATACACAGAAATACAGACTTGACCAAAATGGCCTTGCAATGCATGAATCCTCTGCTAAATGTTGGTTCTATTCCAGCCCCATTTTGGCCAGGATTTATACAGGTAATTAATATAACTTCGCCTCCACATACAAATAACATAAATATATTAAAAAAATACATCATCAAGGAGAAGGAAATGGATCATCAAGGAGAGGGTCATGAGATCAGCATGGGTATAGTAAGATTCTAGGGCATGTTGATATCAAGAGGTGGAGGTGTTGGATGTATTGAAGAACATTAAGGTAAATAAATCCCCAGGGCCTGATACCATCCATGCCAGGTTATTCAGAGAGCCAAGAAAGGAGATGGTTGGGGGCTTGATATAGACCTTTGTATCCTCTCTAGCCATAGGTAAGATCCCAGAAGTTTGGAGAGTAGCCAATGTTGTTTAAGAAGAACAATAGGCATAATTCAGCAAATTTTTGGCTGGCAAAATTTACATCAGCAGTAGAGAGGCTATTTGGGAGGATTCTTAGGAATACACTTTTAGAGAAAAGGATTTATTTGGCTTTGTGTGGGGCAAGTCATGTCTTATGAATATGATTGAGCAGGTGTTGAAGATGATTGATGAGGGTAACGCAGTGGATGTTATTTAGATGATATTTAGTAAAGCATTTGACAAGGTCCCTCATGGTAGGCTGATCCAGAGTTTAAGTCACATGGAAACTATGGTGACTTGCTAGATTGGATTCAAATTTGGCTCGGCATAGCAGACAGAAGATAGTGATGGAGGGTTGTTTCTCTATCTGGAGGTCTGTGGTCAGTGGTGTTCTGCAGGTATCTGTACTGGGGAGGACCTCTGTTGTTTGTGATATTTTAAAATGATTTGGCCGAAAATATAGATGGGCTGACTAGTAAGTTTGAAGGCAACACAAAAAACTGCGGTGTTGTAGATAGTGAAGAAAGTTGTTGAAGGATACATTAGGATAAAGATCAGAAGGAGATATGGGCAGAGATGTGGCAAACAGAGTTTAATTTGGAGAAGCATACAGAATTTCACTTTTGGAGAGGTCAAATCTAAAGGGGAAGTGTAGAGTAAATGACAGGAGCCTAAGGAACATTGATGTACAGAGGGATTGTGTGGTGCAAATCCATAACTCTCTGAAAATGGCAACACAAGTATATATGATGGTAAAGAAGGTGGAAGGCATACTGACCTTCATTGGTTTTGGGCATTGAGTACAAATGTCAGGAAGTCATGTAGATGTATAAAACTTTGGTTCAACCACATTTGTAGTATTGTGTTCAGTTCTGGTCACCACCATACAGGACAAATGTAGAGATTTTAGAGAGGATGTTAATGGGGTTAATGCCTGGATTAGAAAGTATTTACTACAGTATAAAAGGAGATTGTACAAACTTGAATTGTTTACCCTGAAGCATTTGTGGCTGAAGGGGAGACCCGATAGAAGTTTATAAAATTATAAGCATAAATAGAATTTAGTAATTTATTAAATATAATATAAACATAAATAGTCATTTACTAAAGGTGAAAATGTTGAATACGAGAGGGCATAGCATTAATGTGAAAGTGGGAAAATGTAAAGCAGATGTGCCCGGCAAGTTTATTTTACGCAGATAATGGTAGCTGCCTGGATTGCACCAGTGGGTGGATGACAATAGATAATAGACAATAGGTGCAGGTGTAGGCCATTCAGCCCTTCGAGCCAGCACGACCATTCAATATGATCATGGCCTATCATGGTAGATACAATAGTGACATTTAAGAGGCTTTTAGGCTGGCAAGTGAGCATGCAGGGAGAGCAATAGAATCAAGTGCAATGTGATGGGATTTAACCTGGTGTCAAGGTCAAAATTCCTGTGCTCTACTATTCTAGCATGGTGTAATCTAGCATGGTGTAATCAGTCTAATTGAGTTTGTTTGGAAGAAAATGGTGTTTCTTTATTTTGGATGGTTACTCTACTAATGGGAAAATAAATCTCTTTCTTGTAGCTCCTGTATGTAACCAGTCAAAATCACCTCAATCAATTAGGTTCCTATTAGGCCCGTTGAAAGATCTCCAGGTGATATATATTTTTTTCATATTACCCTTCTATAAATGTTATAAGAAAGACCAATTAAAATCTTTAAATATCTTCATAGGATGTAGGCATCACTCTTATTGTCCATGGAAACATAGAAGCAGAAAATAGGTGGCAGTAGTCCATTTGGCCCTTGGAGCCAGCGCCATCATTCAAAATGATCATGGCTGATCATCCAAAATCAGTACCCTGTCGTGGCTTTTTCCCCATATCCTTTGATTCCCTTAGCCCTAAGAGCTAAATCTAACTCTCTCTTGAAAACACCCAGTGAATTGGCCTCCACTGCCTTCTGTGGCAGAGAACCAGCAAATAACTTTGAAAGGTTGGTAGTAGAAGTTGTGGGTTTAAATGGTTCTGTCAGCAAAGTATTGGCAAGATAAAGAAGTTTTGTAGATACCACACATTGCCAACAGTGTGCAAATAGTGAAAGATATGAATATTTACTGTAATGAATGGGTTCCAATCAAGTATGTTGCTTTATCCAGGAATGTGGCAGAGCGTTTTGAGTGTTGTTGAGATAGATTCATCCAGGCAGGTGAAAAATATTCCATTACACTCCTATTATTGTCTTGAAGATATGTCAAGACTTTGAACTGCTGCAGCAGAATGCCCAGTATGATCTGCTCTTGCAGCCACAAGACATAAGCTTCCGGTTTATTAACTCATAGGGTGTTGTGGATGGTGATGAATTCAAGGTAAATGTCAAGAAGGTTCAACTCATTCTTGGAACTGATCAAGAGAAAAAAGAAATAAATGTTGTCTTCTTGCTCTACTGTGCAATTACACATATTTTTGATTTGCAGCGGGTGTAGGTAATATTATAAAGAACTAGACTAATTGCAGACCCGTTGGGGTGGCAATATTCCACCGCTCACCCATTCCCTCAACGCAACCTGTTTCCCCAATGCAATATTCCACCACTCATGCATAGCACCCAACTGCGCAAACACGGATCATTTCCTCTCATCCGCCAGCACTCCCTCCCCCTCCCCTTCACCCTCACTCTTCCTTCCCCTCTCCTCCTCCCCCCCCAAAACCCTCCCTCACCTCTCTCTCCCTCCCTTAAATATCCCACCCTCTCCTTTCCCATACCCTCAGTCACTCCATCCCTCCCTCCATAACACCTCCACTTCCTACCCCCTTCCTATCCCTCTAACCCCCACTCCTCACTTTCCCCTAACCCCCCCCACTATCCCTCCTCACCTCTCCCACTTTCCCCCCTCTCCCTCCCTATCCCGTCCTCTCCCTCAATCCCCCCCACTCTCCGTTCTCACCCCCCCAGGAACTTTCCCCTCTCCTCCTCCCCTCCCCCAATCCCTCCCTCATCTCTCCCTCCCTCTCCTTTCCCTTACCCTCAGTCACTCCCTCCCTCTCACCATAAAAAGCGGCATCTGCAGTTCTTTCCTCCACAGGTCATTCATTGTTTGCTGTGGTTTAGATCCAATTGACTTGAAAATTGGACCAGTCTGCATCATGTGTGAGTGTGTGTGTGAGTTACTCAAACTACACACAAACTGCTTGGCCACTCTGCAATCCGACTCTCCCTCCCTCCCTCTGCCCACTCCTGTTCAACCATCGCTCGGACCATCCCCGTCCTGCCCGACCGCCAGCTGCTGCCACTTGGCCCATCCCCACTCTGCCTGCCCACCCGCTGCTGCGGTTCGGCCCATCCCCGCCCTGCCCACCCGCCTGCCTTATTGCTGACGCCGGCCAGCCGGAACGCGGGGGGGATGGAGTGGGTGTTTGGCACGGTAGGCACCACGAGTTTCGACAAGCTGGTGGAGAAGATCTCCTCCGAGAGGGCGGTGAGGGTGAGTTACCGCAACGATGGTGGCAGTGGAGGAGATGGACAGTCGCAACCATTCACCCGGGGGATGGGTAGATGGGACCACCATTGACGCAGAGTTTGAGCGGGGGAGAGGGATGAGTGAGGGGGAGAAAGAGACGGGACCGGGGCCTCCACTGAACCCATTGTGGCCGCCGTCGGTGGTGGGGAAGATGGTAGAAACGTTACTGTGAGGTGGGGAGAGAGGACGTTATGAGTGAGGCGGGAGAGGCCGCGGTGCAGGAAGGGGCATCCCCGCCCTGGCCGTGGTGTTGACTGACATGAGAAGAGACCAATCTACATAGCGCAGGCTTACAGGAGAAGAGACCAATCTACGCAAACTTGTTTCACTTGCAGCACAGAAGAATGGGGAGTATGGTGGCAAAATTTCGTAGCGCTATCGTGTACCGTTTTTGCACAAATAGAAAATCCATGCCAACTGGAAGAGCACAAGATCATAGATTTAGTTACGTACTAGACCAACTGGGACTGGTCACATGGGAGGCCTAGTCCCCAATATCAACCTGTTCCACAACACAATATTGCACCACTAACCTGTAGCCCCCACGGGAGGCTTGGTCCCCCAACTCAACGCATTCCCAAAAGTAAGATTCCAGCACTCCCCTGTCTCCCTCAGCAGTGGATTAAAAAAAAATTGAATTGAACTTCCCCTGCATGCTGCAGCATTTCCAATTGCAATACCAATTCGCTCTCCCCCTCCTGTAAAAGCACTTGCTGTGATGAACCATTGAAAAGTTTAGAGTGTTCCGGCCTTGCAACTTTGCATCAAAGTGTATTGGTAGCTGGCGGGAAGTATTTCAACAGTAAAAATCATATTTTAAAGCTTAAATCATCAATAACGTGAAATGTGGCATCAAATTATGGCGTGGAGGGCAAAAATGTGAGAGAATAAGTAAATATGTAAATGTGAGAGAATATGTAATATGTAAATCTGAGAGAATATGTAATATGTAAATGTAAGAGAATATGTAAAAATGTCAGCGCCAACATGTAGCGTTTTGAGGAAGATACAAAACATCCAATACAGACAGACAGACAGACAGACAGACAGACAGACAGACAGACAGACAGACAGACAGACAGACAGACAGACGTTGGCCACAGTGAAGGCCATTCCTTCACCCTATGTTATCCCTGCTGAACCTCTAATGAAGTGAGTGAGTGAGTGAGTCAACAAGTGAGTGGTGTTCATAGGTTTGGCAAAGCTACCAATAATGTGTGCTTATTTTGTATGCAATTGTCACAGTACTGGCTTGAGACAGTATCAGGTATTTTAAAAGCTCTACTCTGGAACATCACAAGCACATCCATTTTACATTTCCCTGAAAGAGGTAAATGTAAATATTGAAGATGGAGTCATTGCACTCAAAGCACAGAAAAGAGGATCCAGGAAATCCCTATATTTCTCCTTGTACGGTGCCCGGAAGGTGGGGTTCCATTGTTTCTTGCGTTGTTGACATTGCTAGACAAGATTGGGGAGTTCCAGGATCCTCTTTTCTCTATTGTTAGTGCAATTACCCAATCTTCATTTTTCACATTTGCCTCCTTCAGTTATTTATGAGGCCAGACATAACTAGACCACATTCTCTAACATTTGAGAATGTCATCTCCTCTCTCCTTTGTCTTGTTATTAGGCCTGTGGAAAAAATGGTTTCCTTGTTTCATTGTTATCTCCTTAAATGTCTGCTTTATGATAGAGGTTACGGGTATTTAACACAATTCAGGAGCACCAGTTCAACGTCAATGTAAAGCAAACTCAAAATAGGGATTGTTCTGGTGTGCGTGCTGATTTATATGTGTGCTGATTTATGCATACATCATAAAGCTTTGCATTGACTCAAAGACCAAATAAAATTTACATATCCACTGTTACTATCTCATTTAACCCTTTGTCAAGCACATTCTTGATGCTTTTTGCCAAAACATTCAGGTATTGGAAGACAGACTTGTCCATGCTTAGTGTGCAACTGCATGAAATTAGTTTTTTAAAAGTCATAAGAAATCTGATTTCTTGTTAACTTTAAATGAAAAGTAGGCAAACATTTTTTAAACAAACATTTAAAGGGATATGTCAAAAAGAGCAGTCTATGAAGGTTGGTCACAAATCAGCCATAATCTCACCAAGCATTGTGGGATAAGCCTTAAATAGCATACACATGTCTTTACTTTGTGATATCTGTGTATTGACTGGCAGCACCTTATCATTGGATAATGTACCTTTCCATTCCTGCGAGTTGCCAACATCCAAAGCTTGCATCTATGTTTTTTGCATTATCACAATGAATACTCTTCAAAATTACTTTATTGGCAGTAAAGTGCTCAGAGACAGCCCATAATCATGAAGGACACTATAATTAATGCAAGCCTTTCAATATACAACTGTCCTGCGAAGGGTTTGTACACAAGACATTGGAGCATAGTAAATTGGAATATATATTGAACATTTGAGCTCATTCAATATGATTATGGCATCCAAGTATTCCTGTTTTAGCCCCATATCTCTGACAATCATTGTTAAACAGCACAGAAACAGGCCTATCAATCCAACTCATCCATGCTGACCGAGATGCCAATCAGAACTAATCCCATTTGTCTGTTTTTAGAAACATAGAAACATAGAAAAATAGGTGCAAGAGGAGGCCATTCAGCCCTTCGAGCCAGCACCGCCATTCATTGTGATCATGCTGATCGTCCCCTATCAATAACCTGTGCCTGCCTTCTCCCCATATCCCTTGACTCCACTAGCCCCAAGAGCTCTATCTAACTCTCTCTTAAATCCATCCAGTGACTTGGCCTCCACTGCCTTCTGTGGCAGGGAATTCCATAAATTCACAACTCTCTGGGTGAAAACGTTTTTTCTCACCTTAGTCTTAAATGACCTCCCTTTTATTCTAAGACTGTGGTCCCTGGTTCTGGACTCGCCCCACATAGGGAACATTTTTCCTGCATCTAGCTTGTCCAGTCCTTTTATAATTTTATATGTTTCTATAAGATATCCCCTAATCCTTCTAAACTCCAGTGAATACAAGCCTAGTCTTTTCAATCTTTCCTCATATGACAGTCCCGCCATCCCAGGGATCAATCTAGTGAACCTACGCTGCATTGCCTCAATCACAACGATGCCCTTCCTCAAATTAGAAGACCAAAACTGTACACAATACTCCAGATGTGGTCTCACCAGAGCCCTATACAACTGCAGAAGAACCTCTTTACTCCTATACCGAAACCTTCTTGTTATGAAGGCCAACATTCCATTAGCTTTCTTCACTACCTGCTGTACCTGTAAGCCAACTTTCAGTGACCAGTGTACAAGGACGCCCATGTCTCGCTGCACCTCCCCCTTACCTAACCTAACCATATTGAGATAATAATCTTCCCCCTTGTTTTTGCCGCCAAAGTGGATAACCTCACATTTATCTATATTATACTGCATCTGCCACACATCTGCCCACTCACTCAACCTGTCCAGGTCACCCTGCAACCTCCTAACATTCTCTTCACAGTTCACACTGCCACCCAGCTTTGTGTCATCCACAAACTTGCTAGTGTTGCTCCTAATTCCCTCTTCCAAATCATTAATATTTTTGGTAAATATATATGCCCCAACAGAGAACCTTGCGGCACTCCACTGCCTGCCATTCTGAAAAGGACCAGTTCACTCCTACTCTTGCTTCGGTCTGCCAACCAATTTTCTATCCATGTCAACACCCTACCCCCAATACCATGTGCTCTAATTTTAGTCACCAGTCTCCCGTGCGGGACCTTATCAAAGGCTTTCTGAAAGTCTAGATACACTACATCCACTGGCACCCCTTCATCCATTTTACTTGTCACATCCTCAAAACATTCCAGAAGATTAGTCAAGCATGACTTCCCTTTCATAAATCTATGTTGACTTGGACTAATCCTTTTACTACTATCCAAATGCCCCATTATTACCTCTTTAATAATTGACTCCAGCATCTTTCCCACCACAGAAGTCAGGCTAACTGGTCTGTAATTCCCCGTTTTCTCTCTTGCTCCTTTCTTGGAGTGTTAGGTATATAATAGAAATGGTGTTACCTTCCTCCAAGTTAAAGGGGAAGAAGTGTTAGGTATGTGATATAATTAGCATATATAATTAGTAGATGTGATGTCTTGTCCAAGTACGCATGCGCTGCGGAGTCTCAAGGTGGCGTCCTGGAATAAAGAAGCTTGTTAGTTTACTCCCGTGTCCGAGCCTTATTTAAGTCTGTTCCAAGCATCCAAATACACAACAGATCCTCCGTCCTCCAGTACATCTGGGAGATTGTTTGTGTCTTCCTTGGTGAAGACAGATCCGAAGTACCTATTCAACTCTTCTGCCATTTCCTTATTGCCCATAATAATTTCACCAGTGTCTGCCTTCAAGGGATCCACATTTGACTTTGCTACTCTTTTTCCCTTAACATATCTAAAGAAGCTTTTACTGTCCTTTATATTCCTGGCCAGCTTCCCTTCGCACTTCATCTTTTCAGCCCGTATTGCCCGTTTTGTTTCCTTCTGTTGTCCTATGAAAGTTTCCCAATCTTCTGGCTTCCGGCTACTCTATGCTGTGTTATACATCTTTTATTTTAGTTTTATTCTATCCCTAACTTCTCTTGTCATTTGGCCCATGCCCAGCTAAACCTTTTCTATCCATATACTTATCCAAATATCTTTTATATGCTGTTATTGTACCTGCCTCAAGCACTTCCTCTGGCAGCTCGTACTGTATACCCATCACCTTCTCTATGAAAAGTTGCCCCTGAGGTTCCTTTTAAATCTTTTTCAACTCACCTTAAACTTATGCCTTCTTGTTTTTGATTTCCCTTCCCTGAGAAAATGACTGTGTGCATTCACCTTATCTATGCCCCTTGATTGTGCACATTTCTATAAGGTCACCCCTCAGTCAACCTTCAGTTGGGCAGGCTTGAATAAAGTTCTAACTGGCCCAATCTCTCACTATAACTCAGAGCCTCGAAGTTGTAAATCTTAACCAAACTTGTGCAATAATCCAAGCGTCAAGAGTGTTTTATTGTCATATATCCCAGATAGAACAATGAAATTCTTACATATGTACACATAAACAACAAATAATAATGCAATAATAAAAATAATAGTCTATGTAATTCAGAGCTTATTAAGAGGTTGTAGTGCTTAATAGCCTAATGGCTGTAGGGAAGAAGCTGTTCCTGAACCTAGACATTACTGTTTTCAGGCTCCTGTACCATCTTCTCAATGGCAGGGGTGAAATGAGTGTGCGGCCAGTGGTGTGGGTCTCTGATGATGCTGGCTGCTGTTTTGAGGCAGCGTCTCCGCTAAATCCCTTCGATGGTGGGGAGGTCTGAACCTGTGATGGACTGGGCAGTGTTCACAATTTTTTGCAGTCTTCTTCGTTCCTGGACGTTCAAGTTGCCGAACCAGGCCATGATGCAACCAGTCAATATGTTCCCTACTGTACAGCTGTAGAAGTTCAAGTGAATCCTCTTTGACACACTGAAACTCTGCAATCTGCTCAGGAAGTAGAGGTGTTGAGAGGCTTTCTTTATAATTGCATCAGTTTGCTGAGTCCAGGAAATATCTTCAGAAATATGTATATCCGTCCACAACCACCCCTCCCCCCCACCTCCCCACCCCCCCCCCCCACCACACACCCCCCCCCCCCCCACCACACCACCTGCTACCACACCACACCTCACCCCCACCATCCTCCCCCTACCCCCACCACCCCCCTTACCCCTCCAACCCCTCACCCCCACCCCACCACCCCTACCCCCATCATCCGCCTCATAGCCTCTCCCACCACCCCCCCGAACCCCACCACCCCCCCCCCCAGCTCCACCATCTCCCCCCATCCCCCCCCCCACCATCTCCCCCCTACCCCCACCATCTACCCCCACCCCCCCCCCCCCCATACCGCTCTAAACCCACCCCACACACACCCCCACATCCCCCCCCTCCCCGCACACATCCTCCCCCAACAGGCCCCACCTGAAGCAGTCCCCTCCCCTGGCTGCAGGACGCTCCCGCTGTTGCGTTGGGGGAACAGGTGGGAGGTGGAATATTGTGTTGGGGGACCAGGCCTCCCATGTGACTGGGACCCAACGGGTCCCACTTAGCCTAGTAGTATCTATTGTTCACTGTGAAAGTCCCACCCTGGTTTGCCTTTCCAAAATGCAACGCATCACATTTATCTGAATTGAACACCAATTACCATTCCTCTGCTCATTTACCCAGCTGATCAAGATGCTGCTGTAATTCTCAATAACCTTCTTTACTGTCTATCATACAATCTATTGTAGTGTCATCTGCAAACTTTCAAACCATGTCTTGTATATTTTCATCCAAATTATTTATAGAAATGTCCACACCAGGCTCTGGGGCACATCACAAATCACAGGCTTCTAGTTCAAAAAACAATCTTCCATTATCACCCTCTGTTTCCTACCATCAAACCAACCGTGTACCCAATTGGTTTGTTCTTCCTGGATACCATGTGATCCAACTTCCAGATTAGCCTACCATGTGGGACCTTACCAAAGGCCTTGCTTAAATCCATATTGCCCACAGCTCTGTCCTCATCAATCAAAATTCCCTTGGTCAACTCTTACAGATTTGTGAAAAACTATTTCTCATGCACAAAACCTTGCTGACTATAACAAAAGCTTTTCACTGTACCTCGGTACACGTGACATTAACCTAAACTGAACTGATCTGTCAATCCTTGTCTATCAAATCCTGGTAGTTCCGCCTCTCAGAATCCTCTCCAGTAACTTACCAACACTGATGTTAGGCTCACTGGCCTGTAGTTCCCTGGTTTGCCCTGGATGCCCTTCTTAAATTATAGCATAACACTATTATACCCTCCAGTCTTCCAGAACTTCACCTGTGGTTAAAGTGAAGGTACACAAAAAAGCTGGAGAAACTCAGCGGGTGCAGCAGCATCTATGGAGCGAAGGAAATAGGCAACGTTTCGGGCCGAAACCCTTCTTCAGACTGGTTAAAGTGGTTAAAGTGACCTCTTTGTCTATTTAAATTTCATCTACCTCCATCTTGAAAATATTTAATGATGTATCTAAAGTGCCTGCTTCGGTGGAGAAGCAGTAGACTAGTTGATGTTTTATTAGGACAATTTATTCTCCGAGTAGCAATTTATCCCCAGCCCTTCCCACAGGACTTTTGGTGGGAGTTATTATTTTAATGGTGGTCATAATTAACCTTTTGTATTCAGTTTTACACCACCATGAGGCAAAGCTGTTTCCATCCCCCACTTTCCCTTTGTCCTTGAATAGCTAAATAGGTCATTGCTTGTGGTACAGGGAGGAGGGGATTGAAAACAACTCAGATTGTTTTGTTCCAGGCTGTCAGTAGTTGATTTCTATGTGCAGCTTTTGTTGGATTATTAGTGGTGAATCATTTTCCCAAGAATCTGCTTTGTATTTTAATAGCCCTCCCCTAGAATAAGTGGATGCTGAAATAGTGATTCTGTTGTCCTCTGCGCATTGCATTGTATTTCTTGTTCCCAGACCATGATCAATTCATTTACTGACACCAACTATTCACTAGATTCCCCAAAATCATATCCAGAAATTTATGATCAAAGCTTTTTAAAAAACAACAGGCTATTTGAGCTTTTAAAGGATTAAAATCGTATTACTTTAATTCAGCATTGCAAACTGTTGTTGACTAGATTGTGTTCCAACATATGGAAATATTTCTTCAATCTTGCAATCCACTACTGCCATCTACTGCTTACAAGTAGTACTTGCCAACAACTTTCAAGATAACAAAAATTATGAAAATATAAATGAGGGGAAATGAGCCGCTCCGGTGCAGTTGGGGGCTATGCGTGAGTGGTGGAATATTGCGTTGGGGGAACGAGTGAGTGGTGGAATATAGCGTTGGGGGAGCACTTACACTAGTTGTTGTTGAAAAATCGTTTTTTCATTGATGTCAACAGTGCTGATGTCCATTTATTTGGCCCGTAACAAACCCCATTCAAAAGTTTCAGGGTGAGTTATTTAAATATTTAGGAGATCAGACATCCTGACGTGCCGATGAAGCAGAAGACACAGCGCCATCAAATCACTGTAAGTTTGTAACAAACTGAGCAAAAAGCCCCTTCGAGGAATGTAAGATGGATGTAAGGAATGGAAGATGGCTGTCATCAGTCTGATCAATTACCTTTTGGTCTTAAGGTCTCCCCCAAATGCTACATTGGGATTAAGTTCATTGATAGGTTTAATAATAATAATAATAATAATATATTTTATTGTCATTGCACATAAGCGCAACGAGATTTGGTATGCAGCTTCCAACCGATGTCATAACATAAATAACTAATAAAATTTGGATTTAGATATCCCGAGAACATGGATTGTAAAAAGAACAGTAAAACAGTCAAAACAGTTCAACAGACTAAAGTGCAGATGTGTCTGTGCGACGTGACCATTCGAGGGAGACAGTCCAGGGTGGGTGGGGGGCACTCAGCAGGGCCGGTTCAGAGCCGCTATAGCTCTGGGGATGAAGCTGTTCCTGAGTCTGGAGGTTCGGGCGTAGAAGGCCTTGTAACGTCTGCCGGAGGGAAGTAGTTCGAACAGTCCATTACAAGGGTGTGAGGAGTCTTTATGGATGCTGACGGCCTTCCTGAGGCACCGTGTGTGGTAGATGCCCTCCAAGGCTGGTAGCTGTGTCCCAATAATCCTCTGCGCTCTGTGGACGACGCGCTGAAGAGCTCTCCTCTCCACCTCCGTGCAGCTGAGATACCACACAGAGATGCCATACGTTAATAGTAGAAGGTTGTCAGCAGCTGTTGGGGCAGACCCATCTTTTCTAATGTCCTCAGGAAGAACAGTTATTGCTGTGCCTTCTTGACCAGCGCAGCGGTGATGGTGGACCATGTGAGGTCCTCTGAAATGTGAGTGCCCAGAAACTTAAAGCTGGACACTCTCTCCACACTTTCCGGGCGGTAGGCGGCGCGGCTCTGGCCAGCAGCGGCCTCTGCAGCCTGTCCGCGTTTTTATTATTTTTTTGTCTGTGTTTTTTATGTAGTTTTTGTTATTTTATGTTGGGGTGTGTGTGTGGAGGGGGCGGGGGTGGGGTGGGGGGGGGGGAAACTTTTTGAATCTCTCCCTGCACTGGAGACCCGACCTTTTCTCGTCGGGTCTCAGGTGTCGTTGAGGCCGCAACGAGGAGCGGCCTCCAACAGGAAGAAGCCGGGGACTCAGGTGCCGACTCACCGTTGCCGTCGCGGAGCTGGCCGAGTCCGGAGCGGGTGGAGCGGTGGAGGAGCGCCGCTGCTGCTGCTGCTGCTACCGGAGAGTCGGAGGCTGCTGCTGCGGGTCTGTGGACGACGGCGCCGGGAGCCCACGGCTCCCTGGAGGGAGACCGCTTCTCAGGGCTCCTGCAACGGCGACTTCTCCCGCCCGAGTTGCGGGGTCGAAGAGCTCCTGGAGCGGGGCCTACATCACTGCCCCGCGCGGCTGGAATGGCCGCGGACTTTGCGAGCGCACACCGGGGGCTCTAACACCAAGACCCGGTGTGCGACCTCGCACCACCCGGCGTGGCTTTAATGGCCGCGGGACAATCGCCATCGCCAGCCGGGGGCTATGACTTTGACTGTGACATCGGGGGGGGGGGGGGGAGAGTGCAGTGGAGAGATAAGTTTATTTGGCCTTCCATCACAGCTATGTGATGGATGTTTATGTTAAATGTAATTATGTTGTGTCTGGGGTCTATTTGTGTGTAATGTATGGCTGCAGAAACGGCATTTCGTTTGGACCTCCAGGGGTCCAAATGACAATTAAATTGACTCTTGACTCTCTTGACTCTTCCCCATAGATGGAGATTGGGGCGTATTCTCCATTATGGGACCTGCTGAAGTCAATAATCAGCTCCTTGGTCTTGGAGGTGTTTAGTGACAAGTTGTTACGTGTGCACCCGTCCACCAGGTTCTGCACCTCTGCTCTGTATTTTGTTTCATCACCGGTGGTGATCAGCCCAATCACTGTTGTGTCGTCTGCAAACTTCACGATGGTGTTGGTGTTGAATGCAGGAACAGTCGTGAGTGAAGAGGGAGTAGTGCATGGGGCTTAGTACACAGCCCTGTGGTGTGCCGGTGCTCAGGGTGATAGTGGAGGACAGGTGCGGGCCCAGTCTCACTGCCTGCAGTCGCTCCGTCAGAAAGTTCAGGATCCAATCGCATATCGGCGAGCTGAGGCCTAGCTGGTGGAGTTTGGTGGTGAGCTTGGTGGGGATGACCGTATTGAATGCAGAGCTATAGTCAACGAAGAGCATCCTCACGTACGTGCCCTGTCTGTCCAGGTGAGTCAGGACAGTGTGAAGAGCCAGAGAGATGGCATCCTCTGTTGATCTATTTGCCCTGTATGCAAATTGATGAGAGTCCAGTGAGGCAGGGATGCTGGATTTGATGTGGGAGAGGACCAGCCTTTCGAAGCACTTCATTGGTATTGGATTTAGGGCAACCGGGCGGTAGTCATTCAGGTTGGTGACGGTTCAGCTGGATAAAATGTCAAAGGGAGGGCAGAAGCCTTACCAGGGCACACCTCCTGGTTGTTGTTTCCTCACATAAAGATTGACCAAATCAATTTCTGACATCCTTACCAACAATTTGCCACATTAGTTTTTGAATTGGAAATTCATGGTATAGTTCCAGTAAGGAACCAGGCCATTCGGTCCAACAAATCCAACAAATAGCTTAATGCAAGAGCAATCGATCCTTTCCAGTCTTCCTGATACTTTCCTTCAGATATTTATCTAGTTGTCTTCTGAATACTGTGGTTGAATTAGATTAGGAATATTATTCTTTATATTGAATTCCAAACTCCAACTGTTCGGTGTATATTTGAAGAACTGGAACATGCACATGTATTTCCTGAGCTCTGTTCTTGCACTTCTTTTAGAATTGTGCCCTTGGCTCAAATTTTCTACCAATATGTAACACAACATACCTCAATTTTACATTTCATCTGCCACCTATCCACCAGGCTGTCTATAATTTCTTAGCCATCACCCTCAAAGTTTATTATACTTCCAGGTTTTAAGTCAAAATTCAGAAATTGAGCCCTGTACACCCAAGTTCAAAATTTCTAATCCATTCTCTGACATCTCTTTTATTCTTAAAACTTGATAGCAGTCCTATTATATGTCATCTCAATCAATGCCTTTTTAAAGTACATCTCGTTGTGGCTCTTACCCTTTTTCATTTGCACTTTCTCTAAGCTGTAAAACTGTATTTTGCATTTTTTTTGTTTTCTCCTCTGCATAACCTAATGTACTCATGTAGAGAATGATTTACGCCGCAGAACAAAGCATTTCACCGAATCTCATTTCATGTGACAATAATTACCCAATACTCACACTAATTAGCCACATCAAGATGACTTCAGTCATTTCCGCTGGGTTACTCCAACATCTTCGGATTAAACCAACATCTGCAGTTCCTTCCTCCAGATTTCAATCATTGAGCCTTTCTGTTGCTTCATCAAAAAACTTGGATTAATCAGACATGATTTGTCTTTAAAAATCTATACTAGCCTTTGTTAATTAATTTACAATTGTCAACATGAATTCTAATTCTATCTTTGATTATTGTTTCTATAACTTTACCCACAACTGAGATTAAATTGACGAATACTAATTTAAAAATTTTAATTACATTTTACTAATACTCACCTCTGCCTAGGTGATCCGCTGGTCCTTACCCTCAACAACATTTCCTTTGACTCCACCCATCCCTCCAAATCCGAGGCATAGCTATGGGCATGCGCGTGGGCCACAGCTATGCCTGCCTTTTTGTTGGGTACGTCAAACAATCCTTGTTCGAGGTGTATCGTCGTCCTATCCCCAAACTCTACCATCCGTTACATTGATGACTGCATTGGTGCTACCTCCACCCATGCAGAACTTACTGACTTCATCCATTTCACCACTAATTTTCATCCGGCACACAAAGTCACCTGGTACATTTCCGACATCTTCCTACCGTTTCTACTGACCAACATCTACTGCAAACCAAAGACTCCCATGCCTATCTGGACTACACTTCTTGTAGGGACTCTATCCCCTAGTCCCAATTTCTCCGTCTACACCGCATCTACACCCAGGATGAGATGTTCCAGACAGGGCATCAGAGATGTCCTCATTCTTTAGAGAACGGGGCTTCCCCTCTTCTATTACAGATGAGACTCTCACCATGATCTCCTCTTTATTGCGCAGCTCCACTCTCACTCCCCATCCCCCTACTCGTAACAAGGACAGAGTCCCCCTTGTCCTCCCCTACCACCCTATCATCCTTCGCATACGACATTTCACCACTTCCAACGGGATCCCACCACTGGCCACATCTTACCATCTCGTCCTCTTTATGCTTTCTGCAGAGACCATTCCCTCCATAACTCCATGGTCAATTTGTCCCTTCCCATCCAAACCACCTCCTCCCCGGGTATTTTCCCTTGCAACCGCAGGAAATGTTGCACTTTTCGCTTTACTCCCTCCCCCCCTCGACTCCATCCAAGGACCCAAGTAGTCTTTCCAGGTGATGCAGAACTTCACCTGCACCTCCTACAACCTCATCTACTGCATCCACTGTTCCAGGTGCCAACTTCTCTACATTGGCGAGACCAAGCGCAGGCTTGGCGATCTCGAATCCCAAGCTCCGCATTGTTTTTAATCCAGCGCCGCTGGCGGCTGGACGCCCGCAGCCACAGCTCCTCGGACGTTGAAGTCGGCGGCCACAGCCCACCCGGTGACCCGGTAAGGCATCACCCGCTCCGTGATGGCGTCCCCGCGCTGTGCCGCCGCCGAAGCTGCAGTCCCGGCAGGAAAGGCCGCCCCAGTCCGATGGTAGGCCACGAGGAGGGGGTCGAAGAAGCAGCTCAGAGGAAAGCTGCCTCTCCGACCAGGAAGGGACCAGGAGATAACGTTTTTTGAACAATGACTTCTCCAATTTCAGATAGACCTTGCTTTCCTCCTCCTTCCCCTCCCCCTCCCCTTTCCCATTCCCAGCTCTCCCACAAGCCTACCGTCTCCGCCTCTTCCTTTCTGTGGAAGGAAGCTGTTTAGCAGTCTGGTTGTCTGGGCTTTGATGCTGCGGTATCTCTTTCCTGATGGCAGGAGATCTAGATGTGTGTGGAGTGGGTGCAGTCTGCCCTTTGCTATGCTCAGTGCTTTTTTCAGGCAGCGGCTCTGGAACAGTTCTTGTACCGAGGGTAGCGAGACACCAATGATCCTCTCTGCTCCCCTCACTACCCTCTGCAGAGACTTCCTGTCTGAGCAGTTGCAGTTGGAGTACCACGTGTTCATGCAGTATGTGAGTACAGACTCCACCGTGCCCCTGTAAAATGTCCTGAGGATGTTGGTGGGAAGTGAGACCTGTTTGAGTTTCCTCAGGTAGTGCAGTCGCTGATGGGCCCGTTTGACAATCCCAGTGTTGTTCCTGGACCAGGTGAGACTATCTGTTATTTGCACGCCGAGGAACTTTATGCTCTCCACCGTGGTGCCACTGATGTTGAGGGGTGTGTGTTTGGGCTGCGACCTCCTGAAGTCGACAATCATCTCCTTTGTTTTTTCTACGTTTAATTCTAGATTGTTGTTGCCGCACCAGTCCACTAGTTGTTTCACTTCCTCCCTGTACATTGTTTCATCCTCTCCACTGATGAGTCCCACCACTGTGGTGTCATCTGCAAAGTTACACTTTTTCCCAGTTTATCTGTTCAATTTCTTCAAATCAACCAATATTACTGGTTTGTACTGAAGATAGATGCAAAGTGCTGAAGTAACTCAGCAGGTCAGGCAGCATCTCTGTGGAGAAAGGGTGGGCTCCCCTACACTTGCAGTCTGAAAACGGTTCCAACCCAAAACATCACAGGTCATATTTTCTCCAAAGATGCTGCCTTATCATTTGTTTACCTAACTGCCCAGTAAAGTGGCTGACATCGCAGATAGTGAAGATGGTTATTTAAAAATTACAACATGATCTTGATCAGTTGGGTAATTCAATTTTGTGTTCAGTTTTGGTCGCCATGTTATATAAAGGAGGTCATTAGGCTGGAAAGCATACAGAGAAGATTTACATGGATGTTGCCAGAACTTGGGGGGCTGAGATTCTGGGAGGAATCAGGCAGGCTGAGGGGTGATCTTATAAAGGTGTATATGATCATGAGGAGAATGGATAGGATGAATGCACAGAGTATTTTACCCAGAGTAAGGAAGTCAAGAACGAGGGAATTTAGGATTAAGGTGAGAGAGAAAACATTTAATAGGAACACGAGAGGCAACTTTTTCACACAGAGGATAGTGGGTATGTGGAATGAGCTGCCGGCGGAGGTAGTTGAGGTAGGTACTATGACTGCATTTAAAAAACATTTGGACAGGTACAAGGATAGGAAAGGTTTAGAGAGAATGCTGGCAGGTGGAACTAGTGTGGATGGGTAATCTTGGTTAGCATGGGCAGGTTGGGCTGAAGGGCCTTATTCAGTGCTGTATGACTCTATGCCAATGACTCAACATTTAGGAAATCTGTGTCCATGATGTTAAGCAAATCCTAACCATTTACTTCATCAAAGTCCTTTAGATTTTAGACATTGTTCCTAATAAAACATTCAGAAACAGATATGAGTCATTATTTCCACCACTCCCTGGGCTGAAATGTTTATTATGTCATTTTTACCACATCCTGTCCTCACATTATTCTTTTCATGTTCTCGGCTGAATTAGAGTCTGCACTTGGATCTGCTTTTAACCAGCATGTGGTCTGTGCCATAACTTTTCAATCTCTCTCTTTTATTGCTCTTGATTTTTTATTTGTCTAAATCTATTTTGCTGGCCTCTTCCCCTGATCACAGAAAGCCTCCCCATGTGAAATTGTCGCATTCATCTCCAACAGCCCGAGTGGCTCCCATGACCAAGGGCAACACCAAGACATTAAAAGATAAAAGGAAGGATTTACAGAAATGGAGTAAGAAAAGGGACGAGAAAAGGATGAACGCGTATAAACATACTGATGAGAGTGGGAATTGTGAAAGCATGTAGACCAAAAAAGGTTACGTCAGAAGCGAGAATTTAAATTGGACTATTTTGGCATGGCACAGACGTATTAAACAGCTATTGGGTGGACAAGGGTGTGTCAATAGACAATAGGTGCGGGAGTAGGCCATTCGGCCCTTTGAGCCAGCACTGCCATTCACTGTGATCATGGCTGATCATCCTCATTCAGTAACCTGTTCTGCCTTCTCGCCCTATCCCCTGACTCCGCTATCTTCCAGAGCCCTATCTAACTCTCTCTTGAAAGCATCCTAAAAAACCAAACATATCTGTTTCCTTCCACACCTTCTGGCCATGATACTTTTCCTCAGCAGGCCAACCACTGTTCATCACTGATTTGACTGACTTAAATTTGATTTGAATGATGTTGAGGCTCCAATGATCTTTCCTAAAGATTGCTTGTAAACATAGAAACAGAAACATAGAAAATAGGTGCAGGAGTAGGCCATTCGGCCCTTCGAGCCTGCACCGCCATTCAATATGATCATGGCTGATCATCCAACTCGGTATCCTGTACCTTCCTTCTCTCCATACCCCCTGATCCCTTTAGCCACAAGGGCCACATCTAACTCCCTCTTAAATATAGTCAATAAACTGGCCTCAACTACCTTCTGTGGCAGAGAATTCCAGAGATTCACCACTCTGTGTGAAAAATGTTTTTCTCATCTCGGTCCTAAAATATTTCCCCCTTATCCTTAAACTGTGACCCCTTTTTCTGGACTTCCCCAACATCGGGAACAATCTTCCTGCATCTAGCCTGTCCAACCCCTTAAGAATTTTGTAAGTTTCTATAAGATCCCCCCTCAATCTTCTAAATTCTAGCGAGTACAAGCCGAGTCTATCCAGTCTTTCTTCATATGAAAGTCCTGACATCCCAGGAATCAGTCTGGTGAACCTTCTCTGTACTCCCTCTATGGCAAGAATGTCCTTCCTCAGATTAGGAAACCAAAACTGTACGCAATACTCCAGGTGTGGTCTCACCAAGACCCTGTACAGCTGCAGTAGAACCTCTCTGCTCCTATACTCAAATCCTTTTGATATGAATGCTAACATACCATTCGCTTTCTTCACTGCCTGCTGCACCTGCATGCCTACTTTCAATGACTGGTGTACCATGACACCCAGGTCTCGTTGCATCTCCCCTTTTTCTAATCGGCCACCATTCAGGTAATAGTCTACTTTCCTGTTTTTGCCACCAAAGTGGATAACCTCACATTTATCCACATTATACTGCATCTGCCATGCATATTCCCACTCACCCAGCCTATCCAAGTCATCTTGCAGCCTCCTAGCATCCTCCTCACAGCTAACACTGCCCCCCACCTTCGTGTCATCCGCAAACTTGGAGATGTTGCATTCAATTCCCTCGTCCAAATCATTAATATATATTGTAAATAGCTGGCGTCCCAGCACTGAGCCTTGCGATACCCCACTAGTCACTGCATGCCATTGTGAAAAGGATCCGTTTACTCCTACTCTTTGCTTCCTGTCTGCTAGCCAGTTCTCTATCCACATCAATACTGAACCCCCAATACCGTGTGCTTTAAGTTTGTATACTAATCTCTTATGTGGGACCTTGTCAAAAGCCTTCTGAAAGTCCAAATATAACACATCCACTGGTTCTCCCTTATACACTCTACTAGTTACATTCTCGAAAAATTCTATAAGATTTGTCAGACATGATTTACCTTTCATAAATTTCAATAAAGCACTGATTGTGATGGGCATTATTCCTGTGAGAGGTGTCAGAGGTTATGGAGAGAAGGCAGGAGAATGCGGTTAGGAGGAAGAGATATCAGCAGTTGACTTGATGGGCCGAATGGCCTAATTCTGCTCCTATCACATGATCTTATGACTATTAACAGATGAGTTAATATGGCATAATTAGTAAATAGTTTTGAAATACAGTGAGATATACATAGCCAACATTTTAATCACCTGCTGCCCCATTCTATGGTTAACAAGATTCAATCGTGTTCAGGAAGAAAGACTTTGGATGAACCGACAAAAAAAAAAATGATACCATACATTAGCGTTGTTACAAATTCCTGCAATCAGTGGCGCTCTTGATCTGCTCACTGCCTGTGCATGTGAATCGAGAGGCTGTGGGGTGGGGTTAGTAAAATGCAGGTTTTTATTGGTTGTCAGGGAGGGATTTCCTTGTGCTTATGAGGAAATTTTGTTCTGTGATCACATTCGCGTGTTTGATAAAACGTTGTTTAACTATTGAATCGCTCGATGAAAATAATCAGATTAAAACGCCTTAAATATCACAGATCACAAGTTCAGGACAAAGCAAAAGGTATGTTCTGTCTGGCGTTTATTTAACATCTTATCTAGTTTATGGTGTAAATAAACGCCAAACAGAACAATTTCATATTATTAATTTCATATTAATCTGATGATGCGAAAGATGTTATTTAGGCCCCGATATCGGCCGTGTCCTGTCTGACTTTGCACAAAATCATGGCGGCGGCCACAATCCGATTTCTGAATCTTAATCCACAAACATCCAGACTCAAGATAAACAAATTCATTATATTTTGCACAGTCATGTCATAGGAACATCTAAATTATCTATATTTTGTGTTATTGTCTATCCATGATCAATATTTTTTATACTAAATATCTGACTAAAAACTTTCACCGTACATCGTCTTTAGTCAGATATGTACAGAAAATATTGATCATGTATAGACAATTAAATATAGATAATTTAGATGTTCTTATGACATGATTGTGCAAAAAAAAAAGGATTTTGATTATCTTGAGAGTGGATGTTTGAATTTTGAACAGATGTCTGTGCAAAACGGCCCTTGCCTACTGCAGTGTTATAAACCAAAAGAGTTAAATTTATGGGAATTAAACATTCAATTCCTTCGATTTGGCATAGAAATTCAGGACAAAGTGAGATTTAAACATCATGTTATAGTGTGAATTCTTGTGTGAATGGGATCAGTTTGTTATTCGGATACTTTGGCAATTAAAAGAAAACAATTTTTAGCCTTTTCTTGAGAATGGGGTAGATGTTTAGGTCTAATAATTGAAAATAGATTAATTTAATTGATTTGATGACACTGATGAATATTGGGGTGGGAGATTGCAACCTTCACATGGTTCATCCTGTTTTGACGAATGCAATCAACCTGGCATGCACAAACAGAAGATCAAACAAATCAAGTTGTCTTACAACTTTAGGCTGTGCATGCCATTCGCAAGAAGAAGAAGAATATGATGTTTTTGTTGGGTATTTACCATTTGTTATAATGTTACCATAATATTAAAGTTCTGATCTTGAGAATATCACATTTTTGAATTTTCAAGGCAGTCTGGGTGTTTATTACTATTTCCGTCACAATGATTAATTTTGTAATTAGCTATTTAATTAGGTAATTAACTAATTATATACTTTAATTTCAGGCCATCCAAGATGTATCATATTTGTTTAATAACTGAAAATTGCATTCAGTTCTCTTAATTTTTAAGAAAGTTATGGGCTGTTATGTCAATTGACTGTCCCCGATCACAGCTTTTGTGTCGTTAATGCAAAAGCAATAGGGAACAAGTTGCTAATTTCCGAGTATGTTAATGACCATAACTTTTTTAATACTGAAGATATCAAAGGGAATTAGGTATCAAATTAATGTTTTTTTTATGCTTTATCTGATGGGATAAATTACAGGATTTTTAAAATCTCAATATTTTGTAACATTCCTACATACATATGATGTGATATAAAAAATCTGCTTGATACAAAGTGTGCTTTCATGGTGTAAACATTATCTTAAGAGATCTGTATGCATACAAAATGGCACCAACAAAACATTAATGCTTATTGTAATGACCATCAAGTTCATTTGAGTACTATAATAATTAGAGATATTGTTTGAATTACAAGATTTGAATGAATACAATATTTTCTTTCCACTGGAGAAATTGTGGAAAGAAGCTGGACCACGAGAAAAAGGGAAACAAAATCAAACAGTTGAAATGTTTGCACCTTAAAAATAAAGCTGGAAGTTAATATTCTAAAGCCCAATGTTTTCCTGGTTCAGCAGGCACAAGGTAAGTTAGAGCATAACTTTTCTGCTTATTGTCATTCATCCTCATTTATTTACTTTATTCAGAATCAAGCACACTGGCCAGAAAAGGAACAGCAGATTTGATTTACAATGTGCTGGAGTTACTCAGCAGGTCAGGCAGCATTTCAGGAGAACATGCAATACAATATAGTACAATAATACTTGATTAGCCAAGTATGTTTTGCAACATATGAGGAATCTAATTTGCCAAATCAGTCATTCAAATAAAAAGCAACGTTTCAGGTCAGGACCCTTCCTCAGACCTTGTTGAATCTGAAGAAGGGCCCTAACTCCAAATGTCACCTATCCATGTTCTCCTGAGATGCTGCCTGACCCAGTGAGTTACTCCAGCAGCTTACGTTTTCCACAGTGGGCAGAAACCAAGGTATTTTACTTCGGAGTCACGTGAGTGACTACGTGAAGAACCCCGCCAGGACGCATGCGTGTCATATCGCTACACGCATTGCAACGAATCACAGCAGAGGGAACGACGTTCCCCTTAGCGGCAGAATTTGAAAGCCGGGAACAGCAGGTAAGGAGACTCTACGTTCCTTCCACTTACCTTACAGGTGGAGACATGGACCAGATCCACGAAGGCTGCGAAAAAGCTGGCAGGGAGAACCGCGGAGTTGCGGGCAGCCAGCAGCAGCAGCCAACGGCACGCCAATCTCCCGTAATGGGAACAGCTGTGCCCGACTTCACTCCCACACCGGCCTCGGCCGGGCGGTAGAGCGAAGCAAAAAACTGTTAGTTGACTCCGATGAGTCCGACTTCGAACAGCCGCGAGCGGCCAGTGCCCATGAGCATTGTGGCCGGTTGGAGCGGCTTGAGGAACAGCCGCGAGCGGCCAGTACCCGAGAGCATTGGAGCCGGTTGGAGCGGCTTGAGGACAGGAGCAGCCGCGAGTGGCCAGTGCCTGAGAGCATTGGAGCCAGTTAGAGCGGCTGTTGGAGCAAATACTCCAAAGTGACAAGCTCCGGGAGATGGAGACTAGCCACAGTGGGCAGCTAGTAAGTCCTAAAGCAGTACCTCTTGTAGGGCTGCACAGTGTTTCTCCCTCATCAGAGGGGAGTACAGGGGGTCAATTCTGGGCTGACCCTGAAGAGGGGTGCAGAACATACCCCTAGTGCGCATGGGGTGCAAGAAAACCTATAAGATATGGTGGCCCAGTTCATTCAACCTGACCAAACTGGCCAAAACCTGGAACCTAAAATAGCTGCAAGTATCAACTACTTGTCATTCAACCAGCTATAAGGACAGGCATTATTGGACACCACAGCAAGACACTTACCATCAGGGAACTGCAAATCACTGAATGTTCCCAGTGTCAACCAGTGTATTTGAAAACATGTCAGAGCCTCAATCAGAGCCAGGGACTTGAAACTACAGAAAGTTCTGAAAGTCCTAACGCGGGAATTACGGTTTTCGCCCGCACAATAAATGAAAAAGACATGACACAAGATCACCAGGATGCACTGGCTTTATTTTGCAACTATCAATACGAGTAAACAGCATTAGGAAGAGTGCCATCCAATGGGCTTTAGACCCTAATTTGCAGGCCTATGCAAACCTGGAACCTCCAAACCACCAATATTACTATTTGAAGGCAACTTATCAAAACAGGCAAAAGACGAAGAGGGTAAAACCCTGGGGCTCATTAAAGCAACGTCTAAAAACTACTTTGGCCAGAAACAGCACCCCTACGCACCACCAGTCGGCCAAGACAAACTGGTGACTTAGGTAGCTAACTAACATCAACCGCCTCAACTTCTTTTTATAAGGCCACTTGGCATGTGACCTCACTCTGGCAACTTAGGTAGCTAACTAACAATATTCCCTCCTTTCCCCCTCTCTTCCTAGTTTCCCAACTGGATGTACACCCATTTCTCCCATTATTTTGCCCCTTTCCCCTTCCCCTTGCCCCCTTTCACCTACATCCCTTCCTCATAGTTTGCTCTTCTTCTCTCAATATCTCACTGCCTTTTGTCTTCTGCAAGTCTCTGGCCTTTGTCCGCCATCTGCAAATTCAGATTCAGATTCAGATTAAATCCACATCACCGGATCCACCTGTCACTTGCTTGGCTTTGTCCCAACTGGCCACCTATATTGGAATTGGTGGAGAGGAGGAATATTGTGTTGGGGGACCAGCCCTCCTATGTGATGCTGGGACGCAACAAATTCCATTTCAAGCAGGGTGCAAGGCCACCAAATTCAAGTGCAGTTTCTTACCAGTTCAAGCAGGGTGCAAGGCCACTAAAGGCAGCGAGTCGTGACCTCTTCCTCCTCTATCTTGCAGAGACTGAGCCACGCCCACACTTCTGGGTTTGATAGACCCTCCCACCAGAAGGGGCGAGGCCTTCATGGCGTGATTGACAGGGTAGAGAAGCTCAACATTTTTAAAACACTAATAACTCTTTTATTTTTCATCTATAGGAAAAATCCTCGGCACCTGATGAGCGGAGGGGGACTCTGAGTAAGATGGCCAAAAATCACAGCCATATGTGGTAGCGCTTTTTTCTAAAATCATTATAAAGCGCAAACAGGAAGTGATCAAGATTAGACTTTTAATTATATAGAAGGCAAGGCTACTTTAATTAGGCATGGCGACTTTAATTATGCAAATTTAATTAGGCAAAACAACTTTAATTAGGCAACATAGCTTTAGCATTTCCAAACCAAAGGCAACACAGCTTTAGCATTTCCAAACCAAAGGCAACACAGCTTGAGCATTTCCAAACTATATTTTCAAACCACATTAAGAGCACTGACAGGTCAGTAAAACCACTCACAGTTTAGTAGATATGTGTTCAGTGTTATTCACAGCTCAGACTGACTGAGGCACTCAACACTTCCGGGTTTTATAGTCCCTCCGGAAGGGGCGTGGCCTTCAGGAGAGAGAATCTCAACATTTTTTAAACACTAATAACTCTTTTATTTTTCATCGATGGGAAAAATCCTCGTCCTGCGCAGTGGAGGGGGACTCTGAGTAAGATGGCCAAAAATCACAGCCGTAAGTGGCAGCATTTTTTCTAAAATCAATATACAGAACAACAGTCAAGATCAGGCTTTTAATAATATAGATAACAGATCTCCCCTCAACCTCTGACGTTCCAGAGAAAACAATCCAAGTGTTCAATCTCTCCTTTTGGTTACTACCCTCTATTTAATGCAGAATTCTGCTAAGCTTTTTCTATACTCTTTTCAAAGCCTTCACATTATTCCTGTAATGAGGTGATCAGAACTGCACATAATGCTCCAAATGCAGCCTGGTCACAGTCCTATAAAGTTACATCATGACTTCTTGACTTATATTCATTGACTCAACGAATGAAGGCAGGCATAGCATATGCCTTCTTTACCACTTAATCAACGTATGTTGCCACTTTCGGGGAGCTAGGACTCGGGCCCCAAGTTCCCTCGGTACATTAATGCTGTTAAGGTTTTGCCATTAACTATATACGTTTCAATCACATTCGACCTACCAAAGTGCAACACCTCACATTTGCTTGGATTCAACTCCAAGTGTTCTGGGCAACAATCTTCACCTGTACCAGCCTTCTACTCAGATGCAGAAATACTCCACCACCCAATCCTCTGTGCTCTCTTGCTTTTGCCCTGTTTTCCACATTACTGCTGACAAATGTATTTACTCAGAAAATAGAATTTTAGATGAATGAATACCAATATGTTCCCTATCTCGTATACAAATTCAACTCACAGCACCCTCAAAGTGCATTGAATTTTGTCTGTTCCAAAATAAGTTTATTCTCATTCTACACCTTGCATTGGATCATTAATTTTACATGTGGGTGATGTTTTTCCACACCATTACTTAATCAACGTCAGTGTACCGGCTAATGTGGATCTTCTATGTTGTGCTTATTTGAATACTTATTTATTCATGCATGTCTAATATACAATACATGTTTATATACATACTTTACATGTAGAGAACATTCAATATTCATGTAAAGTTACAGCCACTTTTTTCCACCTCATTTATATTTCTGAGTGCAATTTACATTTATTATTCAATATAACTTAAGTATATTAACTCATCATTGTAAAATAATCTTGCTAGCTCTCCTACTGACATCACCTCATATTTTCTTTAAGCTATTGCAAACATACTGACGTTTCAAGCTGAGATTATCATAATGCATAGCAAAAGCCTACTGCAGCCTTTTGGAAGAGGACTTGTTATCTTCTAAACTTGGTGATCACAATGAGCAAAGAAAATGCTGGAGGAACTCAATAGGTCAGGCAGCATCCATCAATTCCCTCCACAAATGCTAACCTTTATTTTTTGGCTCAAGATTCCAGCATTGTCACAGACATTGTGGGCCAAAGGCCTGTTCTTTTGCTGTATTGTTCTCTATATGATCTATCTGCAGTCTCTTATGTCTCCATGCTGACCACAATTGTGGTTATGAGGCATTATGGTTGTCAGTTTACACAAAAAAGCTGGAGAAACTCAGCGGGTGCAGCAGCATCTATGGAGTGAAGGAAATAGGCAACGTTTCGGGCCGAAACCCTTCTTCAGACTGATCGGGGGCGGGGGTGGGCGGGGACAAGAAAGGAAAAAGGAGGAGGAGCCCGAAGGCTGGGGGATGGGAGGAGACAGCAGGGGGACTGAGGAAGGGGAGGAGACAGCAAGGACTAACAAAATTGGGAGAATTTGATGTTCATGCCCCCAGGATGCAGACTCCCCAAACGGAATATGAGGTGCTGTTCCTCCAATTTCCGGTGCTGCTCGCTGTGGCCATGGAGGAGACCCAGGACAGAGAGGTCGGAGACGGAGTGGTAGGGGGAGTTGAAGTGCTGAGCCACCGGGAGGTCAGCTTGGTTATTGCGGACCGACAGAATGTCTAAGCAACCTGGCGGAACATATGGCTGCGGATTCAACTCTATGGGTACGCTCAGCACTTCAACTCCCCCTCCCACTCCGTCTCCGACCTCTCTGTCCTCGGTCTCCTCCATGGTCAAAAAATCGCTTTTGGGTATGGCGTTTCATCTGGAGTTGTTTCTGTACAGCAAGTGATGGACCAATCTGTGGCTGCAGCAGTTGTTGAGGCACAGGCAGTGCAGCATTTGTCTGTCGGGACATCAGGCGTTGGGCAGGAGACCCCAGTATTGGGTCACGTACGATGTCCAGGTAGACATTGGATTTGGCAAGGTGTGAGCGCTCCATTAATTGCTTGGCTCTCTGGACAGCCCGTTCTGCAAGTCCGTTTGACTGTGGGAATTCTGGACTGGTGATATAGGGAAAATCACATTGTTGAGCAAAGTTCATGAAACACTGGCTGCCATTATCTGACAAGAGGTGTGCAGGGGCACCGTGTGCGGCAAAATCTTTTGGTGACTGCATCGGATGTTATGCTTTGGAGCAGGTCGATTTCGAACCAGCCCGAATACGAGTCAACAAGAAGCAGATATGTTTTGCCATGCCACTCGGATATGTCAGTAGCAAGCATGGACCAAGGCAGAGGAGGAACAGGGTGTGAGAGCAGGAGCTGCTTCTGTTGGTGTGGCAACAGGTTGTTGCAGATAGCGCAGGCTTGAACTTTCACACACACAAATCCAGTCATTCCGGGCCAGAAAAAACATGCTTTTTGCACATAATAAAGTTGCTTTCATGCCGGGGGTGACCCCTGTGGACGGCATCAAAGTATTTGTCCTGTAGAGCAGTTGGGATCACTGCTTTGTGACCCTTGTTTGTGACACCATCCTGCAGTATCAGTTTGTCGCAAACCGAGTAGTATGGGCGAATAGGAAGTGGGGCACGATATTGTCTATCCGGCCAGCTACACCGGATGACTGAGGACAGTACCTGTAGAGTTGAATCCGCAGCCGTATGTTCTGCCAGGTTGCTTAGGCATTCTGTAGGTACGTATGATACCATCATTACTGTGAACTGCTCATTTTCAGACGGCTGTTGTTCGCAGGCTGTTCGTGGGGCTCTTGATAGCTCGTCAGCCAGATGCATGTCCTTGCCCCTTTGTTAGACTTGGGTGAAATCGAAGCACTGTAGCTGCATCATCATCCGTTGCAGGCGAGCAGGAGAGGCATGAATGGGTTTGTTCAGAATGGTGACCAACCATTTTCAACAACCACGGACTTACCAAAAATAAAGTCCTTGAATTTTGTGCAGGCAAAAACCACCGCCAGTAATTCCTTTTCGATATGGGCGTATCGCTGTTCAGTCTCAGACAGGGTACGGGAGGCGTAAGCAGTAGGTCTGCAGTCTCCTTCGGCATAAGTCTGTAGGCAAGCAGCTCCAAGTCCATATTGGGAGACATCACACGTGAGTGTCACAGGTTTAAATCAAAATAAGCGAGAGTAGGGGCACTGGACAATTGTAATTTAAGGATTTCGAAAGCCCTCTGATGTTGTGGGTACCACAACCATGCAGTGTCCTTGTGAATCAGTTGTCGTAGGGGAGCAGATATTTTGCTGAGGTTGGGAATTAATTTCCCCAAGTAGTTAACCATTCCCAGGAATCTCTGCAACCTTGTCACGTCAGTTGGAACTGGCATCTCATTGGTCTTCGAGGGACCAGGTCTGAGGCCGTCACTGGTGAATACGTGTCCGACATAATGGACCTCCTTGACGCGATATTTGCACTTCGGAGGGTTGAGCTTGAGGTGGATGTCTTCTGCACAGTCCAGTACTTTTTCAAGTTGGCATCATGTTCAGCCATGTCACATCAGCAAAGAGAATGTCATCGACAATAATAGCACAAGGATACCCGGTAAATAATTGTTCCATTGTACGTTGGAATACTTCACTGGCAGAGTTGATGCCAAAGGGCATACGCAGAAATTTGTAAGGACCAAAGGGGGTTCCAAACGTGGTGAGATTGGACGAGTCGGTGTCCAGCAGGATCTGCCAGAATGAACGTTTGACATCTAGAACGGAAAACACTGAGGCACTGCCTAGCTGGGCAGCAACTTCCTCCACCATGTGCATTGGGTAGTGCGGATGTTTGATCGCTGTGTTCAGGTCTCTGGGGGTGTGGGGTGTGGGGGAGGGGGGGTGTGGGTGGTGTGAGGGAGGAGGGGTTTTCGGGGAGGAGGGGTGTGGGGGAGAGGGGGGTTTGGGGGGGTGGGGGGGGGGGGTGTGTGGAGGAGGGGTAATGTGAGGGAGGTGGTGGAGAGGGGGTGTGTGGGGGAGGGTTGGGGGGGGTGGGGGAGAGGGGGTGTGTGGGGGAAGGGGTGTATGGGGGAAGGGGGGTGGTGGGGGGGGGAGGGGGGATGTGGGTGAGGGGGGAGGGGGAGATTTTTGGGGGGTGGGGGAGGGAGGTATGGGGGAGGGGAGCATGGGGGGGGGGGAAGAGGGGGTGCTGTGCGGGAGACGTGGGGGGGGGGCCTTCAAAACCTTCATAAATGTTGTACTATTTCATGGATCGGAACAAATTTTATTTGACACAGCAGAGGAGAATGGTGAGTAAGGGTGGCGAAAAAATCGTAGCGCTGCGGGGGATTGTTTTTTTGCGCAAATTTAATTACAACACAGACATGAAGTGGTCAAGATGATAGTTTTAGTAATATACTAGACCAAATGGGACCCGTTGGGTCCTGCCCCTCAACGCGTGGTTGGGCAGGGGGGAGGGCAGCCGGCGGCGTAACACACACCCTAAACACCTCCCCCCCACACACACACTAACCACCCCTTTATATAATATTAATATTATTAATTCGCCCATTTTATCCCATCCCCCGCCCTATCCACTCACGCATAACCCCCAGCGGCACAGGTGCGGCTAGAGAGGGGGGGTGGGGAGGGAGGGGGAGGGGGTAGAGAGGGAGAGGGAGGTGGTAGAGATTGAGGGGTGAGGGGGGTGCTCGGCATCACAGGGGAGGGCTGGTTCCCGAACGCAATACTTCACCACTCACCCATAGGTCCCAATATTCACCAATGCCCAGAGAGGGTGGGTGGCAGAGAGGGAGGGGGGCAGAGAGGATGGGGGGCAGAAAGGGGGGGGGGGGGGGGAGAGGGAGAGAGAGGGAGGAGAGGGGGGGGGCAGAGCGGGAGGAGGGAGAGAGAGGGAGGGGGGGCAGAGCGGAGGGAGGGGGGGGCCGAGAGGGAGCGGCAGAGAGGGAGGGGGGCAGAAAAAAAAGAGGGGACACAGAGGGAGGGGATAGATGCAGCACCTACCCAGGTTGTAGAGCAGCAGCCTCCCCACCAGGTGCCAGGCCAGAGCGAGGCTGCGGGTGGACGTGTACCCGAGTGAGGCCCCCCTCCCACTCCCCCCTCTCCCCCCTCCTCCTCCCCTCACCTCCCCCCCCCCACCTCCCCCCCCCTCCTCTCTGCTCCCCTCCCCCTCTTCCCCTCCCCCCTCCTTGCACCTCTCCTCTCCCCTCTCCCTCCCCCCTCCTCTCCACAACCCCCCTCTCCACTCCCAACCCCCCCCTCCCCCTACTCTCTGCTCTCCTCCCCCTCCCCCCTCCCCCCTCTCCTCACCCATCTCCTCACCCCCTCTCCCCCCCTCTCCATCCCCATCCCTTCCCCCCCTCCACCCCCACCTCTCTCACCCCTCCCTCCCCCCCCCCCCCCCCACCCCCCCTCTCCCTCTCTCCCCCCCTCTCTCACCCCACCCCTCACTCTCCCCCCTCCCTGTCTCTTTCTCTGCCCCAGGGAGGGGGTAGAGAGGGAGGGAGCGTTGGTAGAGGCAGCACCTACCCAGGTTGTTGAGCAGCAGCCTCCCCACCAGGCCCGAGCGAGGCTGCGGCCGACGTGGACGCGAGTGAGACCCGGAGCGATCGGAGGACGGTCAAAAGCAGCGGAGGGCCGGCCAATTGTGGCCCACCCACCCGTGTGAAAGACGATCGGGCGGGGGAAACGGAGAGGAGGTCATCCCCCGTGATGGCCAGAGATCGCCAGGTGGGATCGGGATCACCAGCGAGGAAAATGGGTCGCGATTCCCCGAGTCCCTGCGATCGACGGAGGAATCGCAGGTCTCCATAGACGGCCTCATAGATTGTCTATGAAGCGAGATTTGTGTTGCCATACAGACATACAAATAAAAATAACATAACACACGATAAAATTTAACATGAACATCCCCACACAGAGGACTCAATGTTTCCCACAGTGAGGGAAGGCAATAAAAGTTCAGTCCACTTCCTTTATGTTCACCCGTGGTCGGGGCCTATTGAGGCCTCCGCAGTCGCCACAACGGCGGCCCGATGTTCAGGCCCTCTCGTCGGATGATTGAACTCCGGTGTCGGAAGAACAGTTTCAGTGGCCTAGTGTTCCAAATCGGCTGCTTCCTACCGGAGACCGTGGCTCCCGAAGTGCACAGGCCGAGCTGGACAAGTTTGGAGGGGTATGGACTAAGTGCAGGCAAGTGGGACTAGGGTAGCTGGGACATTGCTGGCCGATGTGGGCGAGTTGGGTCGAAGGGCCTGTTTCCACACTGTATCACTCTATGTCTATGTCTCTAACAGACACGGTATATTTAGTTTAATTTTAGAGATACCACAGGGAAACAGGGCCTTTGCCCCACCGTCCACTCTGACCATCCATCACCCATTCTATGTTATCTAGTTCTATGTTCTATGTTATCCAACACAGTCGCAGAGCATTTTCAAGATAGAAATCGCTAGGGTTTTGGATATCATATTTATCAATGTTATTAATCCAGGAGTGTGACTGAAACAAATGATCTCAATGAGTGGCAGACCAAACCTGCAGTTATGATGGCTTACTCATGCTTTTGTTTCTCAAGTTATATTGCATTTCCTCAACACAGATTCTTCACAAAATACCTGTCACCAGTACCTCTTTACTTTGATGAATGTGTCCAACTAACTTTCAAACTGGATCCACTATAGGCATCTGTCCCATTTCTCTCACATCTTGTAATTCCTGCTTTTGTATCTCTAATCCACATACTGGTTTTATTGTGTAAGTATGCAACAGATTTTGTAAGCTCCTGCCTTTGCATCTCCAGCAGAGAGCAACGTAGTTGTGCCCCCTTATCTCCAGGATCTCCTCTGCATATGTTAAATTGACCATTAATAGCACGCATCTCCCTCCTCTTTGTATTATGTGTTTCCTTGTCCTATAACAAGTAATAAAACTGTCCTATAAATGAACTTTGTGTATTCATTTGATGGATTTATTGCGTTGGTAGGGGTGACTAGGACCCAGATCCACCATCTTGCATAAAGATTAGGATTTGTCACTAATGGCAGCCTAAATGGGGAAGTGATGAAGCACATAGAAATTGAAGACTGGGCACTGCATACAGTTTATTAGTTGCGAGGAATGATGTTATTGAGAACGCTCGGCAAAGCAGAATGATGGTGAATGGAGGAGAAGGATGTCTCCTCAAGATGCTGCATGTGTTTAAGTCACCAAACCCTGCTCAGGAAGAAGAGCAACTCTTAGAAAGATAAGCTTCAAATACGGAGAAGTGTGAGGTGCATTTTGGGATGTCGAACATGAACAGGACATATACAGTAAATGGTAAGCCTCTGGGTAGTGTTGTAGAGCAGAGGGAACTAGGAGTACAGGTGTATGGTTCCTTGAAGGTCGGGTCGCAGGTAGATATGGTGGTCAAAAAGGCTTTTGGTACTGGCCTTCATCAGTCAGAATCTTGAGTATAGAAGTTGGGATGTCATGTTGCAGTTGTATAATACGTTGGTGAGACCGTATTTAGAATATTGTGTTCAGCTCTGGGCACCATATTATAGGAAAGATATTGTCAAGCATGAAAGGGTTCAGAAAAGATTTACAAGGATGTTGCCAGGACTAGAGGGTGTGAGCTATAGGGAGAGGTTTGAGTAGGCTGGGTCTCTATTCCATGGGACATAGGAGGATGCATGGGCGGAAAACCCGGTGGAGGGTTGAGGGGCCGTCCCCCCCCCCCCCCCCCCCCCCCCCCACCCCCCCCCCCCCCCCCCCCCCGCCATGTTATCTGTTCCCAGCTTCTTCTCCCGCAGTCAGGCCGTCAAACTGAGGTAATCGAAGTTCTCGATGTTGAAACCCCCGCCGGGCGATGGTAGATCCTGCAGCTGATTTTAAGCCACGCCTGGCGATGAAAGGCCCTGCGAACGGGTCAATTCAAGCCCCATGATTGGGGGCGGGAGATGTTGCTGTTGTTGCTGGAGCTCCTGAAAGTTGGTCACCAACCAGGGACCTGCGAGCTCCCAATGTTACCATCTACAAGGCCTGCAGCCGAAGCCTCCAAAGTCAAATTGCAGCTGCAATGCCACCACAGCCTCCGAAGACGGCCAGCTCCATGATGGTAAGTCCACAGGCTCTGCGACTGGAGCCCTCAAGGTTGGAGGCTGCTGGCTCCTAGATGTTAGGCCTCAGCACAAATATATATCTATTTTAATTTACACCACTATGGGCCTTCTTTCATTGTCTCTCAAGACTTCCCCAGGCCCCAGATCGTCATAGCAAGATGCGTGTAAGATGTGGGTAAGATGTGTGTGTGCGTGTGTAGGAGGGGGGGCACACACACATCTTACCCACATGGGTAGGAGATAAAATTGTTAGTTGTCATGCACACTTGTCATCGGGCCACTAGGAAATTGTGCCCCTCCCCCCATGTTTTAAAAGCGGTTTCTGCCCATGGGACGATGAGGGGAGATCTTATATACAAAATCATGAGAGGTATAGATAGGGTAGATGCACAGAGTCTTTTATCCAGAGATGGGGAATCGAGGACCAGAGGACACAGGGGAAAAGAAGGGGAAAAGATTTAATAGGAATCCGAGGGGTAACTTTTTCACACAGAGGATGGTGGGTGTATGGAACAAGCTGCCAGTGGAGGTAGTTGAGGCTGGGACTGTCCCATTGTTTAAGAAACAGTTAGCCAGGTACATGGATAGTTCAAGTTCAAGTTTACATTTATTGTCACTGTACCAATTGGTACAGCGAGATTTGTGTTGCCATACAGACATACAAATAAAAATAACACAACACACGATAGAATTTAACATGAACATCCCCACACAGAGGACTCAATGTTTCCCACTGTGAGGGAAGGCAATAAAAGTTCAGTCCACTTCCTTTATATTCACCCGTGGTCGGGGCCTATTGAGGCCTCCGCAGTCACCACAATGGAGGCCCGATGTTCAGGCCCTCTCGTCGGATGATTGAACTCCGGTGTCGGAAGAACAGTTTCAGCGGCCTAGTGTTCCAAATCGGCTGCTTCCTACCGGAGACCGTGGCTCCCGAAGTCCACAGACCGAGCTGGACAAGTTTGGAGGGGTATGTACTAAGTGCAGGCAAGTGGGACTAGGGTAGCTGGGACATTGCTGGCCGATGTGGGCGAGTCGGTACGAAGGGCCTGTTTCCACACTGTATCACTCTATGTCTATGTCTCTAACAGACACGGTATATTTAGTTTAATTTTAGAGATACCACAGGGAAACAGGGCCTTTGCCCCACCAAGTCCACTCTGACCATCCATCACCCATTCTATGTTATCTAGTTCTATGTTCTATGTTATCCAACTTTCTCATCTACTCCCTAAACACTAGGGTTTTTTTTTTTTACAAGGGCCAATTGACCTATGGACGTGTACTTATTTGGGATGTGGGAGGAAAGTTGGCACCCCTGAGAAGACCCATGCAGTCACAGGGAGAACATGCCAATTCCACGCAGACAGCACCCAAGGTCAAGGATCGAACACAGGTCTCTGGGGCTGTGAAACACGAGTTCTGCCAGCTGCGGCACTGTGCTGTAATTGTTTGTTAACCACTCTTACCTTCAATGACATTCATATTTACGAGTGATCATTAAACTGCTTTCTTTATATTGTCAAACAAAAATTGAACAGGGTGCTCCTGTTGCCATTGCAGATGTTATACTTTGGCCCATCAGAACACCACAAGTATTCATGACGTTGGGCAGGTTCAATGAGAAATTGTTCTAAGGCACGCTGATTCATGTTTTAAAATACACCCTGTAGTATCTTTCCTATAGCTGCGTAAATAGCTTGGAGCTGCTGTTTTATTACCACATTAGTCACTAAGAAGAGTATCACATCTTAAAGATATTCTGCACATGGCAACCACTGAGCAGTTGCTAAAAAAACTGCCATGGATGTGAGGTAACAGAAATGAAGGGAGAGGGAAAACTTACTTATCATGTGTGTGGTTAATTCATAGTTTATATATTTGCAGCTACAGTGCCCCCCCCCCCAAATGTTTGGGACAAAGACCCACAATTTATGTATTTGCCTCTACACTCTACAATTTGAGATTTGTAATAGAAAAAAATCACTTGTGGTTAAAGTGCACATTGTCAGATTTTAATAAACGCCATTTTTAGAAATGTTGGTTTTACCATGTAAAAATTACAGCAGCGTTTATACATATAAATTTCAGGACACCATATTGTTTGGGACACAGCAATGTCATGTAAATGAAAGTAGTCATGTTTAGTATTTTGTTGCACATCCTTTACATGCAATGACTGCTTGAAGTCTGCCATTCAAGGACATCACCAGTTGCTGGGTGTCTTCTCTGGTGATGCTCTGCCAGGCCTGTATTGCAGCCATCTTTAGCTGATGCTTGTTTTGGGGGGTAGTCCCCTTCAGTTTTCTCTTCAACATGTAAAAGACATGCTCAATTGGGTTCAGATCAAGTGATTGACGCCCACTCCAGAATTGGTCTTTTTTTTGCTTTGAAAAACTCCTTTGTTGCTTTAGAGGTTTGTTTGGGATCATTGTCTTGCTGTAGAATGAACCACCAGCCAATGTGTTTTGAGGCATCTGTTTGAACTTGAGCAGATAGGATGTGTCTATGCACTTCAGAATTAATTATAATACTACATTCAGCAGTTGTATCATCAATGAAGATAAGTGACCTAATACCTTCAGCAGCCATACATGTCCAGGCCATAACACCCCCACCACCATGTTTCATAGATGAGGTGGTATGTTTTGGATCTTGGGCAGTTCCTTCTCTCCTCCATACTTTGCTCTTGCCATCACTCTGACATAAGTTAATCTTCGTCTCCTCTGTCCACAAGACCTTATTCCAGAACTGTGGTTGCCCTTTTAAATACTTCTTGGCAAACTGTAACCCGGCCGTCCTATGTTGCAGCTAATCAGTGGTTTGCGTCTTGTAGCGTAGCCACTGTATTTCTGTTCATGAAATCTTCTGCGGACAGTGATCATTGACAAATCCACACCTGACTCCTCAAGAGTGTTTCTGATCTGTCGGACAAGTTTTTTTAAATTATAGAGAGAATTCTTCTGTCGTCAGCTGTGGAGGTCTTCATTGGCTTGTCATTAGTAAGCTCACCAGTGCTCTCTTTCTTAATGATGTTCCATACAGTTGATTTTGGTAAGCCTAAGGTTTGGCTGATGTCTCTAACAGTATTATTCTTGTTTCTCAGTCTCAAAATGATTTATTTGACTTTCATTGGCACAACGTTGGTCCTCATGTTGGTAAACAGCAATAAAAGGTGATGGAAAGACTGGAGAACACACCTGAGCAATTACAAACACCTGTGAAGCCATGTGTCCCAAACATTATGGTGCCCTGAAATGGGGGGGACTATGTATGCGGACAGTGATCATTGTTGACAGATATATAGTTTATTTCCACGTTGATATAATTATGGTAATTACTGCTGTAATTACTACATGGTGAAACCAAAATGTATAAAAATACCCTTTAGTAAAATCTGACAATGTGCACTTTAACCACATGTGATTTTTTATTATTACAAATCTCAAATGATGGAGTACAGAGACAAATAAAATAAATGATGGGATTTTATCCCAAGCATTATGAAGGGCACTGTATACCAATGTAAAAGCATCTAAAGGTAATTCCCCTTTATTCACATTGATATAATATATAGTTTATTTCCACGTTGATATAATTATGGTTTATATCAAAACATGAACTTATCAGATAAATGCACCTGTATAAAAACTGAGGGTGCTGGTCAGCAATGAGAGATTTCTGTTCAGAAATTAACATATTATTCCAAATTCATATCACATATGTTAGCTAGTGTTTACATGTGTTAGCATCTATTTTTGTCCCTTTATCTATCTGCAGATGAATGCCTCCCCTAAGTATTCCTTGTGATCGGGGATGATCGAGCTCTGGGTTCTGAGTTGGTTGATGCGCCCAAAGCTTGATTCATTATTTTGTCTAGGTTTCTGCATGCTCCCCACAGAAGGATGTTCGATTTTCGAACACACTTTGTCCATTCCTTCACCATTTTGAACAGCTGTGGGCCAGGGATTCCCACAAAATAGTGAGTTTGTTTGAGAACATCCTTGAATCCTCTGTTTCCTTGGTAACCTCTTGTTGGAGTTTAAAATGCTTCAGTTGGCACTGGGCATGCAGGCATTATGCCACTCCCATCGGAGTAACTTGACAGTAATTAGAGCCTTAATGTGGGGTGTTGGCCTGGGAGAGGACACTGATTTTGGTGTACTTGTCTTCCCAGTGGTGTGGAGGATTTTGTGTAGCAAAATCTCCCAGTTCTTTGAGACGCTTGATCTGGACAGTACAGCTGTACAAGTGGGTGGGAAATAGTGATGCCCAGTAAACCATGAGCTTTATGCCCGGTTTGAGATCTTGATTTTTGAACACCATGACTGTGCTGGTATGTTGCCGGCACCACAAGCGTTCATCGTTGGTCTGCTTTTGTGATGGTAGCTCCAAAGATATGGGAAGTGATCGTACTGTGAGCCTTTATATTTCGGGAGTGGTGCCGAATAGCAGGGGAAGTTTAATTAAATGACTTAGATTTGTACGAAAATATGTTAGTTAGCAGATCAAGCAACATCAGTGTAGAGAAGTACAGGGTCAACATTTCTTCTCTTCACAAATACCACCTGACCTACAGCCTTATTGCCATAGAGGGAGTGCAGAGACGGTTGACCAGACTGATTCCTGGGATGTCAGGACTGTCTTATGAAGAAAGACTGGATAGACTTGGTTTATACTCTCTAGAATTTAGGAGATTGAGAGGGGATCTTATAGAAACTTACAAAATTCTTAAGGGGTTGGACAGGCTAGATGCAGGAAGATTGTTCCCGATGTTGGGGAAGTCCAGGACAAGGGGTCACAGCTTAAGGATAAAGGGGAAATCCTTTAAAACCGAGATGAGAAGAACTTTTTTTCACACAGAGAGTGGTGAATCTCTGGAACTCTCTGCCACAGAGGGTAGTTGAGGCCAGTTCATTGGCTATATTTAAGAGGGAGTTAGATGTGGTCCTTGTGGCTAAAGGGATCAGGGGGTATGGAGAGAAGGCAGGTACGGGATACTGAGTTGGATGATCAGCCATGATCATATTGAATGGCGGTGCAGGCTCGAAGGGCCGAATGGCCTACTCCTGCACCTAATTTTTATGTCTATGTTTCTATGGGTCCTCAGCATTAAATTCAACTTGACTTGATTCCCTGTTTTACATCATATTTCCAAGACAATGTGGGGTTTTCTTCAATTGTGTTGCAGATGGTTCGTGTGAGCTTTATGCTCCCAGCGTTTGTGTGAATGAGTCGGCATGGACCTGCAAAGCGGCGAGCACTTGCGTGCGCGGACTGGGAGGCTGGCGAGGCGGTAGTTCGTGCGGGTGCCGCTGAGGGCGCTGTTCGCGGCCGGCCGGCTGCCAGCCCGGCATTTCCGCTGCTGACGTCGACAAGGAGCTGTTATTGTCGAGGAGGCGGCCGGCGGTAGCGGCGGCTTGAGTGGAGCAGTCACACGATGGCGTACGCTTACCTCTTCAAGTACATCATCATTGGGGATACAGGTGAGCCCTGGGCACAGTCGGGGTTTGCTGGTACAATGGGAGGGTGGGGAAAGGCACCCTTAGGCTTTGGTTTGGGCCTCCGCTCCCAGCCCATTGCCAGCTCACCCGGCCTTGCGTGTGTCTACCGCGGTTCGGCCCGCCTTGAGCTTGAGCTTGCGGGGGCTGGGTGTGGTGGGGCGACGCGGCTATTGCGAAAGGCTTTTGCTGGGCGCTCAGCTGTTTCCGCTCCAAGTGCAGGCCCGTGGGCGTCCCTGTCAAAGGGGGCAGGGGCATTGTAGATCCCATCACTGAAACGTCACTAAATTGGGCCTTGAAGTGAGAGAAGATCCAAACTTCCTCTAGGCCTCGCCCGGATCCACGGCTGAGAGAGAGAGAGCCAGTGCTCGGCAACGCACTGTTTCGCCTGTAATTCGGTTAACGAGGCAAAGCCGAGTTTTCTCTGAGGGCGCTCCCCGGGTTGGCGACAACTGCGTGTTGGGGTGGAGATTAACAGAATGGATGCAATTTGTGCCCTTACCACCAAAGGTCCGAATTTTCCATTGGGTAAACACAACTCAATTCTCGTATTACGGAAGTGTAGGAATTGCAGGTGAAAACAGTGCATCAATTTTCATATCGTGGACAAACGTATGACATCGCACTCTTTGCTTGGTACAACATTGTGAGAACAGATTTTGGGTATAATTTGGCGAATTGTGAGATTACGATAGGTGGAATCGCAGGAATAGATAATCTCAGCCAACGATTGGAAGGGTAGAAGTGAAAATATAATACAATCGAACTGATTTGAATAATGTATGAAAAGGCAGGGGTTCTTTACTCTTGCCCCACCATCTTATAAAAATCTCGACCCAAAACGTCACCCATTCCTTCAGAGATGCTGTCTGTCCCGTTGAGTTACTCCAGCATTTTATGTTTATTTTTGATTAAAACCAGCATCAACAGTTCTTTCCTACATATCTTAAAAAATATGCAGGTTGCTTGTATGAAGCTGAAATGTACAGCAGTTGACTCTTCATGTGATATTTTACAATGAAGACCTACCTGAGTGCAACCTGTTCTTAAAATATCAATGGATTGATTTTTTAAGAAAGAACTGATGCTGGAAAAATCGAAGGTAGACAAAAATGCTGGAGAAACTCAGATGTTGAGGCAGCATCTATGGAGTGAAGGAATAGTTTTGGGTCGAGACCCATCTTCAGACTGATGTGGGGGGAGGGGGGGTCAAAAGAAGAAAGGAAGGGGTGGAGATGGTAGGCTGTGGGAGAGCTGGGAGGGGAAGGAGGGAGAAAGCAAGGACTACCTGAAATTGGAGGTCAATGTTCATACTGCTGGGGTGTAAACAACCCAAGTGAAACATGAGGTGCTGCTCCTCCAATTTGCGGTGGGACTCACTCTGGCCATGGAGGAAGCCCAGGACAGAAACGTCAGATTTGGAATGGGAGGGGGAATTGAAGTGCTGAGCCACCGACTGTCTCTGCCTCTTCCTTTCTTCTTCCCATCCACCCCCACATCAGTCTGAAGAAGGGTCTCGACCCGAAACGTCACTAATTCCTTTGCTCCATAGATGCTGTCTCACCCGCTGAGTTTCTCCAGCATTTTTGTCTACAGTGGATTGATTTTAAATGATCACCTTACTTGGAACTTGTCAAAAATAAACCAAACTGGTGCCAAACTTTAATTGGTGAATTCTATATTTTTTAATTTGTAGTTATCCTTGATTTGGTTCCATATAAAACTGCAACAGATAATTGATTTAGTCTCTGTGGAAAAGTTTTCAAACTACTGACAAATAATTCCTGTTCCGGTTCCGATGGCGCTGCGAGTTGGCTGCCTCGCCTGCAGCGGGTTCGTTGTTTTGACTTCTTTTTTTTTTGGTATGTCCAAAAGTATGTTTTAATGTTTTCTGTATGTCTTGTGTGTGGGGGTGGTGGGGGAAGAATAGGGGAAAACCGGTTTCAGGCACCCCCCTCGACGGAGATGTGACTTTCTTACTTGTCGCTTCTTTGCCCCCCCCCCCCCCCCCCCTCCTCGCGGCCTTACAGTTGGTTTGATGAGGAGTCGGGCCCAGAGCTTCAGCGACGGTACAGCGGGGACTTTAACATCGCGGAGTCCCTTGCTGGGGTTCGCCGGAGAAGCGCTCCGACCGCTGGCCTGCGGCCTACAAGATCTTGAAGCCTCGGTCTGTGGAGCTTCTGGCGGCAGGCGTGGAGCAGGCCTTTCATCGTGGAACGGGTGATCCCTCGCCGGGGGTTGCCAGAGAAGAGCTCCGGCCTGTGGCATACAACATCTGGAAGCCACAGTCTCTGGTAAAGAGGTGGCCGATTTGAGAACTCGACCTGTCCCGTCGTCGGCTTTTCGACCATCCTGACCAGAGGGCTTGAACATCGGGCCGTCCGTAGCGGTGATTGTGGAGGGTCAGGGCCCCGACCAAGGGTGAACAAAGGAGGAGGATGACTGCCTGAACAGTATTGCCTTCCACCACAGTGAAGAATCCTGTGGTGGATGTCTGTGTTGAGTGTTGTGTCCTTTTTTAATTGTGACGCTGCATGGTAAATTACATTTCACTGCACCTAATGGTGCATGTGACAAATAAATTTGAACTTGAACTTGAGAATAAATTATTTAATGGCAACCAGGAGACTTGTAAAAAGGCAAGTCGTGTAACTAATCTCATTGAGATTTTTGATGTTAAGTAATGAGGGGGCAATACTGTGATTATAGGTATACAGTTCCAAAAGTTGTTTGATAAACTGGATCATAGGAAGGTGGGTACTGGTGCTTCTTGGATATTAATTATTAATGACTTGGATTTACACAAGATAGGTTCACGGTTTGTGGACTACATACAGTGCCTTCCATCATTTATTTATTTGCCTCTGTACTCCACAATTTGAGATTTTTAACAGAAAAATTCACATGTGGGTAAAGTGCACATTGTCAGATTTTAATAAAGGCCATTTTTATACATTTTAGTTTCACCATGTAGAAATTACAACAGTGTTTATGCATAGTTTCCCCCCCCCCATATTTCAGGGCACCATAATGTTTGGGACACAGCAATGTCATGTAAATGAAAGTAGTAATGTTTAGTATTTTGTAGCATATTCTTTGCATGCAATGACTGCTTGAAGTCTGTGATTCATTGACATCACCAGTTGCTGGGTGTCATCTCTGGTGATGCTCTGCCACGCCTGAATTGCACCCATCTTTAACTTATACTTGTTTTGGGGGCTAGACCCTTCAGTTTTCTCTTCAGCATATAAACGACATGCTCAATTGGGTTCAAATCAGGTGATTGTCTTGGCCACTCCAGAATTGACAATTTTGTGGCTTTGAAAAACTCCTTTGTTGCTTTAGAAGCTTGTGTGGGATCATTGTCTTGCTGTAGAATGAACTGCTAGCCAATGAGTTTTGAGGCATTGGTTTGAATTTGAGCAGATAGGATGTGTCTGTACACTTCAGACTTCATGATGTTACTACCATCAGCAGTAGTATCATCAATAAAGATAAGTGAGCCAGTACCTTCAGCGGCCATACATGTCCAGGCCATAACACCCCCACCACCGTGTTTCACCGATGAGGGGGTATGTTTTGGATCTTGGGCAGTTCCTTCTCTCCTCCATACTTTGCTCTTGCCATCACTCTGACATAAGTTAATCTTCGTCTCATCTGTCCACAAGACCTTATTCCAGAACTGTGGTTGCCCTTTTAAATACTTCTTGGCAAACTGTAACCCGCCCTCCTATTTTTGCGGCTAACCAGTGGTTTGCATCTTGTTTGCAAATGTATAAAAATGGCCTATAATACAATCTGACAATGTGCACTTTAACCACATGTGATTTTTTTTTTGTTGCAAATCTGAAATTGTGGAGTACAGAGGCAAATAAATAAATGTTTTTGTCCCAAACATTACGGAGGGCACGGTATAATGTGGTATTACAGGTGCACAACCTTTTATCCGACGATCCAAATAACGAAAACCTCCGCATAGCGGACATTTTATCGGTCCTTGAAGAAAGGTCCTTGAAAACGTTCACCGAGGGCAGCCCGCAGAGGTGACAGCAGAACCTCCGGTCAGTCCTCGAAGAAAGGGGAACTAAATCCCCATTCATAAAATAAAAGGTGAGGGTATATTGTGCGGGAGGGTTAATAATTGACAATATGCTGCTGCCTGTCCGCTGAGTTAAAAAGTTCCCACGGTAGACTCATGATACACAGTGTATCGTGAGTCTTGCGTGGGAACTTTTTAACTCAGCGGGCAGGCGGCAGCAGATTGTCGCTCCCTTCAGTTTCACCCCACCTCCACCCCTCTGCTTCCCGGCCATGTGTGTGACCCCATCCCTCCCCTCTCCAGCTCCCCACTCATTGCACCGGCGCGGGGGCTTTGCACTGTCTTCACGTCGGCGATGCCAGCATACAATCCCAGTCACCGGAGACGTCAGGACCAATTGGACATCGACCACCAGGCCCGCCGCAAGCACGCAGAACCCAGAGACCCACAGCCTGCAGCAGCCCAGCCCCGCTCCAACTACAGAGGAACCTGGGTTGCGGATGACGTGGCGCAGCTCGGGGCGTCGTAGGGGCCCATCGGGGAGCGGGTTCCTGTTGGTCCTGACATCTCCGGCCACCTGCTGTCCTCCGGGAACTGTACCGCCCTTACAGGAGAGTGGGGTTGTTTGCAGTTGCAGAGGGAGGGGGCAAGGGCGGTACAGTTCCCAGTCTCAGCTCCAGTCCAGGGGGGTGGCCGGAGACGTCAGGACCAACGGGACACCGACCCCCAGGCCCACTGCAAGCACGGAGATCCCAGAGACCCACAGCCAGCAGCAACTCCAGCCCAGCCCCGCTCCAACTCCAGAGGAACATGTAGGGCAAACTGCCACTTGTCGCCGTAGCGGCCCATCGGGGAGAGGATTCCTCTGGAGTTGGAGGGGGAGGGGGGGTATTGTGCTGTTTGATCGCCCCTGCTATCCCAGGGACAGGGAGACACAGCGGCTTTTTAGACTGGTGGGCAATCACTTCCAAAGTTCTGCCCACCCAGTCAGTACACCTATCCTACGCTGCATTTCATACAAACATTTATTCTGCAAGAAAAAACTACATTGAAGACTCAAACTCGCGACCGAGTAACTGCCAGGATCGAGGCGCAAACTCGCGACCTAGCTCAGAGATTCAAGAATCCCCGAGCTAGGCCGCCTAAGGGCATGTAGCCCCGCTAGGGTGACATGAGTGCGAGAGGTGATTCAATGCTGCGGGCACATTTACAAATTCAGGAATTCATTCAACACACTGCATTTCATACAGACATTTATTCTGCATGAAAAAACGACATTGAAGACTCAAACTCACGACCGAGTAACTGCCGGGATCAAGGCGCAAACTCGCGACCTTGCGGATATGAGCCGAGCACTCTACCACTGAGCCAGCCATTAAAATCTACGCTAAAAAATTTCCACTCCGAAGGCCGACAAATTCTGAATTACGAAAAGTGTCTGGTCCCAAGGCTTTCGAATAATTTCACTTCCAATTCCAATCGTGGCACTTTAGGAAGTTTGTGACTGCCTGGAAAGGGTATGATAGGTTTACAAGAACTATTCCAGAATTAAGGGACTTGGGTTAAGTGCAAGGTTTCTGCCTAGAATAAATGGAGAAACTTGGTTTCAGTGGAACATCTAGAGCATTTAAAGTAATTGCTGAAAGAGGCAAATACATAGAAAAATCTTTTATAAACAAGAAACTGCAGATACTGATTTACAAAATAATACAGCGGATTAGGCAGCACCTCAGGAGAGCATGCAGGGCTCAAAATTAATGGTTGCCCGGTTGCCAATGGCCACCTAAAGCCCCGCCGGGCAACCTAAAAGCTGTGTCATTTTGGCCAGATTGGCCCCCTCTCTCTCTCTCACTCTCTCTCTCTCTCTACGCCCGCCATCCATGTCTAGACAAGGCAAGGCCTAATTCATTATATGCTGAGCAATTAAACAATGTATTTGTAATTACTGGATGGTGTGTTTAAAGTAGCTTAATTTCATTTAATTAAAAACAAGAACTTTATTTTCTAGGCCCTTTTGTTTTTAAATCAAAATTCTACGGTGTATTTGTCTAAATTATTCTATGCTACCACATGGGTGCTCTGCCATTTTCAAATTTCCAAGCCCTGGTGAAACTCATACTGGTTGATTAAAGCTGGTGCACTTGTAACTTTTTTTGTATCTCATGTGCATTTGAAAACAAATGGGTATCTAAAATTCTTGTGTTTGAATTTTGTGTACTGAATGTATTTATGAAAACTACTGGCAAATTGATCAACAAGCTAATCATGGATTTTAGCAACAAGGTAGGTTGACTAGGAATTTGCCACAATTTGACTCCAAAGTAGTTTTCTTATTAGTTCACAAATTGATATAAAAAATAAATGGCTTTTAGGGAAAACTCAGTACAAATAACAACAGGGTAATCATGTAGCATTAGCAAATAAGTAAATTGATTAGACAAAAATAAACATTTACAGAATCTCAAATTTGACGAAACAAGATCCTGATGAAGCAGTGTAATTGTTTAAAATGAAATTAAGTTGATGATTCACAACACATGTGCTCAAGGATATAGTCATTTGCTGACACATGTAGGAGAGTTGGTACCTCACACCTCCAGTTGCCAGGGCCGGATTTTAGACTAAGCTGTTCTACTTGTGAGGCCCCCCCCTCCAATCCCCCACCCCACGACTAGAGGAAGATGGTCTACCAGATTGAAACCGATTTGCGGCAGAGTGTAGCCAATGAGATAAGGGGCTGGAAAGCTGCGCTTTATCTATTTATTTATTTGTCTATCTATTTATTTATTGTCAGTGCTAGTGTCGAGTTAAAACACTATTATTCTGAAATGGATGGCAAGGTAAATTACTGAAGGGTTGTTTAGAGACTACAGTGCGTTGTGACCGCATATGTAAGAAAGGCCTATGACAGTGTCAAAAATATTATACACCTTGCAGGGCTCTCACTTAATTTGTTTTCTCTGTTAGCCGGGCAACCTTGGCAGCTTTTTAAGTTGCCAAATGACAATTTAGGTGGTCATTTAAGACGGCTTGCATGGGGCGTGCTATAATGTGCTTTAAGAAGTGGGTAGTTACCAGTCGGAATTATGCTCAATGAAGCATTCACATATTATTTCTGCTTCAAATAAAGTCACAAACTAAACATATACACCAATCAAGACATGATATATACCACAATGACATGCAGCAAAATTATAATACAGTATCTCAACTCTTTTTACACATTGCAATGAATGCAATTTCTATTATTTCTTTCCACTTCCAAACAAAAATGTGGTTGGATTATTCAGCGTATGATCAACCTCGGTGAGACCAAGCGCAGGCTTGGCGATCGCTTTGCACAACACCTCCACTCAGTTCGCAATATCCAACCTGATCTCCCGGTGGCTCAACACTTCAACTCCCATTCCCATTCCGAATCCAACCTTTCTGTCCTGGGCCTCCTCCATGGCCAGAGTGAGGCCCACCGCATATTGGAGGGGCAGCACCTCATATTTGCTTGGGTAGTTTACACCCCAGCGGTATGCACATTGGCTTCTCTAATTTCAGGTAGTCCTTGCTTTCTCCCTCCTTCCCCTCCCATTCCCAGCTCTCCCACAGCCTACTGTCTCCGCCTCTTCCGTTCTTTTTCATGTCATCCTCCCCCGACATCAATCTGAAGAAGTGTCTCGACCCAAAGCGTCGTCTATTCTTTCGCCTTACCCGCTGATTTTCTCCAGCTTTTTTGTCTACCAATGGGATCCCACCACTGGCCACATCTTCCCATCTCTTCCCTTGTTGGCTTTCCGCAGAGACCGCTCCCTCCGTAACTCCCTGGTCAATTCGTCCCCACCCAAACCATCCCCTCTCCTGGCACTTTCCCTTGCAACCGCAGGAAATGCTATACTTGTCGTTTTAATTAAGTTCAAGACTATGGGGCTGTACATTGGCCATAAAGTTGCTGCCTAAAAGTGCCAGAGACTGATACTGAATATGGGTGCTGTCTGTATGGAGTTTGCTCCTTTTCCCTTTGATCGCATGGGTTTTCTCCGGGTGCTCTTGTTTCCTTCCACATTCCAAAGGTGTGCAGGAACCTATTTCAGACCCAACCCAAAACGTAATATTTTCCTTTTGTCCAGAGATTCTGTCTGACCTGTTGAGTTACTCCAGCTTTTTGTGTCTATCTTCAGTTTAAACCAGCATCTGCAGTTCCTTCCTACACGCACGATAATATACGATAGAACTTTATTAATGCCAGGAGGGAAATTGTGTGTGTGTGTGGGTATATATATTATACACCGACTCCAACTGGTCCAGAACACAGCCGCCCGACTCATCACCCACACCAAATCCTGGCATCACATCACTCCAGTCCTCAAACAACTTCACTGGCTTCCCATCTCCCACCGGATCAACTACAAAATCCTGATCCTCGCCTACAAAGCCCTCCACCATCTGGCCCCCCCCATATCTCACTGACCTCCTCTTCCCCCTACCAACCCTCACGGTCCCTCAGATCCACATCAGTCGGTCTCCTCTCCATCCACAAGTCCAACCTCCGCAGTTTTGGGGGCAGAGCCTTCTCCAGGGCAGCTCCCAGGCTCTGGAACTCCCTCCCACAACTGATCCGCAATTCCGTGTCCCTCACCATCTTCCAGTCCCGCCTCAAGACCCATCTCTTCACCTCTGCCTATCCTCAGCCCCACGTCCCCCTCCCTTTTCATCTGTGCATTAATTGCCTCGTATTGTGTTTTGTATTGAATTCTGTCTTTACTTTGTGTACTAGTCATGTCTCTACTATTTATTTCATTCCCCTTACATGTATTTCCTCTACCTGCTAAATTTTTGTAAGGTGTCCTTGAGACTCTTGAAAGGCGCCCATAAATAAAATTTATTATTATTATATATATATTTATATAGTTATATATTCATATATAAATATTCACTGTTTTGTTTTCTCGTTTATAACTTTGTTTACAGAGTACTATGTTTACATATTCTGTTGTGATGCTGCAAGTAAGGATTTCATTGTTCTAACTGGGACATGAGAGAATAAAACACTTTTGACTCTTGACTTACTCCGCTAATGTGTGGGAAAGAACTAGTGTACGGGTGATCAGTGGTCGGCGTGGACTCGGTGGGCTGAAGGGCCTGTCTTTAAATTAAACTAAAGACACTAAAACCAGAGGGAGTCTAACGAAGGGTCTCTACCCGAAACGTCACCCAATTTCTTTGATCCTGAGTTGCTGGCTGCTCCATGGAGTTCACCTGCACAATTAAAGCATGGAATATTCTTCACCCTACCATAGTTACCCAACCAGTCGCAACTAAATTTAAGGAACCTCTTTTTTCGCCAAGAACCCTTTATTGCTTAAGTCCAAGTCAAGGGTCAAGAGTTTTGTTGTCATGTGTCTCAGATAGGACAATGAAATTCTTGCTTGCTGCAGCACAACAGAATCAATGAACATAATACAGAACAGGACATAAAAGTTCAGTGTGTTTATATACCATAGACCATATATATACACAATAAATAAACAGATAAAATGCAATAGGCTGTTATTGTTCAGCCCTCTACCACCTCCAGTTTAAATTCCATTTAGAATATTTATGGAGGACCAGGAAACCAGAAGCAAGAGTTACTCCAGAGAGTTACTCCTGATCCAGGGTCAGGGAGTGATTCTGCGTTAGTTTTCAGCGGTTGCGGCGAGGCAGCGACCGGACAGCAATGGCGGCCAAATCTCCCACAATTCAAAGCGAGGGAGAAAGTGCCCAGCGCCGACCAGTTGCAGTGGCAGTGCGCATGCGCAGGGCGGCCGATGATGTGCGGGCCGTGGTTGTGCGCATGTGCAGGGGGAGGAAGTGCTGGCCGTAGCAATGCGTGTGTGCAAGGCGGCCTGCCGTGGGAGAGCGGAGACACGACTGCCCGGACAAGGATGCGGGGCAGAGACGGAGAGATAGAGAGGGGGGCCCGCCCAGAGTTGAACGGCAGGTGTCCTGCCTTGGCCGGAGGCCCCCTAAATTTCAAGGCACTAGGCTTCAGCCTATGAAGCCTAGTGGTAAATCCGGATCTGCGAGGCCCCCCTAGATCTCGAGGCCCTAAGCTGAAGCTTATCCAGCTTGTACGTAAATCCGGTCCTGCCAGTGGCTGGGGTTCAGTCTGATCTTTGGTGCTGTCTGTTTGTGCATTCTCCCTGTAACTTTCTGGGTTTCCTCAAGTTGCTCTAGTTTCCTTCCACAACCCAAAGATGTGTGGATTGGCAGATTAATTGGCTGCTGTAAAATGCAGCGTGTAGGTGAATTGTGGAATTTGGTGCGACTTCATGCGACTATTGGTGAGAAATGGGATCCGTTTATGATTAGTGTAAATTAGTGTTTGCAGACTCTGAGCTGAAGGGTCTGTTTCTATCCCGTCTGGCTCAGCTCACCTTTGCATGATTTATCAGGTACAAATGACGAGCAGCTTTTTTCTCAAACTAATAATATTCCTGACTTGAATACTGTTTAGCACCTGCCTTTAGATGAACACTTGGCATCTGTAGCTGGGCTTCTTTCTGTAAGGCAAAACCAAGTAATAGCTCAAGTGACAGCGAGGTATGTCTCCTGGATGAACTGAATGTTTTTTTATGCTCACTTTGTAAGGGAGATTATTGATGTACATTCTAGGGGGCCCTCAGCCCCCCCCCCCCCCCCATGACACTGTAATTTCAGTCAACAAACTATCAGAAAGTATCTATTCCCGATCACCTGGCCACATTCTTAAAAACCTGCATGAACCAAGTGGCCGAAGTTTTTGCAGACATTTTATACCTCTCACTTGCTTTAAAGGGACATAATAATATCTGTGCCCGAGAAGAGTAGGATGACATGCCTCAATGACTACATAGAAAATAGGTGCAGGAATAGGCCATTCGGCCCTTCGAGCCTGCACCGCCATTCAATATGATCATGGCTGATCATCCAACTCAGTATCCTGTTCCTGCCTTCTCTCCATACCCCCTGATCCCTTTAGCCACAAGGAGAATGAGGCAGGAAACAACATTTAAATAAACTATTTTATCCATTTGCTGCAGGCACATCTAACTCCCTCTTAAATATAGCCAATGAACTGGCCTCAACTACCTTCTGCGGCAGAGAATCCCAGAGATTCACCGCTTTCTGGGTGAAAAAAGTTTTCCTCATCTCGGTCCTAAAAGATTTCCCCCTTATCCTTAAACTATGACCCCTTGTTCTGGGCTTCCCCAACATCGGGAACAATCTTTCTGCATCTAGCCTGTCCAACCCCTTAAGAATTTTGTAAGTTTCTATAAGATCCCCCCTCAATCTTCTAAATTCTAGCGAGTACAAGCCGAGTCTATCCAGTCTTTCTTCATGTGAAAGTCCTGACATCCCAGGAATCAGTCTGGTGAACCTTCTCTGTACTCCCTCTATGGCAAGAATGTCTTTCCTCAGATTTGGAGACCAAAACTGTATGCAATACTCCAGGTGTGGTCTCACCAAGACCCTGTACAACTGCAGTAGAACCTCCCTGCTCCTATACTCAAATCCTTTTGCTATGAATGGGTGGTACTAATACCTCCGGGTATTACGTGTTATGAGATATGACGCATATCAATTCCTGCCTTAGTAACGCCCTGGACCCACTACAATTTACCTACTGCCATAACAGATCAATAGGGGATGTGATCTTGCTGGCTCTCCACTGTGCTGAACTCTTTGGATAATTTTAAAAAATGGACATCACATTGTTATTCATTTATTGCAACTTGGCAATTAACTACATCATTCTCTCCAAACTCTCCAAATATAACGTATACGTATAACATAGCAAAGATTAGTGGGAAGCCAGTGGATTGGGAAGCTAAAAAGGCAATACTGGGAGAAAAGATGAAATACGAAGGTAAACTAGCCAATGATATAAAAGAGGATAGCAAGAGTTTCTTCAGTTATAGAAAGAGGCAATAGTGGAAGTTGGGCCACTGGAGAATGATGTAGGAGAAGTGATAGTGGGGAATAAACAAATGGCAGAGGAATTGAATTACTTTTTTGTATCAGTCTTCACAGTGGAAGACATCAGCAATTTGTCTGAAATTCAGGAGAGTCAGGGATTGGAAGTTAGTGGGGTAGCTATTTCTTGGGAGAAGGTGTATTTTTCTATGGGAAGGAGTCCTCGCCACCCAGTGATGACCCATTCTCCTCTCCTACGGTCCTCCTCATCTTGGACTCCCCAGGACTCCGTTCTACCCCCGCTAGACATTTCCATTTCTAACTGGTATCAACAGTCTTGACTTTACTACTCCCCTTACCTACTCTGACCTCTTCTCCCCTCCCCCACCGAATGTACAGCCCTCCGCTCAATTTGTAACAATCCCGACATTAACATCAAATCTGCTGATAAAGGAGGGGTCGTGGTAGTCGGGCAGGCTGACCTCTACCGGGTGGAGGCCAGGTCCAGCTCTTGGACGCCTCCTCTTACCTCTGGATCATGACGCCATAGATGAGCACCAGGCCATTATCTCTCAGACCATCTTTGGTTTTATCACTTCTGACTGGCTGCCCTCCACGGTTTCCAATCTTATTGTTCCCCAGCCCCGTACAGCCCAGTTTTACCTCCCCCCACCAAAAATCCAGAGGCAGAACTGGAGGCACGGTGACACAGAGGTAGAGTTGTTGCCTTACAGCGCCAGAGACCCAGGTTTGATCCTGTCCATGGAGTTTGTACGCTCTCGCCGTGACCTCGTGGGCTTTTTCCAGGATCTCCAGTTTCTTCCCACACTCCCAAGAGGTAGAAGTTTGTAGGTTAATTTGCTTGGTATAATTGTAAATTGTCCCTAGTTTGTGCAGGATAGTGTGGGGACCACTGGTCGACGTGGACGTGGTGGGCCAAAGAACCTTTTTCCATGCTGTATCTCTAAACTAAACTAAACTGCCCTGGCAGACCCATTGTTTCTGTCTGCTCTCACCCCCTGAAATCATATTCACATACTTCCATATCATCCTGGCCCAATCCCTTCCTACCTATGTCCATGACACCTCAGACACCCTTCGAGTCTGAAGAAGGGTTCTGACCGGAAAGGTCACCCATTTTTCTCCAGAGATGCTGCCTGACCTGCTGAGTTACTCCAGCACTTTGTGTCTATCCTCAAAATTTGGCACCTAGGTTGATGTCAGCTAGTCCATCTGGTTGTGTTTTTACTGATTTAATACAACTGTATTGATATGAAATGGTTTACTGGGACTTTCTGGAGGGAAGTTAGGAATCAGCGCTTTTGCTGTGGGTCCAGAGTTTCATATGTTTTAGACCAAGGAAGGATACCACCTGTATAGCTCTGACGGCTGTTGGTGGTAGTCGACTTGTGCAGTGACATAACCTCTGGCCACGTTTTGCTGCAGTTCTGTGGTACTGTTGGAATTATCTTCTTTCTGCTGGTCTGGCGATTCAGGAGCCATGAATTATTGGGTACTAGTTTCTGTTAAATCTTCTGGCTTACCTTCAAGGTGGAAATGCTGCACATACCATAAGCTACATCATTCAGTATGATTTTCTACTGAGTTGCTGGGTTCAAGAATATTAATATCGTTTTATTAGATATTTTGATATTTTACACAATTTAAAGTTTCATGGTAAATGGCATTTTGCATAACCCTTTCTCACACTTTAATAGGCTAGGTATAGTTTTTAGGGAAGTTAACTAGTACATTTTGACTGACCAAGGAAATGTTTTCCATTCGCTTTATTTGACTAATCACTGAGGAGTTTTGTCATAATTAAAATAGTGTACTTCAGTAAGAAGTTGGGTTTTGTCTTTTGGAATAGAATTTAAAAACTGTTCTTTAAATTATTCTGCTGTACCATTGTGTGATTAAATGGCACAATCTTTAAGTTTCAACAAATATGTGGTTAATGCTACATTTAGCTTTAGTTTAGAGATACAGCGTGGAAACGGGCCCTTCGGCCTACCGAGCCCACACAGACCATCAATCACCTGGACACTCGTTCCATGTTATCCCAGTTTCACATCCACTCCCTACAAACCTGGGGGAATTTACGAATCTGCAAGTCTTCAGAATATGGGAGAAAACCCATGCGGTTCCAGCGAGAATGTATAAACTCCCTACAGACAGAACTCGTAGTCAGGATCGAACTCGGATCTCTGGCGCTGAAAGGCAGCAACTACTGCTGCACCACTGTACCGCCTCCTATTTGTGCACCTTAATTGCTTGGCCAATTTATCATGGCTGCTCTTTTGTTGCCAGCGGATCAACTGTCAAACCTCGGTATCTACTGAATTGTAACGATTGTGAATAGATTCTGTTACGAAATTAGTTTTCATATGTTTAAAATGTGCAATTGTTACTACACTGAATTTCATTAATTGAATTGATTGAAAAATACCACATGGAAAGAGGCCCTTTGGCTCACCGATTCCACTCCGACCATCAATTACATGTTCACAAGTTCTGTCATCCCACTTTTGCATCTGCTCCTTACAATGCAGGGGCAATTTAAAGACCAATTAATCTACATGTCCTTGGGATGCGGGAGGAAACTGCATCTCAAGGAAACCTCCTGAAGCTAACTTTGCACCGAAAGCACCCAGGTCAGGATCAAACCTTTGTCACTGATGGTGAGGCAGCAGCTCTATCAGCTGTGCCACCCCTGCCATTATGCTGTAATTTGTCTGTTGAAAGACTTTTGTGTAGAACATGTTATTCTAATTGAAATAATTATTGCCTAAAATTCAATAACACCTTGGCATGACAAATCAAAATAGGATGTACATGGTAAATGGTAGGGAATTGAAGAATACGGTTGAACAGAGGGATCTGGGTATAACCGTGCATAGTTCCTTGAAGGTGGAATCTCATATAGATAGGGTGGTAAAGAAAGCTTTTGGTATGCTAGCCTTTATAAATCAGAGCATTGAGTATAGAAGCTGGGATGTAATGTTAAAATTGTACAAGGCATTGGTGAGACCAAATCTGGAGTATGGTGTACAATTTTGGTCACCCAATTATAGGAAGGATGTCAACAAAATAGAGAGAGTACAGAGGAGATTTACTAGAATGTTGCCTGGGTTTCAACAACTATGTTACAGAGATAGGTTGAATAAGTTAGGTCTTTATTCTCTGGAGCGCAGAAGGTTAAGGGGGGACCTGATAGAGGTATTTAAAATGATGAGAGGGATAGAAAGAGTTGATGTGGACAAGCTTTTCCCTTTGAGAATAGGGAAGATTCAAACAAGAGGACATGACTTCAGAATTAAGGGACAGAAGTTTAGGGGTAATATGAGGGGGAACTTCTTTACTCAGAGAGTGGTAGCGTGGTGGAATGAGCTTCCAGTGGAAGTGGTGGAGGCAGGTTCATTGGTATCATTTTAAAATAAATTGGATAGGCATATAGATGAGAAGGGAATGGAGGGTTATGGTATGAGTGCAGGCAGGTGGGACTAAGGGGAAAAAAAATTTGTTCGGCACGGACTTGTAGGGCCGAGATGGCCTGTTTCCGTGCTGTAATTGTTATATGGTTATATGGTTAATAACTTTGGGAGTAATGTGCAAGTTTTTATTCTGACAGTTTTGTAACACTGCCTTCATCATGCATGCTTGTTGGTTAAATTCTTAATGCAAGTTAAATCGTTCCACTGCCAGTAGAAGCTTCAAGAGCCGTAACACTAGGTAGACCTGAATTTGAAAGAGCAAAATATTTTTCTATTTTTGGGTCATAATTAAGGCCAAAACAGTAGGAAAACTTACTTCCCCCATTTCACTAGACTGTAATCCTCTTGTCAATGTTATCAATTTATTCTGAAGCACTTTTCTTGGTTTGAACTGCTTTTGAACACAAATACAAAATTTGTAAAACTTTTACTTAATAAAACACTAGTATTTTTAAAGCAGAGATTGATAGGTTCTTAATTAGTAAGGGTGTCAAAGGTTATGGGGTGAAGCTAGGAGAATGGAATGGAATACTTTATTGTCACGTGAAAAGGCACAGTGAAATTCTTTGCTTGCATACCCAAGTTATGCAAATGGCGGCCACCTACGGCGCTGATAAAGTTACAAAGTACGCCGGCTCCGTTGAGATTGAGAGGGAAAGAGGGATCAGCTGTGATTGAATGGCAGTAGACTAGATGGGCCAAATGGCTTGTATCTGCTCCTATGACATCAACACTGTAATGCAATGTTTGGACATTATATTTTGCATGAAATTCATATTCATTTTCTTAATTGAGCATTTTGGCTGTAATAGTTAAATTAGATTAGATTTGTTTATTGTCATTCAGACCTTTCGGCCTGAACGAAATTTCGTTTAGTTTCCCTGCAGTCATACATATAATTAAAAAATGACAAAAACACACAATCAACACAAATTTAACATCCATCACAAACGCCAAACAAAAGTCGCATCCCCGAAGGAAGAGTCCAAAACATGTTTCTCCCACCCCACCCACACACATACACAACTTAATAAAACAAAATTAACTAAAACATGACAAGGAACAAAAAGAAAGAAAAAAAACAGACGGACTGCAGGTGGACGCAGCTGTTAAGCCAGCGCCGCCATCTTGTATTGGCACCTGCCCCCCTTAGTTGGCACCTGCCCCCCTTCCCCGTGATAAACCCCCCCCCAATGGTTCTTCCCCCGTCTTTTCGCCGAGCTCTCCCACACGCTGGCACGGGGGCTTCCGGGGCTGAGCTGAGGATCCTCGCCGATGGCTGATGCTCCTCCGGGACACGCAAGAAGGGAGAGGAGCGGAAACCTCGCGATCCTGGGGAGGGAGAGTGGGGAAGGAGAGGGGGGATAGAGGGAGTGACTAAGGGCAGGGGAAAGGAGAGCGGGGAGGGATTGGGAGAGGGAGGATGTGAGGTGAATGGGAGGAGGGGGAATAGAGGGAAGGAGGGGGGGGGAGTAGAGGAGAGCGGAAGTGGGGGAGGCAGGGAGTGGGGAATAGAGGGAGGCGAGGAGGGATAGTTTGGGGGATAGGGGTGGGGGATAGGCGGGGGTAGGGAGGGTAGAGGAATTATGGAGGGATGGAATGACTTGAGGGTAGTGGAAAGGTGGGGGAGGGATTGGGGAGGAGGAGGGGAAAGAAGAGGGAGGGTGAAGAGGAGCGGGAGGGAATGAGGGGAAATGAGCTGCGCCTGTGCAGTTGGGGACGATGGGTGAGTGGTGGAATATTGCTTTGGGGGACCAAGCCTCCTGTGTGTCAGGGACCCAATGGGTCCCACTTGTCTAGTTGATGTATTAATATGGGGTGAGATAATCGCAATTGACTGCCTTCTTGGACAATCCTTAAAACAGTGGAGAGAGCTAATTACGCAAACAACAGCTGTGCTTTCATCATCAGTGTTGGTACCAGCCAGTAAACCACAGGCAGTAACAAATATGCTATTATGTTAAGCAAAGAAATGAAATTGAATTGTTTGCAGTTGTATGGTGTATTAAGTTTCCCAGCTTTTGTGGCCAAAACCATTAAAACACATTATCAAAGACATTTATTTTAACTCGGAACAAAATCAAGAACTGAGATAAGGAGTTTGAATTTAATCCCAATATAAAGTATATTGTAATTGAAAATTTTTAAATATATTCACATTGAAACTTACCAAAGAATAAAAAGCCTGGACAGTGGATGTGGAGAGGATATTTCCAGTAACGGGAGAGTCTAGGACCAGTGGGCAGAACCTCAGAATAAAAGGACATACCTTCAGAAAGGAGATGAGAAGGAGATTCTGTTGCCGAAGGGTGGTGAATTTGTGGAATTCTCTGCCATAGACGGTTGTGGAGGCCGTCGTTGAGTCAGTGGAGATTGACAGGTTTTTGATTAGTAATGGTGTCAAAGGTTATTGGTAGTAGACGGGAATGGGGTTGAGAAGGAAAGATGGATCAGCCATGATTGAATGGGGGAGCAGACTCGATGGGCTGGATGGCCTATTCTGCTCCTCTGACATGAACTTCTCCATAGGTGCTGACAATGTGATATTTACTCAAACCCTTGCTTTTAGTTTGGGTCCATGCAATTTCTACCATTGGCCCGAGATGTATTCCCTGCACTTACCCACATATTAATACTCCTGTCATGACTTTATTGAAAGATCTGCTACCCAACAGTGACATTGGTGTTTGCAAATTTCCTTTTAACAGTAGAACATGCATCGATATATAGTTTTTCATTGCTTTGAAACATTTCAGACCATGCATTAGTATGCTGGCCCTTGCTTACCACTCGGTATACAGTGCCCTCCATAATATTTGGGACAAAGACCCATCATTTATTTATATGCCTCGGTACACCACAATTTCAGATTTGTAATCGAAAAAATCACATGGTTAAAGTGCACATTGTCAGATGTTATTAAAGGCCATTTTTATACATTTTGGTTTCACCATGTACAAATTATAGCTGTGTTTATACATAGTCGCCCCCCCCCCCCCCCCCCCCATTTCAGGGCACCATGATGTTTGGGACATGGCTTCACAGTTGTTTGTAATTGTTCAGGTGTGTTTAATTGCCTCTTTAATGCAGGTATAAGAGAGCTCTCAGCACCTAGTCGTTCCTCCAGTCTTTCCGTCACCTTTGAAAACTTTTATTGCTGTTTATCAACATGAGGACCAAAGTGCCAATAAAAGTCAAAGAAACCATTATGAGAGTAATAAACAACAATAAAACTGTTAGCGACATCAGCCAAACCTCAGGCTTACCAAAATCAACAGTTTGGAATATCATTTAGAAGAAAGAGAGCACTGATGATCTTACTAATTGCTAAGGGACTGACAGGCCAGGGAAGACCTCCACAGCTTGTCTGACAAATCAGAATCACTCTTCAGGAGTCGGGTGTGGATTTGTCAATGACCATTGTCTGCAGAAGACTTCATGAACAGAAATACAGAGGCTACATTGCAAGATGCAAACCACTGGTTAGCCACAAAAATAGGATGACCGGGTTACAGTTTGCCAAGAAGTACTTAAAAGAGCAACCACAGTTCTGGAAAAAGGTCTTGTGGACAGATGAGACGAAGATTAACATATCAGAGTGATGGCAAGAGAAAAGTATGGAGGAGAGAGGGAACTGCCCAAGACCCAAAGCATACCAGCTCATATTTGAACACACAGTTGTGGGGGTGTTATGGCCTGGACATGTATGGCTGCTGAAGGTACTGGCTCACTTATCTTCATTGATGATACAACTGCTGAAGGTAGTAGCATAATGAATCCCGAAGTGTATAGACACATCCTATTTACTCAAGTTCAAACAAATGCCTCAAAATTCATTGGCCGGCAGTTCATTCTACAGCAAGACAATGATCCCAAACATACTGCTAAAGCAACAAAGGAGTTTTTCAAAGCTTAAAAAATGGTCAATTCTGGCGTGGCCATCAATCACCCGATCTGAATCCAATTGAGCATGCCCTTTTATATGCTGAAGAGAAATCTGAAGAGGTCTAGCCCCTAAAACAAGCATAAACTAAAGATGGCTGCAATACAGACCTGGCAGAGCATCAACAGGAAGACACCGAGAAACCGGTGATGTCCCTGAACCACAGACTTCAAGCAGTCATTGTACGCAAAGGATATGCAACAAAATACTAAACATGACTACTTTCATTTACATTACATTGCTGTGTCCTAAACATTATGGTGCCCTGAAATGGGAGGACTGTATAAACACTGCTGTAATTTATATATGGTGAAATGAAAATGTATAAAAACGGCCTATATTAAAATCTGACAATGTGCACTTTAACCACATATGGTTTTTTTCTATTACAAATCTCAAATTGTGGAGTACAGAGGCAAATAAATGAATGCTGGATCTTTGTCCTAAATATTATGGAGGGCACTGTATGTTTCCAGGAAAGAGAACATGAATGACATTGGCGCTAAAATGTGGTTATGTAGAGATGCATTACTGGCAGTGGTGGGAATCTAGTGTAAAGCCCTGTGCTGTTGTTGTAGAAATATGACATGAATTCCTGCCCTTTGCTGGCACCCTTACAACATTGAGTATTGCATTGCATGGGTTGGAGGCCAAATGCAAAGCTGATAATTGGCAGATTGGGGCAGGTAGTGAGTGCAGTTGTCTAGCAGTGCCCTGGGGCTCAGATGTACCTTGTCTGGTCCAGTCTCTGTGGGTTGTTGCTTAGACTAACAGCATCTGCTCCACACGTTGACAAGCTGCCTGTACTCTGGTTTCACTTTTGGATTTGATGAAAGCTGTTGTTTCTCCCTCTTCAAGTCAAGAGAGTTTATTGTCATGTGTCCCAGATAGAACAATAAAATTCTTGAAGCTGTTCCTGAATCTGGACGTTGCAGATTCCAGGCTCCTGTACCTTCTACCCGATGGCAGCGGAGAGATGATGGTGTGGCCAGGATGGTGTGGGTCCTTAATGATGCTGGCAGCCTTTATGAGGCAGCGACTGCGATAAATCCCCTCGATGTTAGGGAGGTCAGAACCGATGATGGACTGGGCAGTGGTTACGACTTTTTGCAGCCTTTTCTGCTCCTGGACGCTCAGGTTGCCGTACCAAGCCACAATGCAACCGGTCAGCATGCTCTCTACTGTGTACCTGTAGAAGTTCGAGAGAGTCCTCCTTGACATACCAACTCTCCATAATCTTCTCAGGGAGTAGAGGCGTTGATGTGCTTTCTTTATGAAAGACCTTCGGAAATATGCACGCCCAGAAATTTGAGGTTCTTGACCCTTTCCACCATCGTTGATATAAACGGGACTGTGACTCTTGACTTGAATTCCTGCCCTTTGCTGGAACCCTTACAACATTGAGTATCGCATTGCGTGGGTTGGAGGCCAAATGCAAAGCTAATAATTGGCAGATTGGAGCAGGTAGTGCAGTTGTCTAGCAGTGGCCTGGGGCTCAAATGCACCTTGTCTGGTCCAGTCTCTGGGGATTGTTGCTAAGACTAACAGCATCTGCTCCACATGTTGACAAGCTGCCTGTCTTTCTTTGGATGCACAGGTCTTACAGCTTAGGGACTTCTGTGAGATATCTTCAGTTGTTGTTGCTAAACATCATTGTTATACTCCTCCAGAAATGTTTGGGCTGGGATAGAGCAATGCAGCCAAATATTGGAGGCTGAGAGACAAGTTTCCATCACAGTGTCGGCCAGGATGAACCTTCGGGGCTCACATCTCAGTGTTGAATTGCCACACTTCTCTTTTCAGGCATCTCAATACCAACTCGCATAGGCAGCTTTCCCACACCAAGCCATGGCAATTCATTGAAGGAATGTCAGGTATTTGGAACCAAATTTTCTGCACAATTGTGTGGCCCAAACAATGGTTATGTACCTCTTTGTATGGTTGATGGTATCCATTTGGGACATGCAGTTGGGTACCAAAATTATTTACTTTTTGCATCTATCGGCATGTTAAGATTGGTTCATTGCACTTATTGGTGCAGTAATCTAACATTAACATGCTTTTTATCCCAAAGATTGGGTAAGATAAATCTAAAATATTGACATTAATTTATTTTCCACTACTGTCTCGCCTTTTAGTTTTGTCTTTCTTTCCCATCACAACAGACAATGTTTGATGTTAATAATTTCTATTTCTGCAAAATTGAGAATGAACAGGGATACCATGCTCTGTTGCATGTGTTCAAGCATCCATCTATTATATAATTGACTTAAGTTGTGTTATTTTGGTATCCTTTTGTACGAGGGAATTTAGATTTTAATAATGTTTGGACTTTCTTTTGTTTTGTAGGTGTGGGAAAGTCATGTTTATTATTACAGTTTACAGACAAAAGATTCCAACCTGTTCACGACCTTACCATTGGTGAGTATGTGTTAAGCATGTGTGTGTGTCCCAACATTTTTCTTGCTCCCTTAAAACAAATCTCAATAGTATTGATTTCCACTCAAAGAATTTCTCTTTTGAATAAAACAATTAGAAATTGAATATAATCCCCTTTTGAAAAAGAGTGTTTGTGGAAATAGTAAGGTTATAAGTTGGCATAATGTTGTATACGGCTGTGATGATTGCTAGCAACATTTATTGCAGATATAACATTGAAGTACAATAAAATGAGGTTAATTTGTGTATTAGTTCAAGTCAAGTCAATTTTATTTCTATAGCACATTTAAAAACAACTCTCGTTGATCAAAGTGCTTTACATCAGTGCAGGTACTAACGTGCTACAAACAGTGGTACATGGATCTAACAATACATACATAAATACATACATACAGCGCTCCCTCAGAGGACCTCAAAAAACTCTTGTTAGTAGAAATAAGTTTTAGGTCTAGACTTAAAAGAGTTGATGAAGGGAGCAACTGATGGGAAAAGAGATGCTGTTCCATAGTCTAGGTGCTGCAACCGCAAAAGCGCGGTCGCCCCTGAGCTTATGCCTGGACCGCGGGATGATCAGTAACCCCAAGTCGACCGACCCGAGGGGCCTGGAGGTAGTATGGTGGGTTAGCAGATTTTTGATGTAGGTGGGGGCAAGCCCATTAAGAGCTTTGTAAATATAAAGGAGCTTGAAATTGATTCTGAACTACACTGGGAGCCAGTGGAGAGAGGCCAGAATGTCGGGGTGATGTGGTCAATTTTTCGGGTGCCCGTCAGAAGTCTCGCTGCGGCATTTTGGATCAATTGCAGGCGGGACAGGGATGATTGGCTGATGCCAGTGTAAAGGGAGTTGCAGTAATCAAGGCGGGAGGAGATAAATGAGTGGATGATCTTTTCAAGGTTGTCAAATTGGAGGAATGGTTTTATTTTAGCTATCGTGCAAAGCCGGAAGAAGCTAGCTTTTACCACGGCATTGACTTGTTTGTCAAACTTCAACGCGGAGTCAAATATCACACCAAGATTTTTGACATGAGGTTTGGAGAGGAGAGGAGGGGGGGGAGAGGAGAGGGGGTAGCGAGGGGGGGGGGGGGGAGGGAGAGAGGTGGGGGAGGGGGAGAGGGGGGGGGGGGAGAGGAGAGGGGGGAGGGGGGGGGGGGGGGGGGAGGGGGGGTGGGGGGAAGAGAGGAGTGGGGGGGAGGGGGAAGAGGAGTGGGGGGGGGAGAGTGTGCCTTTTTATTTCAACCTAAACCCCCCAAACAACCATTTGCAGGCAGTGCTTTTTTACTTTAACCATATTTTCATTTTCAAACCACATTAAGGGTACTTACTCACAGTTGTGTGGAATTGTGTTCAGTGTTATTCACAGCTCAGAGAAACGTGACCCTCTGCCTTCCTCCAGCTTGCAGACTAATTGAGGCACACCACTTCCTGGTTTTATAGTCCATCCCCCCTGCCGCCAGCGGGGGCAGCAGAGAGAATGGGGAATTTTGTAAAATCATTAATATCTCTGTCATTTTTCATCGACTGGAAAATTCCTTGGCACACATGCGGCGGAGGGGGCTCTGAGCGAGGTGGCCAAAAATGACGGCCGTAGGTGGCGGCGTTCTCTCGGAAATCGCAGCACAGATCGCCAAAACCGGTCAAGAACAGACTTTTAGTAACATAGATAGATAGGTGCAGGAGGAGGCCATTCGGCCCTTCGAGCCTGCACCACCGTTCATTGTGATCATGGCTGATCGTTCCCTATCAATAACCCGTGCCTGCCTTCTCCCCATATCCCTTGACTCCACTAGCCCCTAGAGTTCTATCTAACTCTCTCTTAAATCCATCCAGTGACTTGGCCTCCATTGCCTTTCGTGGCAGGGAATTTCATAAATTCACAACTCTCTGGGTGAAAAATGACCTCAGTCTTAAATGACCTCCCCTTTATTCTAAGACTGTGGCCCCTGGTTCTAGACTCGCCCAACATTGGGACCATTTTTCCTGCATCTAGCTTGTCCAGACCGTTTATAAATTTATATGTTTCTATAAGATCCCCCTCAACCTTCTAAACTCCAGTGAATACAAGCCTAGTCTTTTCAATCTTTACTCATATGACAGTCCCGCCATCCCAGGGATCAATCTCGTGAACCTACGCTGCACTGCCTCAATCACAAGGATGTCCTTCCTCAAATTAGGAGACCAAAACTGTACACAATACTCTAGATGTGGTCTCACCAGAGCCCTATACAACTGCAGAAGAACCTTTACTCCTATACTGAAATCCTCTTGTTATGAAGGCCAACATTCCATTTGCTTTCTTCACTGCCTGCTGTACCTGTAAGCCAACTTTCAGTGAACGGTGTACAAGGATGCCCAGGTCTCGCTGCACCTCCCCCTTACCTAATCTAACCCCATTGTGATAATAATCTGCCCCCTTGTTTTTGCCGCCAAAGTGGATAACCTCTCATTTATCTATATTATACTGCATCTGCCACGCAACTGCCCACTCACTCAACCTGTCTAGGTCACCCTGCAACTTTCTGACACCCTCTTCACAGTTCACACTGCATCCCAGCTTTGTGTCATCCGCAAACTTGCTAGTGTTGCTCCTAATTCCCTCTTCCAAATCATTAATATATATGTTAAACAGTTGCGGCACTCCACTCGCCACTGCCTGCCAGTGTGCTGGCAGCCATAGTAAATGCTTACCTGACATTCACCGCGTGTACTCCAGTTGGCGTTGCGTGACAACAGTACGTATCCTGGTCGTCACCTCGACTGCCGTGCAATCTCCATATGGTTAAGTTCTACCATTTGGACAGTGTATGGAATAGACTGTTTACTTAATTGGAAGACTGAACCCTTTAGGAAGGGTTTTGAATTGTGTTGCTTTATGTTTAATGTAGGACAGTTGCGTAGTTGTTCCGATACTATGTCACAAGGTCCTCTTCTACTACATCTCGTTGTTGATCTGGCTCGCAATAGAATCATTAGGTTGGCACTGTGCTTGGCTACACAATCGTGAGTGTACAGGGAACAGACTAAGGGACTAAGTGCACAGCCCTGAGGATCTCGAGTCTGGAGGGTCAGAATAATGCAACCTTTTTCATTTCAAAAATAAACTTTATTCAGAATAAAAATAGAATAAGAATACAAATTAAAAACTGCAAAAATTCTACATACAGTCTTAGTGTCTATAAATTCAACAGTGTCATTCTCGGTTGTGTTCGCACCTTTCTTTAAACAAAACGCCCTTTCATTCGTGGAGCACTGGGGTGATACCCCTCAAACAAGGGAAGGGATATCCCCACAGGATTCAGCCCCTCAATGGTCAGCAGTTATTGGTCTAGGGATCCTTGAGGTGATAGCTCCAGCATTTTGACATGGCCCATCAGCAGAGTGGACTTAGCATAGTTGGTCCTCTGCATTCATAGAAGTCTCTTCATATCGATTGAGGTCTTGCCTCCATACGTGTGGACTGTCAAAGTCATCGTTGTTACTTTGAATGACTTTGTTTGAAAACAGTAACATGACCTAGTTTAAAGATGAAAAAATGACATATTTTGATTGCAGAGATATATTTGCATTTTAAAATTATTCACAACATTGAAACTTAGTTCAATAACAAAATAAGTATTTGTCCCAGAAGCCAATGTCTCGCTCATTTATATGAATCTGAACTGGAGTGGGCAGCTGATATGCTTGGGCCTCATTAACCTGCTGCAGACTCAGCAGACAGGCTTTCCAGCCTGAGAGTTGAGAAACCTATGGAAGATCATGCAACCCTTCAATGTTTGTGTTCCTTGGGTCATAAGATAAGAACAGCTTGTTTCCATTTGCCCTATAACCTCTATCAATCTTTTTTGGTCCAAGAAAAATTCCCAGCTTTCCAGTTTAACCTTGTAGCTGAAGATTCTTCTCTGGGATAAAGCTTTTTTTTTTTGGTGCCATGTCTGGGACCATCAAGTCATAAAAATGATTGAGTATTCTATTTATGGACTGACCAGTGTTTTGTATGGGTTTAACATGACTTCCTTGCTGTTGTACTCTGTATCTGTTAAAGGACCCCATGGACTTTCTAACCACTGGCAAAGATGAACTTTTAAGCAGGAATAGTGATAGTAAATTAAGGCTTCACACTCCTTTTGCCCCTAATCCAGGATTGGTCATCCAAAACTGATCCGTAGCAGTAGTAGTGCATTAATGATTCCTTTCTCATTTTTATTCAGGCGTAGAATTTGGAGCTCGAATGATAACCATCGATGGAAAACAAATAAAACTTCAGATTTGGGATACAGTAAGTCTTTCACAATTGCAGATAGGCTATTTGAATGCCATATACAATTGATTGCCAGGATAATACTGTAAAGGTGTGATCAAGCATCTGGCATTAATTTCCCCATGTCAAATGATTGATATACAGTATATTTATTTTGCACTTTGTAGTTGTATCGATTCTAGTTTCTGGTATTTAACTTGTTGCAAAATTCAATTTTTACTTTCACTCTAAAGTTAACAATGAACACTTATGTTATGATATTTTATAAACTGAATTAAAAAATAATGCAATTGTCTCATGTTTTTTTTTGTCGTAGGAAGGCAAACCTTTTGTCAATTGACCTAAATGAATCTTCACTAATTTTTCTGACAGCATTTGATCTCTTGCTTTGCATGTTACTAATTCCTCCTGTAATTTCCCATTTGTCTGTACAGGTGCACAACCTTTTATCCGAAAGCCTTGGGACCAGACACTTTTCGTAATTCAGAATTTGTCGGTCTTCGGAATGGAAATTTTTTAGCGTAGATTTTAATGGCTGGCTCAGTGGTAGAGTGCTCGGCTCATATCCACAAGGTCATGAGTTTGCGCATTGATCCTGGCAGTTACTCGGTCGCGAGTTTGAGTCTTCAATGTCGTTTTTTCTTGCAGAATAAATGTCTGTATGAAATGCAGTGTGTTGAATGAATTCCTGAATTTGTAAATGTGTCCGCAGCATTGAATCACCTCTCGCACTCATGTCACCCTAGCGGGGCTACATGCCCTTAGGCGGCCTAGCTCGGGGATTCTTGAATCCCCGAGCTAGGTCGTGAGTTTGCGCCTCGATCCTGGCAGTTACTCGGTCGCGAGTTTGAGTCTTCAATGTAGTTTTTTCTTGCAGAATAAATGTTTGTATGCAATGCAGTGTAGGAGAGGTGTACTGACTGTGTGGGCAGAACTTTGGAAGTGATTGCCCACCAGTCTAAAAAGCCGTGTCTCCCTGACTGGGTGCAGGGGGGCAGAACTTTGGGCCGCTACGGGACAAGTGAGTTTGCCCACAGCCCAGTCTTGCACACCAAAAAGTTCCTCTGGAGTTGGAGCGGGGCTGGGCTGGAGTTGCTGCTGGCTGTGGGTCTCTGGGATCTCCCTGCAGTGGGCCTGGGGGGATCCCGTTGGGGGACGTCTCACCCCCTTGGACTGGAACAGGAACAACCGCCCCCCCCTCCCCCTCCAACTGCAAACAGAGGAATCACCTCTCCCGGTACAGTCCCCGATTGTGGGCCTGTCAGGACCAACAGGGAACCCGGTCCCAATGGGGTTCTCCGTGCCCCGAGCTGCGGCCTGGTGGTCGAGGTTCCAATTGGTGGAGCGGGGACTGGTCTCCGGTGCTGTTGGCTGTGTATGCTGGCATCGCCGACGTGAAGGGGCCTGGTGCATAGCCCCCGCGCCGACGTGCAATGAGCTGGCATTGGAGAGGGGAGGGAAGGAGTCACACACATGGCCGGGAAGCAGAGGGGTGTAGGTGGGGTGAAACTGAAGGGAGTGACAATCTGCTGCTGCCTGCACGCTGAGTTAAAAAGTTCCCACGCAAGACTCACGATACACTGTGTAGCGTGAGTCTACCGTGGGAACTTTTTAACTCAGCGGGCAGGTAGCAGCATATTGTCAATTATTAACCCTCCCGCGCAATATACCCTCACCTTCTCTTTTATGAATGGGGATTTAGTTCCCCTTTCTTCGAGGACCGACCGGAGGTTCCGCTGTCACCTCGGCGGGCCGCCCTCGGTGAACGTTTTCAAGGACCTTTCTTCTAGGACCAAAAAAAATGTCCGCTATTCGGAGGATTTCGTTATTTGGATCTTCGGATAAAAGGTTGTGCACCTGTACTATGCAAATCTGAGTATAGAGTCCCAAGCAGTGGCAATCATTATTTTAAATAAGGCACATTGATAATGGGATTGATCTAACAAAGCATGCAAGTGGGGCACTATCCTATTCTTTATCCACGGCTGTGCAAATTTCCTTCTCCAGTATTTAGTTATTTTTTTCAGCATGGCTAATTTTGAATTTTTTCTCTGCAACCATTCATGCATTATATCCCAGATCTTAAATCTGGTTTATTAACGTGTTTTGTCTTTGTTATGGTTCTTCTGCCCATTCCCTTTTGATCTGTACCCAATGGTTATCATCCCTCCTGCAATAAAATGTCTTAATTACTTGAAAATAATTTATAATATCAAACATTCCGCTCTCCTACTTCTTCCATCTGTCGACCCATTGAAATGTAAATCTATCCTACCAAGTAATTTTTAGAATTGGAAATGTTGGTCTAGGTGAGGCCTTGCTTGCGATTTACAACAAATTGGTAAATCTATTTAATGTTGGGAGGGGGGTCAGAGAGTGTTCAATATGAAGATGGCAATGATCTGAATTTAATTTCAAATCCCAATAATGGCAATTCGAGAATTTAAGAAATTGGTATCAATAAAGCCGTTCTATGATCGCATTTTATTTGGAAGGACATCTATTCTCCTTGCCTGATCTGACCTCGTGTGGCTGTGCATTGTTCTCTGCAGCAGTAGATGATGATCTTTTCAATTGTTTTGAATTTTGGATTTATTTTTATAATCGACATGTGCACGTACACTTGAATCGCACATATTATGTAGGAGCATCTTGGCCTTGCTTGCTTGATGTTTCATTAGCTGTTTGTGTGTTTTGGCCACCCAGTCTCCCAATCCATTTTTTGGCCATTTTTTGTTAGAGACAAATAATGATGGTTCAGGCCTGGAATAAGTAGATTGAAGTTAGGGAATCCAGTACCTGTAAGGGATTAGAACAACGAAAGAAAGAATAACAATCAACACATGCTTGTAGTTAAAAGTAGAAATAAAATGGATGTTTAAGCATAGCATTTGTTTTCCAGGAAAGGCAAGAATTTTGAATAAAACAATGTATTTTTGAAATCTGTCTTGTTTTTACTAGGCTGGTCAGGAGTCTTTCCGCTCTATCACAAGATCCTACTACAGAGGAGCTGCTGGTGCCTTGTTAGTTTATGACATCACAAGGTAATTCTTATACAGTTGATTTTAAATGTATTAATAAAAAGTAGCACGTCAATTTAAAGTTTCAGTGAAATGTGATGCCTTATTTACTTTAATGTAAAGGTCTCAAAGCAAGTCTCCTGTTGAATAATCTTGTGCTTTCAACTGATTTTAGATTCACTACTTTTCTTTTTTTTACCCATTTCCTCTAATTTTGTCAAGCAACTTCGTCAATGCATGGTTAAGGATAAATTATAGATGTAATTTGGAACATTGCTATTTTGTGGTCAGTGGCTAGTAGTGTCAGATCACAGATCACATCATTAAAACTTACCTTTGGCAGTCTTCCAGCAGGAACTTGTGGAAGCCACTAGGAGAATTCTTAGACAAAATGAGTAGAGAAACTGCTATCTGGCTCAGTCAAGCCTTCAATGACTGAAGCCTGCCATCTATTTGAAATATGTTCAGTTCTGCATATCTCAACATCGACAAAAATGCAAACTCTATTGTAAAGAAAATGCAACTTGTGTTTGTTTAAAATATTTAATGTCCGTTAGAGATTTAGGAAAAAATCCTTGGAAACGCAAGTAGTTTTAACCAAATGACTTTAAAAGATTTTGAAATAACTGGATTCTTGCTTAAAGTTCTTGAAGTCATTTTCCATCTCTTTATCCATTCAGAATAAAAGCTAGGGAGAAGTCTATAGCAGAATTAAACATAAATTAGCAAATGGTGCAAATATTTTGAATGATCCAATGAAGCTGGAACACATCATGAAATATGATGAATGATCCAATGAAGCTGGAACACTTCAGTTGAAGCTTTCTTAATATTGTGGCGGCACCTGGTGGCAACCCAAGGGCACAATGAACCATCGGCTCTGGAGGGTGGTGTCTTGGTGTGGGAGGCGCTAGTCACTGGGGCGGTACCGGAGTTGGTATTTAAGGCCGGGCAACGCCCCTGATCTCGAGGAAGTAGGGAGCTGTATTGGAGAGAATAAACACGTCTAGTGCACACAACCCGTGTCCGACTAGTTTTTGGCTGGACTCCTGCGAGTCCCCGCTACAATATGATAGATAATTTAGAGCAGGAATGTAAGGAAAAACGAAATAATTGGTTTCTAGAGTGGTGAGGAATAGCTGCAGACCTGTTCATAAAAAAGGAAGATTTGTAGGGGTGAGTATGCTTTGAGTTGCAATAAATGTTGGTGTATATTTTTGGCAAGTGGACTCTTGAATGATAATCTAAGATTAGAGCTTTTCTTGTGTCATTAAACCACAAGCATGCATTTTGAATGGAATGGAAATGAGATTAAGGGAACTCAAAAAATGATTGGAGAAGTGTGGCTTTGGTTCGGTGGGAGATAAAGGCAGGCATTAAGAAATAAGGGGTTAGAGTTTGCATATCTTGAATTAAATTAATAGTTTTGCTTATAATCCATAGATTTAAATTCCAAGACTTTTTCCATCATGTATCAATTTCTCTCCCACAGAAGGGACACGTTCAATCACTTGACAACTTGGTTAGAAGATGCTCGCCAGCATTCCAATTCAAATATGGTCATCATGCTTATTGGAAATAAGAGGTAACTTTTTAACATGTCAGGCTCTAAAAAACGGTTCTTTCGTTTAGACCCATGGTGGAAAGGTAAGGAACTAAACTGAGGAGAGTTACTACCATTGTTTTAGGTATTCCAAACATTTTGTTGCGTTACGAAGATGCAGTCCACAACCAGAAACTACAGATGAAAATACTGAAAAGGAATTAGTGCCCTCCATAATGTTTTGGACAAAGACCCATCATTTATTTATTTATTTATTTGCCTCTTGTACCCACAATTTGAGATTTGGAATAGAAAAAATCACATGTGGTTAAAGTGCACATTGTCAGATTTAAATAAAGGCCATTTTTATACATTTTGGTTTCACCATGTAGAAATAACAGCAGTGTTTATACATAGTTCCCTTCCCACTTCAGGGTACCATAATGTTTGGGAAACAGCAATGTCATGTAAATGAAAGTATTCATGTTTAATATTTTGTTGCATATTCTATGCATGCAATGATTGCTTGAAGTCTGCGATTCATGGACATCCCCATTTGCTGGGCGTCTTCTCTGGTGATGCTCTGCCAGGCCTGTATTGCAGCCAACTTTAGCGTATGCTTGTTTTGGGGGCTGGTCCCCTTCAGTTTTCTCTTCAGCATATAAAAGGCATGCTCAATTGGGGTCAGATTGGGCACTCAAGAATTGCCCATTTTTTAGCTTTGAAAAACCTATTTTGTTGTTTTTTAGCAGTGTGTTTTGGATCATTGTCTTGCTGTTGAATGAACTGCCAGCCAATGAATTTCACGATTCAAGAGAGTTTATTGTCATGTGTCCCAGATAGGACAATGAAATTCTTGCTTTGCTTCAGCACAACAGAATTATAGAAGGCATGAATACGGAACAGATCAGCGTGTCCATATACCATTGTATAAATATATACACACATGAATAAATAAAACAGATAAAGTGCAAAAACGCAGATAATGGGCTATTAATGTTCAGAGTTTTGTTTGAATTGAGGTCAATGGCTGCGGGGAAGAAGCTGTTTCTGAACCTGGACGTTGCAGTCTTCAGGCTCCTGTACCTTCTACCTGAATGTAGCGGGTAGATGAATGTGTGGCCAGGATGGTGTGGGTCCTTGATGATGCAGCTTTTTGAGGCAGACTGTGATAGATCCCCTCGATGGTAGGGAGGTCAGAGCCGATGATGGACTGGGTCGTCTTTTCCGCTCCTGGGCGCTCAGGTTGCCGAACCAAGCCACGATGCAACAGGTCAGCATGCTCTGTACTGTGCACCTGTAGAGGTTAGAGAGAGTCCTCCTTGACATACCGACTCTCCATAATCTTCTCGGGAAGTAAAGGCGCTGATGTGCTCTCTTTATGATTGCATCAGTGTTCTCGGACCAGGAGAGATCTTCAGAGATGTGCACGCCCAGGAATTTGAAGCTCTTGACCCTTTCCACCATCGACCCATTGATATAAACGGGACTGTGGGTCCCTATCCTACCTCTTCCAAAGTCCACAATCAGTTCCTTGGTTTTGCTGGTGTTGAGGGCCAGGTTATTGTGCTGGCACCATTTGGTCAGTCGGTCGATCTCTCTTCTATACTCTGACTCATCCCCATCAGATATAAACCCCACAACAGTGGTGTCGTCAGCATACTTGATGATGGAGTTAGCATTATGACCATCTAAGCAGTCATGAGCATAGAGTGAGTACAGCAGGGGGCTAAGCACGCAGCCTTGAGGTTGGTAACCAGCTTGGAGGGGATGATTGTATTAAATACCGAGCTGTAATCAATGAATAACAGCCTGACGTATGAGGTTTTGTTGTCCAAGTGGTCCAGAGCGGAGTGGAGAGCCAGCGAGATCGCATCCACCGTTGATCTGTTGTGGCGGTAAGCGAACTGCAGTGGGTCCAGGTTTTTGTCGAGGTAGGAGTTGATTTGCGCCATGATCAACCTCTCAAAGCACTTCATCACCACCGACGTTAGTGCCACCTATCAATAGTCGTTGAAGCACGTCATCTTGCTCTTCTTGGGCACCGGTATTATTGATGCCCTTTTAAAGCAGGTGGGAACCTCAGACCTCAGAAGTGAGAGGTTGAAAATGTCCGTAAAAACTCCAGCCAGTTGGTCCGCACAGGTTTTTAGAACACAACCGGGTATACCATCAGGTCCAGGCGTTTTTCGAGGGTTCACCCCTCTGAAGGATTTTCTGACGCCGGCCTCTGTGACTGACTGAAATACCATCACCATGGGGTGAAGGAGGCATTTGTTTGTACTTGAGCAGATTGGATGTGTCTATACACTTCAGAATTCATTATGCTACTACCATCAGCTTCTGATCTGTATTTGAAGGAGGAGTTGGAGTTTTAAATTGGGAGAAGTTGCAGATAATTTGGAGCATTGAAATTTGCATGAGTAAAGAGGATTAGAGACGGAGGACATGATTTGGCATCTATTTTGGAGACTTCTATGAATCAAGATTTGAAGTGATTTGCCAAAGCATAGGTCTTAACACTCTTGATACATGTGAAGGTTGGTGACCAAACAAATCGCCATTGCCAATTTAATGAATTTGATCCAAAATTGGCTGGAGTATTTAGCAAAAACCTGCAACCAACTAAATCAAAAAGGTAATACTACTGAAGAAGGGTTTCGACCCAAAACGTCACCATTCCTTCTCTCCAGGGATGCTGCCAGTCCGGCTGTGTTACTCCAGCATTTTATGTCTATCTTCAGTTTAAACCAGCATCTGCAGTTCCTTCTTACACATATTGCTTTGTTAATCTTACTCTAATGGAAAAAATCCAAAGAACAGTTCTGATGAAAGGTTCTGGGGTTGCTTTCCAAATTTGAGTTTTACTGTATTAGCTAATATTAGATGGGATGATAGAATACTAATGGTGTCTTGGGTAATAAAACCCAAGTTAGTTATTAAAAAGGGATTGCATTTCTGATCAATATCTTGCCACCATAAGTTTCATGAAGAGGTTTTGAATTAAAGGGAATTAAAGGAACAATGGAGAGGGTATCTAATTATTGCCTCTGCTTCACACAGAGAATCTCCATGCATTTGCAAGCAACCATGAATGAAAAATGTTTTAAAAATATTATTACTTTTTTTTAGTGATTTGGAATCAAGACGGGAAGTGAAGAAGGATGAAGGGGAGGCTTTTGCAAGAGAACATGGCCTCATTTTCATGGAGACTTCTGCAAAGACAGCTTGCAATGTTGAAGAGGTAAGATTGCTTAGTATTTTAATATTTTAACAGATTGGGTTTATTTTACTTAAAAGCAGTTTTGTTTTGGAAATACTGAAATGGATATGAGCGAATACCTCTGAACTAAATATTTCTTGGAACACATCCTGATATTTTTGAACTGGTATTATTGAGGCTTGATTGCTAAGTAACAAATTTGTTGCTTGGGCATTGGAAATTAATATTCATGTTTAATTTTGCTTGCTAACTAACTATCCTGTCAATTTCACAAACATTTTCAATTATCCCGTCTCTCCTTGTTTTTGCAGCCTTGTGTAGAAAGAATATTTAATTGTGATATACACCTGGAACAGATCTGTTAAATTCTTACTTGCTGCACTTTTACAGACCCATTAACACAATAACACACAGATAGAATGCAATTTATTGTCATTCAAACCTAGGTTTGAACAAAATATCATTTCTACAGTTTAACATTACAACACAATCCAAGACCCACACTTAACACAGTTTTACATAAGATATACAAAAGAAACAATTTATAATCAGTAACACTTGGTAAAAAGATCAATGTAGTGCAAAACCAAAGTACATAATACAACAAAAACCAAAGTTGAATATAGTTTGTTGCTGAGATTGGGTTGTACAGCGTGGTTCAAGAGCCTAATGTTTATGGGGAAGAAGCTGCTCTTGAGCCTGGAGGTTCTTTGGCTCTTGTCTCGCCTTCCCAATGGTAGCAGCAAGAATGGACCATTTTGTGGGTCCTTGATAATATTAGCTGCCTTCTTGAGGCAGGGCCTTATGTAGATCCCTTCAATAATGGGGTGGTAATGTGATAGACTAGCCAATGTTTGCGACTTTTGCAGTCGCCTTCATTCCTGTACTTTCGATAGCTGAATCAGGCCATGACAACCAGCCAGAATACTCTGCACTGTGTACCTGTAAAAGTTGAATCGACTATTTATAAGTGTTCTGTGATTCATCTTTCAATTAAATATACACTTTTTAAAGAATGCAAGGAGAAGTTTGTCTATCATTTTCATTTGAAGGTAAAAATTAAGATTTTTCTCATGTTCTACACCTAATAAGGCTCTGACAGTGGAGGACGCAGAGGACAGAAAGGTCAGTATGGGAATAGGAAGGAGAGTTAAAGTGTTTAGCAACCGGGAGATCATGTAAGTTTTGGGCGGGCTGAGAGGAGGTGTTCACCTAAACCTACATGATCTCCAGGTTGCAAAACACTAACTCCCTCCCATTCCATACTGACCTTTCTGTCCTGGGCTTCCTCGACTGTCAGAGTGAGGCCCAATGCAAATTGGAGGAACAGCACCTCATATTTTGCTTAGGCAGCTTACAACCCAGTGGTATGAATTTTGACTTCTCTAACTTCAAGTAACCCTTGCTTTCACTCTCTCTGCATCTCTCCCCCATTCCAATTCTCTGGCCAGTCTGATTGGCCTTTTGATTAAATTTTTATCTTTGTATGCTTCATTGTCACCTTCCCCCTAGCTAACAATGATCTATTCTACGTTTTCCTTAATCTGCGTCCCCTTTGATGTCTTGGTTTCACACCTTACCCTACCATATCCCCGTGTGTACCTCTCCTCTGACTCTCAGTCTGAAGAAGGGTCCCGACCTGAAACATCACCCATTCCTTCTATCCGGAGATGCTGCCTGTCCCGCTGAGTTACTCCAACATTTTGTGTCTCTTCGGTGTAAACCAGCATCGGCAATTCCTTCCTATACATTCTCTAATTTTGTTTTGCTCAGCTGAATACAGCAATTCAATTAATCCATAATTTAGTTTTCTACAAATGGTCAAATGATGAAAAGATCTGCCTTCCAGAATTCATTTTGGTTTGCAAATGGATCTGCTTAATATTGGTGATGCTAGAGTGTTGTGTTTTCGGCAGGGTCCTCAAATTACTTTATGAGGAAAGTACTATTCCAGGAAATTCATACCTGTTACCACTTGCTGAATTGGTTGCATTCTGTCCCTAACATATTTGCTGATAGGGTTGCATTGAAATGTAGTGTGGATGCAGAAGGGTTTTGCAGTTTGGGAAATGTTCTCATAACTGAGATCTGCACATGTGCAGTGATTCATATCCAATTCTACTAATGTGGGCTATGTTGCAACCCGTTTGAAGAGACTAAGTTGAAATGGCACAAGTAGTTGGAAAATGTGATTATCAAAGATTACAGTTTCTGCTGAGCCTCACCCATGTATCCTTCCTGAGTAGATCATCTTGTCAACTCCTTTCCTGCCTTTACTATTCTAAAATTGGTGATTAGTTACTTCAAGTCCTTTTTAAATGACATGCATTATTCCAAAATACTGAGCTTAAAAAAGTAAAGTAAACAGGATAAAATGAAATATTTGTAGGAAAGAACTGCAGATGCTGGTTTAAATCGAACGCAGACACAAAATACTGGAGTAACTCAGCAGGGCAGGCAGCATCTCTGGAGAAAAGGAATGGGTGACGTTTCGGGTAGAGACCCTTCTTCTGACTGATGTCAGGGGAGTGGCCGGGACAGAGATAGAATGTAGTCGGAGACATTAAGACTCTTGGGAGATCTGGGAAGGGGGAGGGGATGGAGGGAGGGAAAGCAAGGGATATTTGAAGTTAGAGAAGTCACTGTTCATACCGCTGGGGTGTAAGCCACCCAAGCGAAATATGAGGTCCTGTTCCTCCAATTTTCCGCTGGGCTTCACTCTGACAATTGACGAGGCCCAGGACAGAAAGGTGAGATTGGGAACGGGAGGGGGAGTTAAAGTGCTGAGCAACCGAAAGATCAGGTAGGTTAAGGCGGACTGAGCGGAGGTGTTCAACGAGACGATCGCCGAGCCTGCACTTGGTCTCGCCAATGTAAAGGAGTTGACTCCTGGAACCGCGGATACAGTAGATGAGGTTGGAGGAGATGCAAGTGAACCTCTGCCTCACCTGAAATGACTCTCGGGGTCCTTGGATGTGGAGGTAAAGGGACAGTTGTTGCATTGCCTGCGGTTTCAGGAGAAAGTACCTGGGGAGAGGGTCGTTTGGGTGGGAAGGGACGAGTTGACCAGGGAGTTGTGGAGGGAACGGTCTCTGCAGAAAGCAGAAAGGGGTGGAGTTGGGAAGATGTGGCCTGTAGTGGGATCCCGTTGGAGGTGGCAAAAATGTTGGAGGATCATATGCTCTCCAGAGATGCTGCCTTTCCTGCCGAGTTACTCCAGCATTTTGTGTCTATAATAAAATATTTGTTGGATATGTTATCATTTAAAAAGACATACCTTTAATACTATTTCATTTCATTAAAATAACCATTTAAATAAAAAGCTAAAACTCCATTATTTTCAGCTGCACTGAGTTTCAACTATGAGCTGTTTAATTGTTGTTTTTTGCCAGTAGAGGTCAGTATTTTGCACTGAAACATGATGTGTCTACACCATGACTCCAAAAAATAATACCAAGAGGTGAAGTTGAACACTGGTTAATTTGTGATGGGCAAGAAAACAAGACATTAATAAAAAACATAATTAGACAAAAAATTCAAGTTCTTACACCTAGGAATATGAAGCTCTCAACCATCTTGACTTTGGCACCATTAAAACAGACTTGGACATATACTCCTCATTTTCCTGAAATTAATGACCAGCTCCTTCATTTTGTTGACGTTGAGGGAGAGGTTTGTTGTTTTGACACCTTGCTACTAAGATTATAAAGGAATCATGATCAACTTGGGCCATTATAAAAAGGATGACTGACAGTTTAATTTAAATAAATGCAAGGTGCTTGTTAAATAGTAAGGTCTTGCAGAATGTTGTAAAACAGAGACCCGAGTGTGCAGGTACACAGTTCCATCCAAGTGGTATCATAGGGTGGTGTAGAATCAAGGTGCATGTTACAGCTCTATTAAAAAAAGGTTGGTATCGCCACATTTGAAGTACTGTTTCCAGTTCTGGTTGTCCTACTTTAGAAAGGCTATCATCAAAGGAGTTTACTGGGACTTGGCATTTCGAGTAAAGGAAAGCAGAATAGACCAGGACTATTTTCCCTGTAGCTGAGGAGTGACTTAAAGGTCAATAAAATTATGATGGGCTGAGATGAGATGAACAGCTGTTGTCTTTTCTTAAGGCAGTGGAGTCCAAAACTAGAACTCTGGATTTGGGGGAGAGTGGAATGATTTAAAAGGATTCTGAGGAGCAACTATTTCCAATAGTTGTTGCCAGATGAAGTGGTTGAGGCAGGCACAATTATGACATTTGAAAGGTGCTTGGAAGTATGTAGATAGGTAAGGTTTAGAGGAATGTGGAACAGGCACAGGCAAGTGGTTCTAAATTGGTTAGACAATGTGTGGATGAGTTTGGCTGAAGGGCCTGTTACTTTGGTATATTACTCGATGGCTCTGTCTTGGAACCACGACCATAATAATAGATTCCAACATAATCCTGATAACTGGTGTACAATTCCTGGTTTTATTCCTCTTTAAATAACAAAGTGTGGAGCAATGCATTTTTGTAATAGGAATATAGGAGTAGACTATTTTCTGAATGGGGAGAGAATCCAGAAATCTGAGGTGCAAAGGGACCTGGGAGTGCTGGCGCAGGATTCCCAAAATATTTATATAAAAAATAAAAAATAAAATAAAAAACAGGGATGTAATTCTAAGGTGCTGGCCAGGCTGCATTTGGAGTGTTGTGAGCAATTTTGAGCACCATATTTGAGGAAGGATGTGCTGGTCGTGGAGAGGGTCCAGATAATGTTTACAAGAATGATCCCAGCAATGAGTGAGTTAACGTATGATGAGCATTTGACAACATTGGGCCTGTACTTGCTGGAGTCTAGGACCAGAGGTCATAGCCTCAGAATTACAGGACATTCCTTTAGGAAAGAGATGAGGAGGAATTTTTTTAGATGGCGGTGAATCTGTGGAATTAATTGCCACAGAAGTCTGAAAGCCAAGTCAATGGATATTTTTACGGTAGAGATAAATTTGTGATTAGTATGGGTGTCGGGGGTTGTGGGGAGAAGGCAGGAGAATGTGGGTAGGAAAAAGAGATAGATCAACCACGATTGAATGGAAGAGTAGACTTGATGGGCCGAATGTATAGGTAGGAACTGCAGATGTTAGTTTAAACCGAAGATAAACACAAAATGCTGGAGTATTGGGTCAAGACCTTTCTTCAGTCTTGTCGACCCAAAACGTCTCTCAGTCCTTCTATTCAGAAATCGCCATTGCCAATTTTATGAATTTGATCGAAATTGTCTGGAGTATTTGCAAAATGCTAAAACCTGCAACCAACTAAATCAATATGGTAATACTACTGAAGAAAGGTCTCGACCCAAAACGTCACCCATTACTTCTCTCCAGAGATGCTGCCTGTCCCGCTGAGTTCCTCCTACATTTTGTGTCTATGATGGGATGAACAGCCTAATTCTGCTCCTACTGCTTATAAACACTATTACCTTTACTGATTTAATTTTAGTCTGAAGTGAATGACCTCCAGACTGAATTCTTCCAGTTCTTCCCACTTGTCATCTCTTAGTCGTATTCCAACTTATCTACACTATTTTACCACCTAACTATATCTAGTAAAAAGGGCCAGACGTCCCCCTCTGACACTTGGTTGTAAATCCTTGATCTTTAACTTAAATATGGGGTTTTTGGCACAAAACACTCTTTGGCAATAAAAGGACTGCAGATGCTGGAAATCTGAATCTATTTGTGACCCTTCGTTATTTTCTGGTAGTTGTAGTTTTCTAAGTTTCCTTCCTTGTGTTTTTGTACACTTGTTTTATTGCTAACCAGGACCACATGCTTTTGATTTAGCACATTAAACGTGGTTATTGGATAAAATGTCTGAGGCAGATTGAAATCTGAATTCCACATAATAAAAGTAAATTACTCTGACTTGTAAAAGAATGATGGTCAAAGTTTAAATCTTCCACATGAAGCATTTTTTTCTTATGCCATTTATACATGTACAGTGCAGCCTCATAAATATAACTGTACATGTTCTCAACATATTAGCTAAACAAGGAGGAAGGACATCCTTGTGATTGAAGTGCAGCGTAGGTTCACGAGATTGATCCCTGGGATGGCGGGACTGTCATATGAGGAAAGATTGAAAAGACTAGGCTTGTATTCACTGGAGTTTAGAAGGATGAGGGGGGGCTCTTATAGAAACATATAAAATTAGAAAAGGACTGGACAAGCTAGATGCAGGAAAAATGTTCCCAATGAGGGGCGAGTCCAGAACCAGGGGCCACAGTCTTAAAATAAAGGGGAGGTCATTTAAGAATGAGGTGAGAAAAAACGTTTTCACCCAGAGAGTTGTGAATTTGTGGAATTCCCTGCCACAGAGGGCAGTGGAGGCCAAGTCACTGGATGGATTTAAGAGAGAGTTAGATAGAGCTCTAGGGGCTAGTGGGATCAAGGGATATGGGGAGAAGGCAGGCACGGGTTATTGATAGGGACGGTCAGCCATGATCGCAATGAATGGCTGTGCTTGCTCGAAGGTGCCAAATGGCCTCCTCCTGCAGCTATTTTCTATATTTCTATGTTTCTATGTAAGGAGCATAATCTTAAAAAAAGATTAAAAAAATCATGCTTTATGTGCATCGTGGTTTTATGTTTATTTGAACAAAATAAAGAACTGATTTTAGAAAATGGCAGCATATACTTGCGATAATAACTGAAAAGTATAGTTGGAGAAGATTTCTCAAGAATGGGGTGAGAGCATGAGGCAGCACAACATCAAGATAACTGATTTTGAAAATCAATCTACTGAGGCATTCCCCCTGGTCTGCAGCTTAATAAGCTTTTAACTCCTTCCCTGATCTGTTGACGGGTCTTTGACCAAAACTGTTAGCTCAGCTTGTTTTCCTGCAAGTGCATTGGTGATCTATATTTGAGGAAAGAATATGAACTAAAATAACTAACTTTACTAGGTGGAATATACCAGAACACCCCTCATGGTTTGTCCCCACTATTTTCTCCAACAGGGCCAAGTTGCTTGTTTGTTCAGCCAAATTGGCATTTGTACTATTTGAAGAAAATTTGAATGGTGAAAACAGTCCATTCATCACAACCAGATTTCTATTCGTTCATGGCATGAATAAATGACCAAGTGCACTAATACTTTGAGAGCTGTAGTGCTGGACTTGATGTCTAAAGCTAGTCACTGTTCTAGGTTGGCAACAAAAAATGAATGTGAGCTGAAGCTGTGGTATCAAAGCAGCATTTGCCTTAATGTGATATCAAGCAGTTATATTAATGTCGATAGGAATATTTGGGGAGATGATGGGTAATAACCTGACGTGATCAATTATTTCTTGCAAAGGCAGTTAATAATGGTTCTTGTCAGTCTTCACAATCCCAAATAAATCTGCAGGGTTTCATTATGAACAGCAATCTCCAGTTGCTTCATCAATGATCTTGCATGAATTTCATGTGATGCATCATAGACTATCTATCCATCTGGATCTGTATACTTAAAGACAAGGACAATGATTTTGAATTATTTAGATAATGGGCAAGTATAATGTTGCTATCTAGATGTTAGGCAATGACCATCTTCAACAAAAATTTTGCCAACTTTTAACTTTCAGTCTAATCCATTACCATCAAAATCCCAGGCTGGCAAATACTGGAAATGTATTGCTTGAGTAATTTGGCAGGTCAGGCAGCATCTCTGGAGAAATGTTTTTCCAGAGATGTTGCCTGACCTGCTGAGTTACGCCAGCATTTTGTGTTAATCTTTGGTGTAAACCAGCATCTGCAGCTCCTTTATATTACACATCGTGCCCTCCATAATGTTTGGGATAAGACCCATCATTTATTTATTTGCCTCTGTAATCCACAATTTGAGATTTGTAATAAAAAAATCACATGTGGTTAAAGTGCACATTGTCAGATTTTAATAAAACTCGACGGAATAGGCATCAGCACCCCACTATGCAACTGGTTACTGGACTTCCTCACCAACAGACCACAGATAGTAAGAGTTGGCAAAAACCCATCAGAGACCACCATCATGAACACCGGGGTCCCACAGGGATGTGTGCTGAGCCCTCTGTTGTTCACGCTGATGACACATGACTGTTGTGCCAAACATAATTCGAACCACATCATCAAGTCCGCAGATGACACAACAGTGGTGGGTCTCATCAGCCGCGATGACGACTCAGCCTACAGAGAGGAGGTACAACAACTCATCAACTGGTGTGACATCAATAACCTTCAACTCAATGTCAATAAAACAAAATAAATAACTGTGGACTTTAGGAAGAAACAGACAGCACACACCCCACTCACCATCAATGGTAGTGCAGTGGAGTCTGTGAAAAGCACCAAGTTCCTGGGAGTGCACATCACAGATGATCAGACATGGTCCACCAATACCATCTCCCTAGTCAAGAAAGCACAGCAACGCCTCCACTTCCTTCGACGGATGAGGAGAGCCGATCTCCCCCCTTCTGCCCTCACCACTTTTTACAGGGGTGCCATTGAGAGCATTCTTACCAGCAGTCTCTCAGTCTGGTATGGCAGTTGCTCTGCTGCTGACCAGAAGGCCCTACAGAGAGTGGTGAGGACAGCGGAGAACATCACCAGATCATGCCAACCAGCAATCCAGGACTTATACCCATCTCGCTGTCGCAAGAGAGCAACCAATATCATCAAAGACACCACCCACCTAGCACACAAACTGTTCACCCTCCTACCATCCGGCAAGCGCTACCACAGCATGCGGAGCAAAACCACCAGATTCAAAAACAGCTTTTACTCTCAGGCCATCAGGCTACTCAACACACTTAAGAAAATCCCATGAACATTACACAAACAAAGACCAACTGACTGTCAAAATAGCTTTAACTCAATGTCTGCAGTATGCTATTTGAACTTTTCTATATTGCACCTTTATTATTGCACCTTAATAACATACCTTAAAATTTTACTACACTCTGGCACACTGAATATTTTATATAATGTATATGTCCATTGTCTATCTTTATTGGTATATAGTCTGTCTGTGTTATAAATATTACTTGCACATTTGGAGTATGGGGAAACGCAATTTCATTCCTCTGTGTAACTACTTGTTGCATTATTTGAATTGACAATAAAGTTTACTTTGACTTTGACTTTAAAGGCCATGTTTATACATTTTGGTTTCACCATGTAGAAATTACAGCAGTGTTTATACACAGTCCCCTCATTTCTGGGCACCATAATGTTTGGGACACAGCAATGTCGTAAATGAAAGTAGCCATGTTTAGTATTTTGTTTCATATCCTTTGCATGCAATGACTACTCGAAGTTTGTGACTGATAGACATCACCAGTTGCTGGGTGTCTTCTCTGGTGATGCTCTGCCATTGTATTGCAGCCATCTTTAGTTTATGCTTGTTTTGGCAGGTAGTCCCCTTCAGTTTTCTCTTCAGCATATAAAAGGCATGCTCAATTGTATTCAGATCGGGTGATTAACTTGGTCACTCAAGAATTGACCCTTTTTAGCTTTGAAAAACTCCTTTGTTGCTTTAGCAGTATGTTTGTGATCATTGTCTTGCTGTTGAAAGAACCGCCGGCCAATGAGTTTTGAGGCATTTGTTTGAACTTGAGCAGTTTGGATTTATCTATACACGTCGCAATTCATTACGCTACTACCATCAGCAGTTGGATCATCAATGAAGATAAGTGAGCCAGTACCTTCAGCAGCCATACATGCTCAGGCCATAACACCCCTACCACCGGGTTTCACAGATGAGGTGGTATGCTTTGGATCTTGGGCAGTTCCTTCTCTCCACCATACTTTGCTCTTGCCATCACTCTGATATAAGTTAATCTTCATCTCATCTGTCCACAAAACCTTTTTCCAGAACTGTGGCTGCTCTTTTAAGTACTTCTTGGCAAACTATAACCCGGCCATCCTATTTTTGCGGCTAACCAGTGGTTTGCATCTTGCAGTGTAGTCTCCGTTATTTCTGTTCATGAAGTCTTCTGCGGACAGTGGTCATTGACAAATCTACACCTGACTCCTGAAGAGTGTTTCTGATCTATTGGACAGGTGCTTGGGGATTTTTATAGAGAGAATTCTTCTGTCATCAGCTGTGGAGATCTTCCTTGGCCTGACAGTCCCTTTGCGATTAGTAAGCTCACTGGTGCTCTCTTTCTTCTTAATGGTGTTCCAAACAGTCGATTTTGGTAAGCCTAAGGTTTGGCTGATGTCCCTAACAGTTTTATTCTTGTTTCTCAGTCTCATAATGGCTTCTTTTACTTTCATTGGCCCAACTTTGGTCCTCATGTTGATAAACAGCAATAAAAGTTTCCAAAGGTGATGGATAGACTGGAGGAAAGACTCGGTGCTGAGAGCTCTCTTATACCTGCATTAAGGAGGCAATTAAATACACCTGAGCAATTACAAACACCTGTGAAGCCATGTGTCCCAAACATTATGGTGCCCTGAAATGGGTGGGTGGGTGTGGTGTGACTGTGTATAAACACGGCTGTAATTTATACATGATGAAATCAAAATGTATAAAAATGGACTTGAATAAAATCTGACAATGTGCACTTTGACCACGTGTGATTTTTTTTTTTTTTTTTCTATTACTATTCTCAAATTGTGGAGTACAGGGGCAAATAAATAAATGATGAGTCTTTGTCCCAAACATTATGGGGGACACTGTACCAGAGGCATATCTCCAGCCTTCGGATCAAATCTTAGAATGCCCTACTTAATGTTAATATGGCCTGCTGTCATCTTGTGCAGCAATGATTTGAAGTGGTTCACTATTGCCTCTGAAGGAAACTAAGGGTCAGCTATAAATTGTGCTTTTGCCATATTCAATCTAAGTGAATTTAAAAATACGGTCTCTTTTTTAAATTGCTTCCTTGTCATTCTTCAGGCTCAAATATAAATAGACCTTGAGTGAAGTGCCACAGAGGTTTATAGCTCTTCAGAAATCCAAAGTGAAAAGTTAGTGCTTCCAGGACTCATAAAAGATGCAATAGGGTTGGGAGAAGTGTGAAAAAATGTAGATTATAATGTTTTATAAATTATTATTATTAATTGCCTTTGAGATTGTGTATGATACCGAACATGCTTGTGATTAGTCTCTGACAAGGCCTGACCTTTTAATTTTGCTAGATGCACAATAATGTGAAAGTGTTTCATACACAGCATAGTTCGGTGTTTGTATTTCTAAAGTTACAAAAATGGTCTTGACTATTATGCATCTTGTTTGAGTTACTAAGTGAGTAATTTGCAGACCCCAGTTATTGAATTTATGTTGTATAAAATAGCATGGAATTTGAAACTGCAATTACCAATTAATATAATTTGTAAAGCCATTGAGGTAAAGTATATTATTAAAAGCACAAATTGAGTTGACGTGCAGATCAGCTTTAGTTGCCAAGGAAAATGGAAGTATTTGATTAAGTTTGGTATTGGCTGGAAGCCAAATGTACTTGTTCAGAGCCCAAAGTCATTTGATGAAAATGTATCAATTTCCTGAAATTCCCAACAAACTGATTACTCTGGCAGCAAACCTGTGTACACTTTTTCAATTATCCAATCCGTTTTATGTATTTATTTCTTTAAATTACAGAATTGAGCTCAACCAATGAACGAATAAATAAATTCAGTTAATTGATTGTTTTTTGGGGGGGGGAAATGAGCAATGCACAAGTTTTATTCATTAAAAATTAAGTATCTCTGCCATGTATAGCAATGCCCTGCAGGTGAAAGCTTGTAGCCACATATTCTTAGATATCAATTATATAAAATTATTACTAAACAATACTGTTGCAAGATAGTTTCTGCTCTTTCTTCATCTATGGTGGCCAATGAGTGGCAATTTCACGCTCCGATCTTGTGCTGTGTTAAACGGCACTAAAGGCAATTTTGAGTCCTGTCCTATTCCAACTGACTAAAGGGCCTGTCCCACTGTACGAGGTAATTCAAGAGTTCTCCCGAGTTTTTCCCTGATTCAAACTCGGAGAGTGTCCGTAGCGGGTCTGTAGGAGTTTGTGGATGTCTCATAGCAGCTCGTATGAGTAACGGTAGGTATTCGGGAAATCCGGTAAACTCGTCAAGTTTTTTCAACACTGTGAAAAATGTCCACCAGTAAAAAAATACTTTTACTTTTTACTCGTACGAGCCACTATGAGACATTCACGAACTCCTACGTACCCGCTATCACATGAAATTTACGCCAGACACTTATGCGAAGTACAAGATGAATAAATCACTAATTTGGCACTTCTGGTTGAGAGTAGATTATAGATGCATTTGTGCTTGTCTGCTGGGTTCAACCGTTATTAAGAATGGGAATGCTTGCAAACTATTATAACCCCCCTGACTCCCATAGCTATCTTGACTACACTTCTTCCCACCCTGCTTCCTGTAAAGACTATCCCCAACTCCCAATTCCTCTGTCTATGCCGCACCACCCCAAAACGCCACCCATTCCTTCTCTCTGGAGATGCTGCCTGTCCCGCTGAGTTACTCCAGCCTTTTGTGTCTGTCTTTGGTTTGAACCAGCATCTGTAGTTCCTCCCTGCAGACTATGGACCACCTCTTGCAGTAGCAGGTTTTGCACAAATGTGTTAAATAAAGCTTTAATAATAATAATAAAATAATTGCATGGTCTGTAATTTTACTGTCTTATATCATTTACATATTTGTGTTCAGTATGTTGTCTACATCTTGCATGTGCTCCTGCAAGCTAGCTTTTCATTGTACCTGTACTTGAGCATATGACAATAAACTCACTTGACCTGACTTCTTTGCTTCCTCTAGTGCTATCTCTCAACTGGAAGAAGATTGATTTGTTAGTTAAGAGAGGGTAATAGTTTGTAATCAGTATGTTTCATTCTATAAGTTTGACTTAATGCCATGAGATTTCTTGGCATTTGGAGTCAATGTTAAGCACTCTCAAGCCATTCAGTCATCTGAGTTTATCCCCACATTGTACAAACATTATTTTTTTATCTACATTGGTAGATGTGGTGTGGGATATCTGATGAAAAGAATGGATCTTGCTCAATTGTTCTCAGAAAAACTGTCCTGACTTTTTGTTCCAATGTGTTTCTGGGGAGGATTGCCAGGGTGCATATGCTTTCTTGTATCACTAGGTTGGTTTCCACATATTTGCTGAGAACCAACTCTGCCGGCCTTAAATTGACACGCTGCTTGACATTCAGCATTGGGTGAACTGAAATTTTCACACTAAGTTACAATGGCTAAAGTCGTGATTTGTTCCTAACTACTGACACAATCCTTACACAATCGTCTATATGAAACTGAACCTGAATGTCTACAATGCATTGGATTTTTTCCATGTTTCTTAACTAATGGCTTGGCATGTACTTGAACTTTGTTTCAACCTCAGTTTGAAAACACCCGTTCATCACTTCACTGCACATTCTAGTTGCATATAATCCCATGTCCTTTCCTATTGATCAACAGACATGGTATTCTGGCAATGATGCTAAAAAAAGAAAAATGTTTGTTTTTAAAGAATTGTACTTCCATGTTCCCCACCCTAGAGTTTTTGCTCTTTTGTGCCTCACAAGAGGGTGAACCTTGCCTCCTTAACAGCTGTGCTTTTTTTTTCCTTCTGCTTTGACGGGGACCATCTGTTCAACTATTTCTGCTTCCCCTCTCCCGCCTTGTACTATCAAATCCCCTATAAACTCCCTCAAGGTGTTCCAGAATCTCCTTGTGCTTTCCTAACATTTCTACCGTCCATGGGAATCTGCCTCCTGTAATCTCTTGATTTAATTCCTGTTACGTTTAAATTGTGTTTAAATCCATTCATAGTCCTGTCCATCTAATCTATTGATGCAAGATTATCCTGATTTTTTTTGATTTTTTTTTTTCCTTGTTATGAGTCAAGCTACAATGGTCACCACCTTATTTCAAAATTATTATTTTTAACTAAATAAATATATACTGGATGGTCAGTAATATGTTAGTGCTAATTAACCATTTTCATACATTTTCAAACTGAAAACAAATAGTTAATGGGGTTTAGCACATTTTAAGTGATATGTATGTAAAGGCAGGAAGACCTGAAACTATCCCTTCTGCACCCTGCACGATCAGTGTTTTTATTTTTAAAAATTCAAATTTTCACAAATTTAGATTAAAATGATTTCCTGTCCAGGCTGCACTCCAATGCCTGTGATGCTCACTGATTGTGCAAAGACCTGGTGTGCTCCCTCTCCATCCAATAATGCATGTTTTCTTGGAACACAGGCAAGCAGTTTGGAGAGGAGGATTGTGGGCTGTAGTGCAATTAGATTTTGTGGAACATCACTTTTAATTCCTCAATTCAGGCTGCAGCCTGTCATATTTTGGAAATATTGAAGACTGACCCAGGCTGCAGAATTAGGAGGTGGCCCAGGAGTCCATGACCAACTCGGACAGCTTCAGTATAGGACAGATATATGGATAGGAAGGTTTTAGTGAGATACTAAACCAAGTGGGACCCATTGGGCCCCATTCCCCCAATGCAATATTCCACCACTCACCCATAGCCCCCAACTGCGCAGGATCAGCAGACGTTTTTAAAGTTTAAAATGGCAACAGCTTGTAAAATATAAGATCAATGTGAATGCATCTCACTTTCCCTCTTCAGTCCCCTATTCCCCTCCTCCATTATCCTCCCTCCCCCAACCTCCACCAACCCTCCTCTGCTTCCTCCCCTCACCCCCTCCCTCCCCTCCTCCATTACCTCGCCATCCTTCTTCCTACCCTTATCCTCCACCATTCTCCCTAATCCTGTGGTCATTTCAAATGCCGCACTCCGGGGAGACTTTCAGTTATGCATGTGGTATTTAAAAATAACTGAAAGTTAAGGGCCTGTCCCACGAGCATGCGACTCCACGCGGAAAGCGCGACGTAAAGGGCCTGTCCCACGAGCATGCGACTCCATGCGGCAAGCTCGACCTAACGTCGTCGCTTGAGCTGTACAGCTCGCGGGGCCGGTCCCACTTCGATCGCCGGAGTCGTATGGAGTTGTGCGGAGCTGGTCCCGACATCGCACGGAGCTCCGAAAAACTAACCGTGTTCAAAATTTTCGCTCGGCAACGGCCGGCCAGCCCGCAGCCACCTCGACACCGTACGCACCGCCTCGATGGCGTACGTCACGCGCGAACGTCCCGCGGACATCGCTCGAACTTCATGTCACTCGCGCCGCCCCGGCTTCTGGTTTGGTCGCGCTTGTCGCATGCTCGTGGGACAGGCCCTTTTAGGTCCCGCTTGCCGCATGGAGTTGCATGCTCGTGGGACAGGCCTTTTAGTCAGTGAATTTTTGAGGCTGTCCGTCTTAACGTGGTGCGCGGCTCCGGGCCCTGTCGGTGTCCAGCGTGCTTTTATCATGTAAATGAAATCCCGGATGCGCGCTGCTGGTTGCCTCTCCTTCTCCTTCCCCCTCCCCGCTCTGTAAATGAACAGAGGTTTCATAACCGCCTCCCTATTTCACACACACACACACACACACACACACACACACACACACACACACACACACACACACACACACACACACAAACACACAAAAACCCACACACACACACACACCCACACACACACACAAAACCACACACACAAAACCACAATGATTTTTTTGGTGGGGAGGGGTCGTCGCCGCTTATCATCTCTTTCCCCCCCCCCCACCCCAGTTTCGGCATCCAGTAAAAATCAGCAACAATTTGGGTCGATTCAACCACTTTGATGCCATGGCCAAGAAAGCACACCAACCCTTCCACGACCTCAGAAGATTAAGGAAATTAAGTATTAAGAAGAACAAAGGAGGGGCCCGGAGTGGGGAGACCGCAGTGAGGGAGGGGAATGGGGAGAACAAAGGAGGACCCGGCTTGGAGGGAGAGGCCGTGATGGGGGGGGGGGGGGGGGGAGGATGATATGTTCAGACAGAGGCAGACGGGGTGTGGACCTGGCACCGGATACGCTGTAACTTTGTCAGCGCCCTTTATGTGGCAGCTATTGTGTACCTTGGGTACGCAAGCAAAGAATTTCACAGTGACTTATCACGTGACACCGTATTCAATTCAATTCAAAATTCAGCATGTCTAAATTCACTCTTGGTAATTTCTACAAATACACTGTAGAAAGCTTTCTTTTGGAATTCACAAGAATTTGGTTTGCCAGCTACTCGACGAAAACTGCAATAAATAGCAGAAAGTTGTGGATGCAGCCCAGTCCATCATGCAAATCTTCAAAATTTCAGTCTGTAGATGCCATTAGGTTCTGAAGTACAAATACATGGTAAATTAACTACATTTGGGTGTGCAGGTCTTGTGCTTGAGTTCCAAGATTTATTTCACATGTTGTTGCCAATTTTCTATGAATAATTTTTCATACCACCTCTCTTTAGTTCCTGTTTGTCCCAAAATAAATTGTGCTTCGGGGACCATACTCAGTAGAACTGGAGTGTTGAATGAGCGATTGTGATGAATGTTGTAGGTACCTTAACAATTTTATCATATGTTTTCTTTTAAATTGCAGGCATTTATTAACACAGCTAGGGAGATCTATGAAAAAATACAAGAAGGAGTCTTTGATATAAATAATGAGGTGAGAACATTGTTGCTTAAGTTTCTGTGTTATGGTATTGAATGTTTAATTCTTGTAAGTAATGAGTGGCCTAATGTGACACAAGAATTTTTAATTTTTGATCGTAAACCGAAAAAAATTTAGCTGCAACTTTTCTACATTAATTTTTTTTCTTGCAAGACGGAATTAAGAGAAAGAAAATCAATTGTTTGAATTGATATTGTCCAGTGATGTACGTGTAGAACTGCCAGGCCTCCATTCCAAAACTAATTTGAATATAAACCCAAAGGAATCATCTCATAGGCCAATAATTCAGTAAAGAGGTACTTAATCCCTGCTGTTGGCTGATTGGAGAATCTTTGATTAGATTTCTCACAATATACTTATACAGTAATGCAACATTAATGAAAATGTAAGTGGTTAAGGCCCAATCATGCTATGTAAGTACATGTTTGGAAACGTAATAACCTGCAGATGCTTGAATCTTGAGTAAAAAGCAAACTGAGGAAATGAGTGGGTCGGGCAGTCTGAAGGAAAGTCCCGTCCCTAAACCAACATCTCTCCATTTCCCTCACCAGATGCCGCTTGATAAGCTGAGTCTCTCCAGCAGTTTCATTTAATTTATGTAAATTAATTGTTTGAAAACAAAATCTGTGAACAGTTTTCCATTGCAATATATATTTGCTTTTTTCTTTCCCGAGTAGTGATTCTTCATTTTTCCCCAGAGCGCTGGCATGATTAGTTTGCATCAGGAAGTGGCCTTGTTCTTTCAAAACAAACCTCTCAAAAATTAGATTTACCACTGGTGGTCTATTAAGCTCTGATAAGTAGCCCTTAGAATCGGCCTTCTGTTAAACTTGTCTATGTCGAACAAAGCGCTCATCTATACTAGTCTGGTTTGTCAGCATTAGGCCTATATTCCTCTAAATATTTCTTATACAAATGTCTTTTAAAACCTATTATTGTACCTACATTACTTATACCTTATCTATGTTCTATATGGTCACTCCTCTCACTCCTACAGTCCAAGGAATAAAGTTATTTCCTAACCAACCTCACTCTATATAATTTAGGCCCACACATCTTGGTAGGGTTTTCTTAAATCTTTTCCGCATTCATTCAGCTTAATGATGTCTTTACTACAGCAAGTTAACTAAAACTGTACATCATCAATGTCTGGCACAACTGCAATTTCACAACTCCTGTACTCAATGCCCTGACTACTGAAAGTCAATGTGCCAACTGCTGCCTTCATTGTCACCCTGTCTACCTGTGACACCATTTTTGGGATCTGTGTACTTGTACTTCAGGATCTCTGTTCTACAACAGTACGCTGGGCTCTAATGTTCTGTAAAGGTCTTTCCAAAATATAATAACTCCAACTTATCTATATTGAATACCATTTGCCATTCTTGTGCCACTTACCTAGCTGATCAAGATATAACTGAAAATTTTGACAACCTTCTTCCCTTGCTACGATGCCACTTATCTTAGTATCATCCGCAAACTTACTCGACTCTTGTTTAACTCTTCAAACAACTCTTTAACAGATTAATGTGACACGATTTCCCCATCACAAACTTGTGTTGACTATCCCTAATCAATTATTTTTTTCTCCAAATGCTGGTAGATCCTGTCCCTCAGATTCCCTTCGACTAACTGATCCGAAACTCTCGGGCTTACCAGTCTGTAGTTACCGGGCTTATCCTTGATTCCCTTCTTAAATTAATCACCCTCCAGTCTTCTAAAATTCCTGACTTGTGGCTAAAGATGATGCAAATATCTCTGCAAGACCCCCTGCAATTTCTCCCTGAGCTTAAAGATAGAACATAAAACAGCATGCCACCAGAACAGCCCTTGATTGCCCCTCGGAGTATAGATAAGGTGAATGCACAAAGTATTTTCCCATGGTTTGAGGAATCAATAACTAGAAAGCATAGTTTGAAGGTGAGAGGGGATTGGAATGTGAGGGGTAACTTATTTTACATGGTTCCATGCATGGAGCAAGCTGCCAGATACAGAAGTTGAAGCAGGTACAATAACATTAAAACAATAAATTTGGACAGATATATGGATAGGAAAGATTAGAGGGATTAAATGTGGGGAATATGACTAGTGTAGATGAGTATCTTGGACCAGTTAGGCTGAAGGGCCTGTTTCTGTGATATGATTGATGCAGAAAAGACTACTTGCCTCGAGGATGAGTAATAAATTATTTTTTTTACATCACTCCCACCACCCCATTCCTGATTCCAATGTAAATTAGTTATTTTGCTGCTACAAGCATTCACCTGGCATGTAGTTGGATCCAGAACTTTCTGGGCTCATCTCATTTACATGTTAATATCACCCAGGCATGAACATTTATCTGGAATAGGCATGCACCATAGATAAGAGAGAGAAAAGCATGAGAAAAACATATTCTTGTAATCTGGAGCAATCTTTTCCTCAATGCAATGTAAATTTTTCTTAACCGCTGGTATTTTAATGATATTTTAAAATCTAGTAAATGGGCTCCATATTTTGCTATGTGGACCACAAAGACAACTCGAAAGCTTGGAACTTTTTCTAAGAGCATAGAACACAATTAACAACTAAGCAAACTAAAATTATGAGTTATCAATGTAGTGAAAGTTAATTTATTGTACTATATGATCTTAACATTTTGAAAGGAGGGCACATTAATTTGATCAATATCCAATTGAAGGTCTAGTTCAGGGGTCGGCAACCTATGGCCCCCCGTAACCCGAAATTACCCGGTCCAACGGCCTGTTTTTTGTTTTGTTTTCCATAATTATCTGGCCCGCAGACTTCCATCGTCTTTGGTACCTCCCGAGGCCGTGGTGCCCAGGCACGGTGTCGCTAGGACACAAGGAGGCCTGGCGGCCGCAATGACAGGGCTGCACTGAGCGCCAAGCTCTGGCCTTACCGCATCCTGTGCAAAGCCACTGGCACGGCCGCCCGCACACCTTCTGTGTCTGGGCTTCACGGTCGGAATCAAAGATCCGCTCTATGATCTTTGGTCGTGATCGGGATTGTCAGTAGGCTGGGGACAAGTGAGTATGAGTGGCGTCCTCAAATGGGCAGGATCCACGTGATAGATGTGGCCTGCCATCTGCTCACAGGCATGCGTCCTAGCCCCAATGCAGAACTAAGTTGCCGAGCCCTGGTCTAGTTTGATACAAGAACATGTACAGCTCCTAGAGCAATTTCATGGACCAACACTAGAGGGTGTTCTGACCAAACCAAAACGAGAGGAAGTGAAATGTTGAAATGGCTGTCATTTACACACAGTTGGAGTTGTGTATGAGCTGCAATGAAATTGGACTTTTATTGTATTCACCAATGGTCATAAGCAGATAGAATTAATCTTAGTAGCTTGTGTAGAATCTGAAGTTTCAGTGACGCATGTGTTGGTGACATTAAGTCTAACCATTATTTTGACATTTGGGATCTGTTGGATAAATGCATAATCTCAACTAACATTTGAGGTACTTCAAAAATATGATTGGGGAAACTATTGTAAGTAGTTTTTAAACTATGGTTGAGACTGGAAACATTTTCTTGGGTGCACCTTGGGATTGCAGACGATACTGATCACTGTTGCTAGGTGTCTGAAGAAGGGTCTCAACCCGAAAGGTCACCCATTCCTTCTGTCCAGAGATGCTGTCTGTCCCGCTGAATTACTCCAGCATTTTGTGTCTATCTTCGGTGCTAGGTGAGAGATAGACAAGGAGCTGCAGATGCTGGAATCATGCATAGAAGTGCTGAAGTAATACAGCAAGTCTCTGGATAGACATAGATAGGGAATGTTTCAGGTTGGGACCTTCTTCAGACTGCTGGGTAATGTAGTTTGCAGTTTAAGGAGCACTGCTGCAAAATGGTGAAAGATTTATAAGGCATCATCAAATTTCTTGATGGTTGTTTTTATAATTTTATGTAAGAAATGTCTTTAAAACATTTTTTTTAACTTGTTTGGTATGAACCAAATTCAACACAGATATTACAGAAGGCATTGTCCTGCTCCAAGCAGAAGTAACATTGGTGGCTGCAATCTGATCAGCATTTGGGCCATATTCTGCCTTGGATTTTATCCTTTGCTTTTGATTTTCATGTAATTTAACTGGTACTTTAGTATTCGCAATATGTTCTGGAATGAGGACTAGTGGATTTGGCACTGAATTAGGTAATTATAGTATCGTATATATGGTGATGCAACTGATTTAAATACTGGCAATGCTATTGTCAGCAAACTGGCACGATTTATTTTGCCCTCCCTACTGCTGTGTTGGAATATTTGTGGGAGCCTCTGTCCTATCCTGGTGCTTGTGCAACAATTATATGGTTATAGTGATCTCTGCCACAAGGATTTTTTAATGCGGAGTGAACCTGGGGCTATTTGCCTGGTGTTTAGGAATGTTGGGATCAGTAACCATACAGCCCTGAGGCCTGCATCTCTGTGTTGAGTGGTCAAAGCATCAGCTCCAACCTGCCCATCAGACCTCACAACAGCCTCTGGTCATTACTTTGGGGGTTTCTTCCATCTGGGCCATGTGGTGATAAGATCACTGTTTCATGCTGCAAGAGGTCAGTGGAAGGCAGGGTTCCAGCACAACAATGTGCAATCCTGGTATATTTTTAAAAGTATGGTAGGCATGCCTGGTCTCCACAATGTAGAGCACTAAAAGTTGAGTGTTGTGCAGGGCCGCACTAAATCGTATTACTCAAGTACATTCTTGGGAAATCCATCATGATGACTGCACAAACTGTATTTAGATCAGTTGTAAACACAACTAAAACATGTAGCTGCTAACATTTGAAATAACAATGTTAGAAACATTCAAGTCAGCTAACATTGGTGAGAATTGGATGTACACTGTCACATTTATACTAAATGAATTATCAACTTGGCTTCAGAATCAAAGAGCAGTAGCATTATTAGCAGACTGCATGTCAGATTTAGTTTAAGTGTGAAGAATAGTGTCAAATGTTGGTTATATCCTAGAAACTTATTTAACGAAACCTGCCTGAGATTCTGTCAAGAAATTGTTTTGCCTATTCACATCTCCCTGACTTTCTGATGGTTTATTATAGTAAAGTGTTACTTTTGTTCATATTCCTGTCCATTTGAAGAATATCATACAGCCTCATAATTTATTTGGAAAGCTTTTCTCAAACTAGTTAAAACAGTAAAAAAGTACAAATTGCTTGATAGAGTTTGAAAAATGAGATTACATTAAGGGTGAAATGATAAGCAAATGCACTGTATGGGATCATGGTGCATTTAAAAGGCCTGGTAAAATATTACAATAATTTACTGATTGTGTAATTTTACAAATAAATGAGCCTTCTATTATCTTTCACAAGTCATCTTTCCTATCTGACAAGGGTTTGAGTGTTAGCATTGTTAGAAACCACGAACGTTTGTTATTTGTTACTTGGATAAGTGCCATGCTTGTGCTTCACGATATCGCAAAAGGTTGCTACTAGTCCAGATGGATGAAACCAATGAGCCATAGGGCATGTATTCAATAAGAGGAGTTAGAGTGAACTTAAACCACATCATCTGGTGTAAATACAAAACTGCTGCCAGAAACCCCAAGGCTAATGTAAAACTGGAATGTCTGCCAAGTATTTTTTTTTAATAAAAGCTGAGATTTATCAGTGTACTTTGCTTCTAAGCAAATTTTATTGTGTTAACCGTGACTTTTAGGGGGGAAAAATAGGTTTAAGGTGTAACCACTTGAGCCAGTAAGTGTTAAGATAAGTCTGTGTTTGATGAATGAAAGTGCTCAGTGTACACGCGTGTGGGTTCTTGGCAAACTGCCATGTCTTTGGGGAGTGCTGAGATTATTGATGACATAGAACATTCGTACTCTTGGCATGTACAGCTGATTCAAACTGGCAAAAGAATTGGTGCCTAGAGGATCAGTGTTTTTATATTCTCCTCATTTAATACAATAGGGAATCATTTATATGGAGCACCTGTTTAGCACAAGTTGTATACAGAGTATTGTAGGTCATTTTTCATTTTTCATTTTTCAAAAGCTCTTTGGTTCTTTTATTTTAGAAATACACTTAAACAATAACATGTACAATTTTGTGTCGGGTATAACAGAAGCATTTTAATTTTGATCCGAACAAATTGAGCTCAACTTATTTTTTGAGAGGTTGGCTTTTACAATTGTTGAGTTACGTTAAAAAATGAAAGATTTTACAAAATCATCCATTTCAGCATGGAATGAAGGCATTCGGCCCATCGTGTTTAGACTGACTCTGAAAGAGGGATTCAGCCATCCCACTCTCTCTGTCTATAGCCCTGCAAATTCAATCTTTTCAGATACATCTATCTCCTTTTTGAATACTCCATTTGAATCTGCCTCCCCGCACTCCTGGGTTTGAATTCTAGACGTTAACAATACGGCGTGCGTGTTTTTTTTAATTTAAAAAAAGCCATTTTGGATTGCCAGTCACTTATTTTATATCGTCTAGTTACTAACCCCTCTGCCAAAGGAAACTGGTTTTCCACCTACTCTGCTGATACACTTCATGATTATTAATTTCTCACCCAAAAGTCCTTGCAACCTCCTCAGTTAACAGGCAAACAACTCCAGCTTTTCCAGCCTATCCACATAAATGACGTACCGCATCCCTGGAATCATTTTGGTTATATTCTTCTACATTTTCAATCTTTCCTTTTTTCACACGTTTCAGGAGTAGAATTAGGCCATTTGGCCCATCGCGTCTACTCCGCCATTTAATCATGGCTGATCTCTGCTTCCTAACCCTAATTTCCTGCCTTCTCCCCATAACCCTTGACATCCGTTCTAATCAGGAATTTGTCTGTCTTTGCCACAGAAATATCCACGGACTTGGCCTCCACAGCTCTCTGTAGCAGAGTTCCACAGATTACCTACCCTCTGACTAAAGAAGTTCCTCGAAGGTAGACACAAAATGCTGGAGTAACTCATCGGGACAGGCAGCATCTCTGGAGAGAAGGAATGGGAATGGGCGACATTTCGGGTTGAAACGTAACCCATTCCATCTCTCCAGTTATGCTGCCTGTCCCACTGAGTTACTCCAGCATTTTCTGTCAACGTTCGATTGAAAGCAGCATCTGCGGTTCTTTCCTATACCTAAAGAAGTTCTTCCTCACCTCTTTTCTAAAAGAGCGTCCTTTAATTCTGAGGCTATGACCTCTGGTCCTAGACTTTCCCACCAGTGAAAACATCCTGTCCACATCCACTCTATGCTATATTTTTCTTGATGTGATGCTCAGAAGTTGACAGGTTACTCCAGTTATGGCAAAACAAGTACCTTTTTTAAAAATAAACATTCATCATGACTACTGTGCTTTTACATACGAACTTACATATGAGCAAGAGAATACCACTCAACCCCTCAACCTGCACCATTCAACAAAAAAATATTTGTCGCCATTTGAGATGGGGAATTACAAAGAATCTTGACAGTCCGTGAAGGCAAGAAAATTGCCACATTTGTTTAAAATGGTGACCCTTATTTTTAAATTGCAACACAGTTTGAAATCTCCTGATGATCTTGTATGTTTCAATTGTCTTCACTCTAAACTCTTCCTGATACAAACCTGCCCGTCCAATCTTTCTCCATGAAATAGCCCTTTATTATAGTTATTTGTCAAGTAAACACCCGTAGAACTCCTTCCAATGCATCAGCCTCTTTCCTTAAATAAGATCTAAATTTTGTTGTACATGGTTCATGTTACAATGACAATAAATAAACTATTCTAAATCATATAAGGTACTGGGTGTGATAATATTCCATGTAACTAAAGCTCAACCTACCTATTGTATTCAATTCTTCTAACCATGATAAGCTTTCCAAATTACGTGAGTATCTGCATAGTAGCCGGTTGTGAATCATTCACTACAACATCCTAATCTCTCTTTTTAGATAACTTTACTGTTTGTGCAAAATGGATAATTCTACACTTTCCCCCATTATATTTCACTTGGCAGATATTTGCTCACTTATTACCTACCTATATCCTTTGTATGCTATTTCAGTTCCCCTCACAACTTTCCCTCCTTTGTGTAAACATCTCAAATTTATAATTTCAAAGCAAAATTTGAATGTTTTCAATCTTGCAATCAGAATTTGATAAGATCATTCGTTTTGGAGAAAATACGGCAGTATAAATGTTGTGATATGCAATGGAAAAATAATATGCAAGTATTAAAGTGATCTTGAATAGAAACATTATGCAGCATTTTGTAGATATTTGATTTTGGGAAAAAAGGTTTATTATAGTAAACAAATTCTGCAAATGATTTGATAAATCGTTTTTTATGTGCACCATAAAGACAATATGCATTTTTTAGAGATAATATTCCAGTCTCCTGAATCTGTTATACATGTACCACTCCTAATTTTTTATCTTTGTCTCCTTCAAGGCAAATGGCATAAAGATTGGACCACAGCACGCTGCTACCAATGCATCACATCCGGGTAGCCATGGAGGGCAACAGGCTGGTGGAGGTTGCTGTTGAGGTTCTTCGACTCTCTGTCTGCTTGACTTGGGACCCTTTACCTTTTCACTCTCTTCCTTATCAGTTCAAGAAGTGAGGCCATTGCTGTATGTTTTATCTAACAGGGGATATCCGGAAAGTCCTTCATAAACCTTGTAAAACTTATCGTATATACTGTTCTCAGCAGGAATTTGCTTAATGACAGGATTTGAAAATTGTACTTGCACCTATTTACAGTTAATTTTTTCTGGTTAATCTTTTGTCTATTTTGCCCTTGACTACAACATGAATTGTATTAAACACTACAAATTTTGTCTGAGTATTTTAAGTATGGATTAAAATTGCTATCACTGTTACTTATTTTGCAATACCAAACTGTAAAAGCTGTCAAATTTCAAATGCTGTGGAGAAATGCTAGAGGAATGTTTTAATTCTGTATTTATCATCCACTTTGTGTATATATAGTTAAAATAACAAGCTTGGGTATATGTTGGTCGAGCTGAAATCCCTTCGTAGTTAAGCAGATCACAAACATTTTCTGGATGACTACGGCTTAAAATGGCAGTATTGTTCTTCTAGTCTAAAGCTTTGTCTATTCCAAATTTGTGATGGTTTTACTTTTTGGGCTCACTACCAACTGTTCTGTTCCCCATCCTACCACTGAAACCTACATCCATAACTCTCAAATGTAACTCAAGTTAAATGTACATTGTCACAAACTTCATATCTTCATTTGTCTATTTTAATGCCAAATGTCTATTCAGCTTCTTTAAAGCACCCCCTCAAAAATGAATCAGGTTTGCCTTAAGGAGTAGTTTGACAAGATTACAACAAATGGCAGCTGAGAGGATCCTTTTTGTTTTGTTTGGGGTGGTTCATTGAAATGTGTAGAACTTTTTTCTCATTATACACATTTTTATCTGCATGTATTTCTTTGACCAGTAAATTTAAACATGAACTTAAAAATTAGATGTACAAGTGGTGTAAAATTTTTCTTTCTTGGCAGTTTGTTCTGTTTTGTCAGTGAAGATCTTGTTTATTGTACAGGGGTCATAAAATAATAAACCTGCCAAAATGAAACAACCTGGCAAAAACTGAACAGGCTGCAGCTTTGTGAAGTGTGTAAGAAGGAACTGCAGATGCTGGTTTAAATGAGCTTTGTGGATCCCATTTTCCTTAAATATTTAGAAATGTGTTTAAACTAAAATTTTAAAGTAGCATCTTATGAAGGTTAATTGTGTTTTGCCATATTCCACAACAAAAAAGGCATTTTGGGCAGTTAATTGCTATTGGTAAACCTATAAACCAAAGCAGGTCAAAGGTAATTGAACAGGAAGAAAGACATTGGTAAAGGATTCAAAAAGTAATGAGTTAAGATGCCGGTAATACATGAACTTTTGTATGAGCATTTAATCAGACAGCAAAACTTGGTCCTAAAATCAGTCCTAAAGACCCATCATTTATTTATATGCCTCTGTACTCCACAATTTGAGATTTGTGATAGGAAAACAAATCACATGTGGTTAAAGTGCACATTGTCAAATTTTATTAAAGGCCATTTTTATACATTTTGGTTTCATCATGTAGAAATTACAGCTGTGTTTATACATAGTCCCCCCCCCCCATTTTCCCCCCCCCATAATTCAGGGCACCATAATGTTTATAACCATAATTGCTCAGATGTGTTTAATTTCCTCCTTAATGCAGGTACAAGAGAGCTCTCGGCATCTAGTCTTTCCTCCAGTCTTTCCATCACCTTTGGAAACTTTTATTGCTGTTTATCAACACGAGGACCAAAGTTGTGTCAATGAAAGTCATTATGAGACTGAGAAATCTTATTACATTTAACTGTTAGAGACATCAGCCAAACATTAGGCTTACCAAAATCAACTGTTTGGAACATCATGAAGAAGAAAGAGAGCACTGGTGAGCTTACTAATCGCAAAGGGACTGGCAGGCCAAGGAAGATCTCCACAGCTGATGGCAGAAGATTTCTCTCCATAATAAAGAAAAAAAAATCAAACACCTATCTGACAGATCAGAAACACTCTTCAGGAGTCATGTGTGAATTTGTCAATGACCACTGTCTGCAGAAGACTTCATGAACAGAAATACAGAGGCTACACTGCAAGATGCAAGCCACTGGTTAGCTGAAAAAATAGAATGGCCGGGTTACAGTTTACCAAGAAGTACTTAAAAGAGCAACCCCATTCTGGAAAAAGGTCTTGTGGTCAGATGAGATGAAGGTTAAATTATATCAGAGTGATGGCAAGAGCAATGTATGGACTATGTATAAACACTGCTGTAATTTCTACATGTTGAAACCAAAATGTATAAAAGTAGCCTTTATTGAAATCTGACAATGTGCACTTTAACCACATGTGATTTTTTTTTCTATTACAGATCTCACTGTGGAGTACAGAAGCAAATAAATAAATGATCGTTCTTTGTCCCAAACATTATAGAGGGCACTGTAAATGATTTTGAATGTATCCCGATTGTACAATGGAGTTGCCAGTGAGCTTGAAGGTTTGGGTGAGGGTGTTCTGCAATTGTTATGATCTTCAATTAGTGGCAAAAAACAGTAAATGGGATTCCTGTCTCTAATTGTGATGCGCTCTCATTAGCAATGTTACAACATTTTGAGATTTAAAAAATCAAGTCTGCAATTTATCCTATCAGATAAAGCATAAAAAGAAGTTTGATTTGACACCTAATTCACTTTCATATCTTCAGTATTAAAAAGGTTATGGCCATTTTCATACTCGGAAATAAGCATCTTGTTCCCTATTGCTTTTCGATTGACTTAACACAAAAGCTGTGATTGAGGACAGTCAAAAGCCCATAACCTTCTTAAAAATTAAGAGAACTGAAAGAAATTTTCAGTTATTATAGATTGAAGCATTCTGAAACAAATATGAAACAATCTTACTTGGATGCATATAATTAGTTATGTGCAATAATTAGTTATATGCTGTATGCTTAAAGCATATAATTAGTTAGTTACCTAATTGTAGCTAATTACAAAATTCAATTACTAGATCTAAACATCTATCCATTTCTTAAGGAAAGGTTAACATTTTTAAATAGCCTAAGTGTCCAAATAACATTCACACAAGAATTCACAATATCACATGATTTTTTAAAATCTCATTGCCATGAATATATAGGCCAAATGGAAGGAATTTAATGTTTAATTCCCGTAAATTAATGGCTATTTTAATCATCTTGCGAGTGGGATTTTGTGGAACGCGATCGATTGGAATGTTGCAGTTGCAGTGAATTTAAACCCCATATCGGCAGGAAAAACATTGCCGGTTCGTATGGGGCCAAAATCACATTTTCGCCAAGGAAATGTTGATTAAAGTCATCCTAAGAAGCAAGTTTGTATGTAAAATACACGACATACATTATGTTTTGTCCCCTACGTGAGATCCGTCCCGTTGACGGTGTTAGAAGTTTTTATTTTACTCCAGCGATTAAATTGTCCCGCTATTTTTTTTTTTTTTCTTTTTTTTTTTTTTTTAAAACTTCCGAGAACGAAAGTCGGAACGATTATTCTGCAGTAGCTGGCAGGCCGAATAAAAATATCTTGGACAGGCAGGAGAAAATGGCATTTTAAACCCCGCCCCCCCCCCCCCCCCCCCCCCCCCCCCCCTCAAAGGCGCCCAAAGTCACACACACACGGCCAGTGGCAGAACTGCTGTGCCGCTGAAGGTAATTATTGTAACATTGCTGGATAAATATTGGGTGAAGATGAGTTGAATGCAATTACGGTCCCTTTCATGCCAAATAGCCTGCTGATGAATTCTATCCATGGCAACTTATTAAGATGATGGGACATCTGGCTCCACTAACTGCGCAAATTATTCATGCAATGATTTATGATCTAGTACCTACAATCAATTTCTCACCCAATGTCCAAGCTACTTGATTTCTGCTGTCTCCAGCAATTTATTGATCAGTCTTGGATATGCCTTACAGATGTAGCTCTCTGGAGAAAAGAGTTAGCAGATGTGGCTCTCTGGAGAAGAGAGTTAGCAGATGTGGCCCTGTGGAAAAGTAACTTCAAATGATTTACAATGTTTTTTCTTGGTCCTAGACAATTGTCACAATAGTTTGGTGTGTTTCAGATTCTCTAGTCTTAGTAGACAGCTTGTTAGCATATATCCTTTCGAAGTGGTATGGACTCTTCTAAGATCCAGTGAATATAACCCTTAATCTTTTATCTCAAGATGACCCCCAAATCTGAGAAAATAATAGAGTGAATCTATACACCACTATTCCTTGCGTAAGAGGCCCAAACATGTTCCAATCTTGTTTGGCACTGGTCTTCATTGATATTGATCTTGATCAATAATCCCGTCGTCGCAATTATGGCTTTCAGGCCATTATGAGGAAATCACAAGGAGATGATGAGCTTCTGCAGGTTGGTAAAATTTGAGGAGAGTGCTTCTTGGTGTACCTCAGTTGAATTTTGACATGAGGTTGAGAAATCTCATGGGTAACAGTTAAGGCTGATCCCTACTTTTCTGATTTGGGGAGAAGGCAGAGGAATGGGGGTTAGAGATAAAGACAGATCAGTCATGATTGAATGGCAGAGTAGACGCGATGGACCAAATGGTAGGCATGCTTTGAGTGTTTGGTCTCCACAATCTAGAGCACTAAAAATTGCGTGTTCTGTAGGGCCGCACCAAGTCATCTACTTTACTGCATTCTTGGGAAATCCATCATGATGACTGCACAAACTATTTAGATCAGTTGAAGCTGCTTGTACACTAAACAAAACAAATGGACTAATTCTACTCCTATGACATGGAGATTTTGTCCACTATGCCTTTAGAATGAGAGAAACTCTTTGACCACAGGTAGGAAATGGTTCAGAAATACCTCAGCAATTACTTCCTCTATGTCAGACCTCTCTGTAGTTAAGACTTTTTTTTTCCACAATTAGAGATCACGATGAAATCTCCTGGTATATCCTCTTACCAGATGTGAGCAATGAGATTGTGGATTTATGACCCAAACCTTTCATCACAGAGATTCAAATTGTAAGCTCCTGAGGTCTTGTTATGGTGTAGTTGGAATATAGCCTTTCAACCTCCTGGTCAAGAGATCCCAAATTCCCTTATGCTTTCAATGTGCTAGCATAGCTTTTGGTCAATTGAAGGGTATAATCTGGTTCAAATCTCAGGATCAACTGGACAACAATGATTCCTGTCCTATATTCTCTGAGACCTAGACTCTCAGGACATAGGAAAGATCACACCAATGCTAAAGCTGCAAAATATTTACTGGATGAACAAACTATCCCCAGCATAGAGGATGTTACACAATTGATTCTGCCTCTGCTGAGCAGGCCATGTTGTTTGTATGCCCAACACCTGATTCTGGGAAACACATCCACTGTTCTGATCTCGTTTCCTGGGAAGATGTCAAGTAGATGGAGGAAATCATTCAAGGATGTGCTTGAAAAGGGCTTTCCAAAAAGTTTGCATAATTTCTACTGAGTCACAGGCATTCCTGGCCCAAGAATGCTTCAAGTGCATATGTATTCAGGATAACATTGGGACTGCATTTATTTTCCTGGGCAGCATAATGCACCACCTTTTGAACTACCTAGCCATCTGCCTAGCCAGATAACTCCTGGTCCATCTAAGTAAGAGTGTTGGTCCCACCTTGTTACTCCATTATTCAACTTAGAAATCACTGAGCAAGACATCTTTGATCTTGGGAATTACCTATGAAAAATTACATATTGCTACAGGTTTACCAGAATGCTGCCCGATTAGGAAGTATTAGCTACAAAGAGAGGTTGGTCAAACTTAAATAGTTTTTTCTGGAATACCAGAGGTTGAAGGGAGACCTATTAGGAGTATAAATCTGAGAGACACGGATAAGATAGGTAGTCAGAACCTATTATCCCAGGGTAGAAATGTCAAAGATTAGGGGACATTAGTTTAAGATGAGAAGGCAAAGTTTAAAGGAGATGTGCGGATCATGTTTATTTACAGGGATTGGTGTCTGTGATACTATTTACAGGGGTAGGAGGCAGATATGATAAGAGGCTTTTAGATAGACACATGGGTATGGAAACGATGGGAGGCATATGGATCCAGTGCAGGCAGATGAGAGATTATCTTGACATCATGTTTAGCACAGACGGCGAATTGCTCATAACTTCATTTTAACATGGGGCGTTTAATAAAATGCAAGATCTGATTCCCCTGTACTAATGAGGCTTACTATTTCAAATATATTCTGTTCTTCCTCCAAAGCTGAATAATCTCACTTTTCCAATGTAATATTCCTTCTGCCACTTTCTTGCCTGCATGCTTATCCTATCTGTCCCTTTTGGAAGATTGGATGTCAATCCCCAACATGCAAGAGGTCTGTTCAAGAATTGAGTGGGGAAGAAGCTATTCTTTAAGTTGGTGGTAGGTGCTTTTGTAACTTATGCCCTACAGAAGAAGGGTGAAGAGAGAATGGACTGGGGTGTGGGTGGTCCTTGACTGTGACTGCTTTCCTGCAGGAGCATCAAGTCTGGGTGGAGTCAGTGGGGGAGCGAGGCTGGTTTATGTGATGGATTGGGTTGTATTTTCAACTCTCCAATTGTTTGCAGACTTGGGCAGAGCAGTTGCCATGCCAAGCTGCGATGCATCCAGAAAGAATGATTTCTATGGTGCATCTGTAGAAATTGGGAAGAGTCGTTGGAGACATCCTAAATTTACTAAGCTTAAGGAAGTAATGAATTAATACAAACATTTTTTCACTTACTGTCCAAATTAAAAACAAATGATAAACAGTGAACTGGATATTTGTAATATTACATACTTTGATTATTTTCACATTCAGCACATTCCGATGTTGGGGGAGTCCAGAACCAGGGGGCACAGTTTAAGAATAAGGGGTAAGCCGTTTAGAACGGAGACGAGGAAACACTTTCTCACAGAGAGTGGTGAGTCTGGAATTCTCTGCCTCGGAGGGCGGTGGAGGCAGGTTCTCTGGATGCTTTCAAGAGAGAGCTAGATAGGGCTCTTAAAAATAGTCAGGGGATATGGGGAGAAGGCATGAACTGGGTACTGATTGGGGATGATCAGCCATGATCACATTGAATGGCAGTGCTGGCTCGAAGGGCCGAATGGCATACTCCTGCACCTATTGTCTACACTTTTGCACAAGGATCTTTGCTCATTACGTTTAGTTTCATATTTCTGAAGATCCTTTTATTTAATTGCTAAAGTGTGCCTTAAACCAGGCAGGAAAATGAAAATATTTCTGCATTAATGAAGTTGTATGTGATCAATAATTATCCATTAATTCAACCCATGTTGACAATGGTGGGAGGTTCCTCAAATGAATTATTCAAGTTCTGCAAATGCTGAATCATTACATGTCCTCTATGGTAGGGAGAAATAAGTGATTAAACATATTGGATTATGCACGTTTTACAAAACATCAACTATCTTGCAATAACAATGCTCAACTGTATATTTTTAAATGCACAGCAAATTTCACCGTAGTGAATAAAAGATGGTGCAAATTCAATTAAGAGAATATATTTATGATATGTGATTTTATTTTTAATACTCAAAGGATATGTGGGACACAGCAATGGTGAACTAAACTTCCAGCGGTATTCTGATGCAGTCCTCGACAGTGAATTGTGTTTTATTTTTTATTTTAATCAGTTCAGAATAAATTACACTTCTAGTGAGCACACAATGTGTGCGTAAGATTACCTTTAAAGTTAATTTAAATATTTGTAATCTCTATAAGAATCAGTTTCTATAATACAGAGCTTTAAGACATTGGTTTAGTTTTATCATTCTTCAAGGTTTGCTCTGGTGTTTATATTTACAACTGAAAATACTTTCTGGTATTTGACTGAGCCAGCTTCCAGAGGGATATGTTTGGAAAGGGGATGAAGGCGAGGCAAGTTTTTATTTCCCTTGGTTAAGATTGTGTTCAAAAATCGATCTATTTTCCAAATAGTTCTTTCTTTTGTCAGAAGAATTGGCATTCAGAGAAAACAAATGTAAAATATTTTGGTTAAATATTTTCAAACGCAGATTACATACAAGACTAAAAGACAGCAGATAAACTCCTTCAAGAAGTCATCTGATCAAGCAGCGTCCGTGATTGTAAAGGGATGGTCAATGACAGAGTATAGAGGGAAGAAATGTCTTAACCCTAAAACATTCACTTTGCCCTGGCAGATATGGAAGCAATGTTTCAGTTTTGTCTCCAAATAATGAAAACCACTGGGTTTTCTTTCTACAATTTAATTCCCACATTGTGTTAAGATAATAGGAGATTCGGTGATAATAGAATTAAAAGTTATGGGGAAGTGACTGTTAGGGATAATACAGGTAGGTACTTGGCAGATATGTGAAATGTAGGTTAATTGTTACTTATTACATTTGCCTAAGCATCAATGTTTGTAAGAGATGCTGCTTGCTGAAACAAACTGATTCGTTAGCCGATGAGTTGCAAACATGTCATAAAGCCAGAAATGTATCTTTTGGCTCAGGGACTGCACCAACCATGAATCGCCTATTTACACTGATCTTGCATAAATCCCATCTTTTATCATCCCGGCATTCTTATCAGCTCAATAGATATTAATTAGCCTAACTTTCTTCATAGGGAGCCTTGTAAAAAGGAATGTTTTAAAAACTATAACAGCAAGCTGTGTTGCTGCTATAATGTGATGGGGAGTTACTCAAGAGTCAAGAGAGTTTTATTGTCATGTGTTCCAGATAGGACAATGAAATTCTTGCTTGCTGTAGCACAACAGAATATGTAAACATAATACAGAACAGGAGATACAAGTTCAGTGTGTCTATATACTATAGACCATATATACACAATAAATACGCAGATAAAGTGCAATAATAATAGACTGTTATTGTTCCGAGCTTGTTTGATGTTGTGTTTAATAGCCTGATGGCTGTGGAGAAGAAGTTGTTCCTGAACCTGGATGTTCCAGATTTCAAGCTCCTGTACCTTCTTCCCGATGGCAACGGAGAGATGAGTGTGTGGCCAGGATGGTGTGGATATTTGATGATGTTGGCAGCCTTTTTGAGGCAGCGGCTGCGATAGATCCCTTCGATGGTCGGGAGGTCAAAGCCGATGATGGACTGGGCAGTGGTCACAACTTTCTGCATTTTTCTCCGCTCCTGGACGTTCAAGTTGCTGAACCAAGCCATGATGCAGCCATTCAGCATGCTCTCTACTGTGCACCTGTAGAAGTTCGAGAGAGTCCTCCTTGACATACCGACTCGCCGTTATCTTCTCAGGAAGTAGAGGTGCTGATTTGCCTTCTTTATAATTGCATGAATGTGCTGGGACCAGGGAAGATCTCCGGACGACTTGAGCGTCAGTGACTGACGCCCATAAAGGTGGGACAGGCCGTTACCCCTTCCAAAGTCCACAATCAGTTCCTTGGTTTTGCTGGTGTTGAGAGCCAGGTTGTTGTGCTGGCACCATTTGGTCAAACGGTCGATCTCACTTCTATACTCTGACTCATCACCATCAGTGATTCATGACTCACATCTGAATTCAATTCATCTGTCCATATTTGGACAAAAGTTGCAATGAAGTTTAGAATATAGTAGTTAACTTGGAAATTGATCAATAATTTATCAATGATTAAGTACTACTTAACATTTGATTACATTTGATAACATTTGACTTTGCTGATGTTTCATGACTAATGAAGCATAATTGAATGGAAATCTGAAGCCTGAGTTTTTGATCTGTTATGTGATATTATAATGTATAAATGTGTGCTGTGCAATGCTCAATTTATTGATATGTGAAAACGTCCAACTCTCTTACTCAGAAACTAACAATTCCTTAAGCACATTGGTATTAATGCAACTCCTGTACATTCATCATCATTAATGGGCTCCTTGTGGCACCAATGCTCTTCAGTATGTACTGCAGCAACTTCTATTCGATAAAGTCATGCCTCTTTATATGCTGATGATTTAGCCCTGGCTTACAAAGCTAAAGAGCTATAGGATACTGCAATAAAATTCATGAGAAGATCTATATTTGGAATCGTACGATAGGAAATGGAGGCTTCCACAAAATAATAATAAAGCTTCTGATGGTCAGGACAGCCTGTGAATGTGTGAAAGCCCACAGCCTCAGGCTGGGACACAATCCAATTCCAATAAATGATAGTCTTGGCAATCTGCTAACAATCTTTAACCTACCAAGGAAAACCTAGCATTCAAACCAAGCTAAAAAATGATACGGTCATCTAATTGTCCAAACATTTCAGGCCACAAAGCGAACTCTTGTCCTTAGAATTCAATTTCTGACGACATTGCAGCCACTTACACTCCCCCCCTTCTGGAGCTGGAGCTGATGAAAAGTCTCCTAACCATGATCTACAACTGATTTGCCCAGCCATACTGTATTAAACATGGCCAGCCAATGTTCCACCTGGCTGGGTAGACACCAGCATGTGACCAGCTCACAAAAAATAGCTACAACTCTTCATTGTATTAATCTACTGGCTTCATAGTTCCAGATATTTAGATGTTTATCATGCGCAGTGTATCAAACTGGGGAAGGGGGTGGGTGTTGGGGGGCTAGGGCTAATGCTTTACTGTTATTTGAGAATGGCAGCAAGGACAAGTCAGGAAACTACATGCTTGTGACCTTGTGATCAGTGGTGGGAAAGTTGTTGAAGGGGATAGGCACAGACTGATCAGGGATAGTCAGTATGGCTTTGTGTGTGGGAAATCATAGCTCACATATGTCATAGATTTTAGCAGAGATCATCAAGAGGAATGATGAGGCAGGGCAATGGACATTGTCTATATGGAATGTAAGTGTGAGGTGTTGCACTTCGCTATGCTAAATCAGGACAAATGAGCTTTCAATGGTAGAACCCTGGAGAGTGTCAGAACAAAGAGAACTGGGAGTACAGGTGCATGGTTTCCTTTAAGTGACAGATGGACACTGGTAAATGTAATTGGTACGCTTGCCTTCATTGGGAAATCTATTTACCAAAGCAGATATGATAATTCAGCTGTACAGATAATTGGTAACACCACACCTTTAGGTCAATTTAGTGTGGGAATACAGCATGGAAACAGCCCCTGCAGCCCACCGAGTCCATGCCAACCAACGGTGCACCAGGAGAAAACCTACATGGTCTCGGGGAGAAAGTACAAACTACATATGGGCAGAACCCATAGTCAAGATCGAACCTGGGTCTCTGGCGCTGTAAGTCTGCAACTCTACCGTTACGCCACTGTTCTATCCAAGCCTAGAGTAGTGTGTAGTCCTGGTCGCCTAGTTGTAGGAAAAACAATATTAACTATGAAAAGTGCAAAAGCGATTCACTAGGATGTTATCTGGGCTTGAGTTATAGGCAGAGGTTGGGACTATTCTTCTATGGAGCGTAGGAGGCTGAGAAGTAATCTTAATGAGATACACAAGATCGTGAGGGGCATGGATAACGTTAATGCTCATGGTATGTTTCTCAGGGTAAAAGATTCTAAAACTGGAGACCATAGGTTTATGGTGAAAGAGGAAAGTTTTAAGAGAGACCTTGAGCAACATTTTCCCCGAGGGTAGTCTATCTGGAATGAGCAGCCTGTGGATGCTTCAGAAGTAGATACAAAAGACATTCAGACAGATATATAGATAGGAAAAGTTTATTGGATTCTCGGCCAAATGCAGGTAAATGAAACAAGCAGAGTATGCCATGGAAAAGATGGGCCAAAGAGCCAGTTACTGTGCTGTACAACTCTGATAATTTGGCATCCTTCTAAGTAGTAGAAGCCTTGGCATCTTGTGGTTGACATTGTGGCAGCCATGTAGTTCTGGTGGTGGATATATTTCAAATGGTGAATTTAGTTGCAATAAAGCCAGCTACTTAGTCAAGCAATAAGTGAAGTATAATTTTTATTGTAGTGCCAGGTGCCTGTGGATAGAGAAAAGGCCTTGGAATTAAAAGGGGACCTTCACTCTGCATCAATTCCAAGTTTATGTTTGTTCTTGAAACCAAGTATTAATAAGTCATTACCCATGTGTCAGGCAATGTAAATGATTCCCATCATTTATCAGTCTAAGCCTATTGATCAGGCTGTACTAGACATGGTCAAGGACTGCTTCAATACTTGAACTCTGAGGAACATTACATTTGACTGTACACACTTTCTGCCCTAATACTGGAATAAATCTATTGGTTGGGCCAGGGCCACTGCCTCAAGAAACTCTGCAACAATGTGCCTGGACCATCAATGATGCATTGGAAATGTTGGAGCTAGTGGAAATGTTTCTATTTGCCAGTTCCTAGTTACTTTAGTTTTACTTTCCAACACCACTCTCCCACAACCATTTTCCCTTATGGTTAGAGTTTGAGACATGAGCAAGTTGTGTGGTTGAACTGGCACCATCTATCTATCTATCTATCTATCTATCTATCTATCTATCTATATTTAAAACTCTGTGTGTGTCTGGCTGTGTGGCTGTATGTGTTTCTGACGTGGCTGCCAGCCTTTGATTCATTGCTACGCCAACACCCGACCCACAAACGCCCTGATTTTTTCCATTTCGGTAGAGATTTCACTTTTCATTCTAAGTATCCATGCCTCATTAAATTTTGTCGTGTTTATGTACACTTTTTAAATAAAATCCTTCTCCCCCCCCCCCCACTCATTTTGTTGCCTCCTGCTGGCCAGCGACCATAACGGCTGCTGGTGCCCGCATCTCGCCTCAAAGATGCCATTTAAAAACAGCCGTACTGCTGACTCCTGAGCCGCTTGAGTTGGAGGACCACATCTCCCGTGGGGGCTACGGGTAGGGAACGGCTGCGTTGGGAGAGCAGACCCAACGAGTCTGCACTTGGTCTAGTATACTTATAAAACTCTCATCTTGTATGTATGTGTGTGTCTGTGTATGTCTGTTTTTGTATCTTCGTCAAAACTCTGTACGGTAGAGCTGAAAATTTTCCACATTCTTACTCACATTTTTCCCGTCCATGCCATAATCAGGTTCCCATCAGATTTGATGTTATATTTCACATCATTGATGATTGAAGTTTAAAAAAAAACTTTGAAAATAATAAATGCCTGTGAGACTTTTCTAGCAGCTTCCAGTGATGAAGTCACAATGCCACCTCACAGTCGTCCAATCACAATGGGATCTCATTTACACCAGCTGCCGTGAAGTTTCCGAAATCCGAAACTGACATTGCAATGTGATTTCTGCTGCTCTGGCATGCTGATCTCTGTTGTAAGAAGAGGGACGCAGTGGGGGAGATTTAAAAGTTTTAAAGTGACATTTAAAAGTTGGACAAAAGTGCTGGAGAAGTTGGATCTCAGTGAGAGTGGTGGAAACTGGTTGCATTGGGGAAACAGGTGAGTGGTGGAAACAGATTGCGTTGGGGGAACGGGTTTACGTTGGGGGAATGGGTGATGGGGGTGATTGGCTCCGAGGAACGCCTGTCTCCGGGGTGAGCGCAAACAGCGCGTTCAGGGACCAGCCCTCCCATGTGACGCCGCTCCCCCACTCCCCGCATTGGGGAATGGGACCCAACGGATCCCACTTGGTCTAGTCATTTAATAAAAGCTTTATATTAAACAGTTTCATATCATTATCATACTTTGACCATTTCTCTGGGTTTGATTCCTTTTTGTATGCAAATAATCAATTTGTCTTTAACTGAACTTCAACATTCCTCTGGGACAAGAAATTCCAGAAAAGCAATCCTATGAATGGGAAAAAAAAAATCTAATCTCAGTCCTAAATTAAGTCCTCTTCTCAGATTATAGCCACGAGTTCTAGTCTCACCAGCCCTTAAAGATTTTTTTTTTGTTAGTTACCTCTCATGTTTTTAATTCTGCTGGAATATGAAGCTTGTTTACTAAATCTCCATCTTAAGACAAGCTTCTCATCCTAGGAGTCAATGTTGCAAGCTTTTGCTGACCTTTATGTAAAAAGATGAGGAATGTTTAGGGTACTCAAGGTGTCATTACACTGGTTTAATATAATTACAGCAATTCCTCCTTACTGTTATACTAAGATCACTTGTATTCAAAGCCATCAAACAAATCACATGTTTGATGGCTTTGAATACGTGATCTTAGTCTAAAAGATACCATGTCATCCTGAAAATGACTTGCTTCTTCCTTGTTTCTTGCTCATCAAACACATCGCATGAATCTCACTGTTGCGTAATAACCTATAGTGATGCCTTCTAAAAATCCAAATGTATGTATTCACCGAACCTCCAGTTACTCCCAAAATATTTGAAAGGGTCTGTAATAATTTGAATAAGTACCCTTCACACAAACCAGTCTCATTCCCATTGACTCCATCTATATGACACAATGCCTTGGCAAAGCAGACAACATAATCAAGGACAACTCTGAACCCAGTCATTCTCTTCTCCCCTCTCCTGCTAGGCAAAAGATATAAAGGCTTGAATACGTGCCACCAAATTCAAAACACCTTGTTTTCTGCTGCTATCAGACCCTTGAATGGATCTCTTATATACTAAGAATAAATTCCTGATCAATCACATTGTGGCCCTTGCACATTAAAATCTGCACTTTGTCTGTAGCTATTATACTATATTCTACGCAGTTGTTTACTCTTTTGCAATATCTGATGTACGCATGTATGGCATGAATTGCTTGACTCGCAAACAAAACAAAACAATGGTACACGTGACAATAATAAACCAATATCAAGTCTGTCCTTACTAATACATTTTACAAGTTCACTGGTTATAGGAGTTGAATTAGGCCATTCGACCCATCGAGTCTACATTCAATCATGGTGGATCTCTACTTCCCAATCCCATTTTCTTGCCTTCCCCCCCATAACCTGTTCTAACTAAGAATTTGTCTATCTCTGCCTTAAAAATATCCACTGACTTGGTCTCCACAACCCTCTGTGATTAGCTACCCTCTGACTAAAGAAGTTCCTCCTCACCTCCTTTCTTAAAGAACGACCTCTGGTCCTAGACTCTCCCACCAGTGGAAACATCCTTTTCACATCCACTCTGGATATCTATCATTCTTCTATAAGTTTCAATTAGGTTCCCTTCAACCTTTTAAACTACGGCGAGTAGAGGCCCAGTTCTGTCAAACGCTCATCATATGCTTACCCATTAATTCCTGGAATCAATCTTGTAAACCTCCTCTGGACCCTCTCCAGAGCCAGCACACCCCTGGGGGAATATGGGGCCCAGATTTGCTCACAGTACTCCAAATGCAGCCTGACCAGGGCCTTATAGAGCCTCAGCATTACATCTCTGTTTTTGTATTACAGACAATTGTATTTTACTTTCCCTTCCATTGGTCATTATTAATTAGTAACAAAATAGATTCATTTTCAGAAATGAAACTGTTATTTTAAGTCTTAGTAATATCCACTAAACAAGAGAGTTCCCTGAAAAGCAGATTTATAATTAGTTTCAATATCCAAACTCAGCACTGAAGTAAATGGGTGTAATTTGTGATTTAACAAGTTAACCTTGAGATTGATCATGGGTTTAAGCTGTTCCCCTGAGACTTGGGTACATAATCGTGGGTGTTTGCAATTGAGGGAATGTGTTTCATTATGAGATTTTAGATCTTAAGTTTCATGTATTAAACCAATGTGGGCATTAAAGATCTTCGTACATTATTCCTCATGAAGCTCAGAGTAAACTGTACATGTGGTACTGTCAAATCCAACACATGCAATGCAAAACAGCAGAAAGATTGCAGTGCAAGCTGAAGTAGTGCAAAACGATCTAGTGGAATAATGCAATAAATGAATGAAATAGAATTAAGAATAAGGGTGCATGGCAGCATGAAAGATGGGGGTTAGTTCAGGACTCTGATAGAAGTAGGGAAAATTTGTTTTTGGCTGGATGTCTGGACTTTCAAACACCTGTATTTTTCCCAGAAGGCAGAAGAGAGAAAAGAGAACGACCAAAGTGGGAGGCATCCTTGATGATATTTCCAGCCTTCCAGTTGAAATGCACTGTGAAGATGGATTATGATAATCCATGTGTAGGAAGAAACTGCGGATGCTGATTTAAACCGAAGATAGACACAAAGTGCTGGAGTAACTCAGCGGGACAGGCTGCATCTCTGGAGAAAAGGAATAGGTGAATAGGGTGGGATGGAGAGGGTTGGGGAGGGGGAAGAGAGGAAGGGGTAGGGGGGATGCGCCTGGTCAGAGTGGAGGGCTGGTCCCCGAACGCAATACTCCACCCCTCACCTATACGTCCCAATACTCACCACTCGCTAGAGAGGGAAGGGGGTAGTGAGAGAGTGGTGGTAGAGACGGAGGGGGGTTAGAGAGGGAGGGTGGGCAGGGAGGGTGTGCAGGGAGGGGGGGCAGGGAGGGATATGGTAGGTGGGGGGGGGGTAGAGAGGGGAGGTGGGGGTAGGAGGAGGGAGGTGATAGAGATGGAGGGGGAGGGGGTAGAGAGGGACGGGGGGAGTAGAGGGAGGGGGATAGAGCGGGACAGGGGGGGCGGGGGGGGGGATGGGGTAGAGGGGTGGAGAGGGAGGAGGTAGAGGGGATGGGGTAGAGATGGAGGGGCAGGGGACGTGTGATGTCAGGGGGGAGAGGGCTGGTCCCTGAATGGGTCCACCACTCCCTAGAGAGGTCCCAATACTCACCACTCCCTAGAGAGGGAGGGGGGTATGAGGGAGTGGGGTTAGAGAGGGGGGGGAGAGAGGGGGGGGGGTAGGGGGTAGGGGGGTAGAGAGGAGGATAGAGAGAGGGGAGAGAGAGATAGAGAGGGGAGTAGAGAGGGAGGGGGTAGACCTCCTGTTAGGAAATGAGACAGGTCAGGTGGCGGAGGTATGTGTTGGGGAGCACTTGGGGCCACAAATGGATCACAATACCATTAGTTTCAATATAATTATGGAGAATGTCAGAACTAGACCAAGGGTTGAGATTTTTGATTGGAGAAAGGCTAACTTTGATGAGATGCGAGATGATTTAAAAGGAGTGAACTGGGACATTTTGTTTTATGGGAAAGATGTAGAAGAGAAATGGAGGACATTTAAAGGTGACATTTTAAGAGTACAGAATCTTTATGTCCCTGTTCGGTTGAAAGGAAACAGTAATAATTGAAAAGAGCCCTGGTTTTCAAGGGAAATTGGACTCTTGGTTTGGAAAAAGAGAGAGATCTACAATAATTATAGGCAGAATGGAGTAAATGAGGTGCTTGAGGAGTGTAAAGAATATAAAAATAATCTTAAGAAATAAATTAGAAAAGCTAAAAGAAGATGTGAGGTTGCTTTTGCAAGTAAGGTGAAAGTAAATCCAAATTGTTTCTACAGCTATATTAATAGCAAAAGGATTACAAGGGATAAAATTGGTCCATTAGAGAATCAGAGTTGACTGCTATCTGCAGAGCCAAAAGAGATGGGGGAGATATTGAACAATTTCTTTTCTTCGGTATTCACCAAGTAGAAGGATATTGAATTATGTGAGGTATGGGAAACAAGTAGAGTAGCTATGGAAACTATGAGGATCATAGAAGAGGAAGTACTGACACTTTTGAAAAATATAAAAGTGGATAAGTCTGCAAGTCCTGACAGGATATTCCCTAGGACATTGAGGGAAGTTAGTGTACAAATAGCAGGGGCAAAAACGGAAATATTTCAAATGTCAATAGAAACGGGAATGGTGGTGGAGGATTGGCGTACTGGGCATGTTGTTCCATTGTTTAAAAAGGGTTCTAAGACTAAACCTAGCAATTATAGGCCTGTTTGTTTGACGTCAGTGGTGGGCAAATTAATGGAAATGATATTTAGAGATAATATATACAATCATCTGGATAAACAGGGTCTGATTAGGAACGGTCAACATGGATTTGTGCCAGGAAGGTCATGTTTGACTAATCTTCTTGAATCTTTTGAAATGGTTACTATGGAAATTGATGAGGGTAAAGCGGTGGATGTTGTCTATATGGACTTCAGTAAGGCCTTTGACAAGGTTCCACATGGAAGGTTGGTTAAGAAGGTTCAATTGTTGGGTATTAATAGTGGAGTAACAAGATGGATTCAACAGTGGCTGAATGGGAGATACCAGAGAGTAATGGTGGATTACTGTTTGTCAGGTTGGAGGCCAGTGACTAGTGGGGTGCCTCAGGGATCTGTGCTGGGTCCACTGTTGTTTGTCATATACATCAATGATCTGGATGATGGTGTGGTAAATTGGATTAATAAGTATGCAGATGATACTAAGATAGGTGGTGTTGTGGATAATGAAGTAGATTTTCAGTCTACAGAGAGATTTTGGCCATTTGGAAGAGTGTGCTGAAAGATGGCAGATGGAGTTTAATGCTGGTAAGTGTGAGGTGCTACATCTTGGCAGGACAAATCAAAATAGGACGTACATGGTAAATGGTAGCGAATTGAGGAATGCAGTTGAACAGAGGGATCTAGGAATAACTGTGCATAGTTCCCTGAAGGTGGAATCTCATGTAGATAGGGTGGAAAAGAAAGCTTTTGGTGTGCTGGCCTTTATAAATCAGAGCATTGAGTATAGTTGGGATGTAATGTTAAAATTGTACAAGGCATTGGTGAGGCCAATTCTGGAGTATGGTGTACAATTTTGGTCGCCAAATTATAGGAACGATGTCAACAAAATAGAGAGAGTACAGAGGAGATTTACTATAATGTTGCCTGGGTTTCAGCATCTAAGTTACAGAGAAAGGTTGAACAAGTTAGGTCTTTATTCTTTGGAGCGCAGAAGGTTAAGAGGGGACTTGATAGAGGTCTTTAAAATGATGAGAGGGATAGACAGAGTTGACGTGGATAAGCTTTTTCCATTAAGAGTAGGGAAGATTCAAACAAGAGGACATGATTTGAGAATTAAGGGACAAAAGTTTAGGGGGAACATGAGGCGAAACTTCTTTACTCAAGAGAGTGGTAGCTGTGTGGAATGAGCTTCCCGTGAGAGAGAGATGGGGGAGAGAGAGAGATGGGGAGAGAGAGAGAGGGGGAGAGACAGAGAGAGCGAAATGCAACTGTGCGTCACGCATTCAGAATGTTCTGGAAATGAAGCGCGCGCATCTCATGCACGAAAGCTGTCGGCAGCTCTATGGAATTCAGGGGAGGAGCCTGATGCGTCGCACAAAAACTAACCACCCCCCCCCCCACACACACACACACAGCGGGTCCGATCTAATGAAGACAGCAATTTTTTTTTTTTTAAACTCTTTGAAATTAAAAGTTAATGTGTAAATGAGAAACAATAAAATTCAATGCAGTGAAAAAAGAAATAAACAATGCATTAATCCACAGCGGGTGGGGGGGGGAACGGAGGAGGAGGGTGCAGGAGGCAGGTGGCCAAGTGCAAAGGCATTGTGAGGTCAGAGGTTGGGCAACCGTTATATTTTTTTTAAATGCTGGTTTGGTGATAAATTTTAGTAAATATCTCGGGAAATAATTGACCAAATTTATAGAGGATTGGATTTTTGAAATCATAAGGAAAAATTCACTGTTTTTGTAATGTCAGCAGCTGGGCAGCGATCAGATTTTAAAAAAAGGTCAGATTGGTCAACAATTTTAATTAAAAAGTCGTGAAAATAATGTACCAAATGTACAGAGGAGTAGGTTTCTAAAATCACAAGGAAAATCTCTTACTGAAATATGTAATAATTTTCCTGTTTCGGTGTCTGGTTTTCGAGGAGATACGTTTTCGCAGACAAAATGACACGCACCACACAGAGTTTTAAAAGTATATAGATATGATAGATATTTAAGGATGCATATTTAAGGATGCAATAAGGAATTGGAGGCAATTCCAGGTTAATTCTCTGGGATAAAAGAGTTGACATGAGATGAAGGTGAGCAGATTGGACCTATACTCTTGGAAGTTAGCAAAGTGAATTTGCTTTCTTGAAATAAAGATTCTGAATGTGATTAAATGATAAGAGTGGATGTTTCCCTCAGTGCTGGCATCCAGGCCAAAGCACAATTTGTTCTGAGGGTAAACCCCGATTCATGCCTCAGAAATAAAGTATCACTCGATTTCATTATCGAATAAAACTTAAAACATATGTTGGATTTAGGAAGTTCAAATGAAACATTGAATAAGATTTTTGATTTGACAACGTGATCTACAAATTTATCATCTGTGTCAGAATCTAAAGAGTGAATTAATTTTTTTATCATTTTGCTTTAAATTCCCAGGTGGAATTTGGGCATTAGTAGCAAGATTTACATTTAATATTCATCCATAATTGCCTTTGAGATGTTGAACTATTTCTGTTCTTAGAGAATATATGCTGGGTACTGCATCTAACATTTTAGAACATATGATTAAAACAAATGATGGCAGCAAATTTGCTTTGGAGCCTGCTTCAGTTTTTATCAAAATCATGATTGATTTTCTATTCAATACCATTTTTTTTTTGCATTCTACCCATCTCATTTGATTCCCTTCCCATATGAAAATGCATTCAATAATTGAGACTCCATGGCAGAAAATTGCAAGATTCACTAATTACCGTGTGTAGAAAATATTCCTCATCTCCACCCTAATGGTCTATTCCTTATACTGAGACTGGTCTAAACTAAGTTTCTTGTGAACCATGTAAGAACTTTCTATGTTTCAGAGATATTCTCAAGAGGTCAAGAGACATTTATTATCACCTGCACCAATTGGTACAGTGAGATTTGAATTACCATACATACGAATAAAAAGAACACAATACACAATAGAATTTAACATGAAGAATCAACGTTTCACACTGTGAGGGAAGGCAATAAAGTTCAGTCCTCTTCCTCTTTGTTCACCCGTGGCCAGGGCCTTTGGGACCTCTGCGTTTGCCGCTACGGCGGCCCGATGTTTCAGGCCCTCTCGCCGGGATGATCGGAGCTCGGAACGGAAGAACACTCTCGACGGCTTGGAGTTCCGAATTGGCCACTTCCTACCGGAGACTGCGGCTCCCGAAGTCCACATGCCGAGCTGGAAACTCGGGAGGATGCAACTCGGGAATAGATGCATCCCGACCAGGAAGTGACTGGTCTCCCCTCCCCACCTCCCCCACATAAAGAAGACTAAGAAACCTCCAGGAACATACTTTGAACAGACTAAAAATAACAAAAAGGGTGAAAGGACGAACAGACTGCTGGCGCGGCTGCCGCGCCGCGCCACCCAATTGCATCTAGTTTCTCTTGGACTTCTTGAGATATAGGCCTTGTATGTTCGATTTCTAATTGCCGAGTAAAGCCAACATCGTTACAACTAGTCCAGTCTACCTCCACTGCACTATAAGTACATTATTTCAGTTATAGAGACAAAAAATGTATACACAATACTCTCAGTGCAATCTCGCCATGGTTTTATATAATTACAAAAAAAAACTGCTCAAGATTCCAGTATCTAGTCTCATGTCCCCTTGGTATAACTGTAGTAAAGTATCTTTATTCCTGTACATACATCATCTTGTAATAAAGACCAGAGCACCATTTCATTTCTTATTTGATTGTTGTGTCTGCATTCTAGTTTTGAGTTACAGGAGTGCAAGGACAAGGGGATCTTTGAACATCAATGATATGCAATCACTCTCTATTATAAAAAATATTCTGTTTTTATGTTGTGTCCGATAAGTGAAAAACACATTTCTGTTGCGCCTGTGTACATCTGCAACATTCTTTCCCACTTACTCAGCATATGTATCCTCTTGAAATTTCTTTACATTTGCCTCCTACTCCCAATCGCATCTAGTTTTGAAAATATATTATTTGTCCCCATAGTCAAATCATTTATATAGATTGCAAATAGCTGGGGTCCAGGTACTGAACCTACCAGGACACAGCTCGTCCACCCGAGGATGATTTATTTATTTTAATACTTTCTAAACAATTCCAATACTCAATCCATGAAAATCAAATAAAAAAAACTACAAATGCTGAAAATGTAACCGCAAATGGTGAAAATTCTCAGGACAGCATATTAAGAAAATAAACTACAAATAAATTTTACAATATATTAATAATCAGCAATACGTTAAACGGGCCACAACAGTGTGACCCCGCAGAGCGCAGAGCAACAGAAATAAAGTCCATAGCAGATCATTTCTGAGGTAGGATCGTTGTGCAATGTGGTTCATGAATCTGATGGTTGCTGGGAAGAAACTGTTCTTGCACCTGGTGGGCATGTTTCTCAGGTTCCCGTATCTTCTTCCAGATGGTAGCAGCGGGATGAGTGACAGGGTAGTGGGGGTCTTTGATGTTATTAGCTGCTTTTTTGAGGCAGAGCCTCCTGTAGATTCCTTTGCTGGTTGGAAGATCATTACTCATTATGGACCAGGCAACGTCTACTGTTTTCTGCAGTCTCTTTTGCTCCTGTGTGTTCGAGTTACTGAACCAGGCTGTTATGCAACCAGTCAGTATGGTCTCTATTGTAAACCTGTAGAAATTTGGTAGAGTATTCAGCAACACAACGGATCTCTTCACTTTTCCAAGGAAGTGGAGGCATAAGTGAACATTGTGATTGCATCAACATGCTTGCCCAGGACAGATCTTCAGAGAAATGAACACCCAGAACTTGAAGCTGTTAACTCTCTTCTTCGATGTCCTGCTGATGAAGACAGGTTCAAGGATCCTTGGATTGCCTGTAATGAAGTCAACAACCACCTCCTTGGCATTGTTAACATTGAGAGCAAAATTGGTGTTATAGTCAATCAATTATATTCAATCAGATTATCGATCTCCCTCTTGTACTCAACTCATTATTACCTGTTATTCCTCCAATAACAAAGTTATTGTGGGCAAATTTAAAGATGGTGTTGGGTCATGTCTGACTACAGTCATACATATAGAGTAGAACTGGATACTGAGCACACAGCCTTGAGGTGATCCTGTGTTGATGATCATTGAGAAGTGTTGCTGCCAATTTGGACTGATTGAGGTTGAAGTCAAAGATCCAATTGCAAGGGATGAGCAGAGACCCAGTCGATGAACACCCTGATATATGAAGAATTCTCGATCCTTGGTAGTATATTAACCTGAATTCCATGTGTTCTATCTTGTGTGAAAATACAAGTATATTGCACACCCTGTCTGGCTTTCAGGATGCATTCCCAGGAATTAGAATGCTAGTGGAATACAAGTGGTCATTGTAACTGTAGAGGTGAATGCTGTGATCCTTGCATCAATCCGCAAGGATCCCTCTATAAGAACACTCTACTGGTGTTCTTATAGAATACAGAGAAAGTGTTCTAATCTACACATGGCTCAGTGTGAAGTGAATCACCAAGGTAAGGTGTCTGTGGGAGTGGGCATTGGCAAGGATGAAGCAAACAGAGCAGCCAAGTAGAACTGGCCAATATGACAAGTGGGGGAATTTCTTGGATGCGATTATAGTGGCTATCTCACCATTTCTTTGGCTGTTCAACCTTTCCCAGCAGACTTTTTTTTAAATCGCAGAGCAGTAGGGAAAATTGCTCCAGATTCCTGGCTCAGTGGAGTATAACCCAAGGAGATGCATTCAGTCGAGTAGGTAATGCTGAAAGTTCAGACTTAGGTCTAACAACATTAGAACAAATTACTTTTTAGAGAAGGCACTAAGTGGGGTATCGGCATATGCCACATCCACTCATTCCCCCTTGTCTCAAAGAACACCAGTAGATTAGTCATAAATAATTCTTCTTTCATAAATCCATGTTGATTGTTCAATTTAAAAAATCTGTTCATGGTGTATTATACATGCTTCACTATGGACAGACACCTTTCCCACGGGCAGTAGGCTAGCTGTAACTTCATTTTTTCTCTCTCTCTTCTTAAATAGCTGGTTCAGTTCCTATCGTTCAATCCACAAGAATAATTTCAGAATCTATAACATTTTGTAAAATGATACCCAGAACATTCACCAATTCCTTTGGCAAATCTTTCAAAATTTCTCACTAGATTTCATCAGCTTCTGGCACCAACCTCTTTTTTTCCACGTATTTCTTTCCTTCAATTCCCCATTCTTATCAGGCCTTTGGTTCTCAATTAATTGTGGACATTTTTCATGCTTTTTAGCATGAAGACATACACAAAGTACTTGCTAAATTCCACTCTCATTTTCTTTCTGCTGTCAGTTTGCAAGGTAACCACATTTATCTTTGTTTTTTTCTTTTCCTTAATACTCAGCTATAGCAAATCTAAACAACTATTTTATCTTTCTTGACTTTTAAACTCATATTCTCTCTTGCCTTTCTTGGTCCTCTTTCGATGAGCACAAAATCATCCCATGAATTTGCCATCCACGATATTCCTATAAATCTGACATCCTAACTGATTTGTCGGGTAGTTACCTAAAGTTGGAGAAATCAATGTTCACTTGTAGGTTAATTCCCTCTTTGTTTCCATTGTACCTGTATCAGAATTCCCTTTGGAATTCCCATCCACTGGTATGCTAAATTAACCCTTTACCAATAAGACTAGCACATTCCACCAAGAGTATGTTGGTCCCAGTTCAGCTGATGTATCCCGTACAAGTGTTCTGGGTATACTTACTCCAGAAACAGTCCTAATGCCTCAGAATAAAATGTAGGATGCCATCAACCAAGGGGAATGTTTCACACATTGCTCTCAATGTTCAGAAATTTGTAGCCCTCCCACTACCAACAATCTCCAACTACCCTTTCATCTGCTCCATTCACATTCATGTAAATATTATCACAAAGCCAAATAAAAGATATAAAGCTTATTCGTTTTGAAACTTTATTTTACATGATCATACACAACTTTCACCAGAATACATTTTGATTCTACAGTAGTTTCGATAAAGTTTAAAAAACCCCATCAAATATACCGTAGCTGTTGAAAGTCAGAAATAAAACCCGAAAATGCTGGAAATAATAACTTTTTGGCTGGATGATTTTTGCGAATATCATTCTTCTCGAATCTAATTTTCTTTCTCCACAGAAGCTGCTTGAACAGAAACATTTTCCGTAACTTTCTACTTAAATTCATCTTAAGCGCAAGTTTACAGAATCCTACTTATAAATTATAGCAGTTAAAAAAAAGATTGCTTAGTCTGTAAATAAAACCGAGTAAGTGTCGTTTAAGAATATTTTGTACTGCGCATATTTAGAAATGGCTGCCCCAAGGCGTACCATGCACCTGCTGCACGATAGGTTATTGCACCTTGTGCCACGTTAACTTACGTCAAATTTAAAAAAAGGTGGGTTTAAAACGGATGCCGCGTCTCTTGTTGGACTGTCCTTGGGAGAAAGCGGCAGCAGGAGGCGGCGAAGGAGTGCTCCGCATCTGTCGAGAAAGCCAACACTTTTTTTTGCCTTCCACATTCAACTCGTAGTTTAATTCAAACGCACTTGACTGCGCGCAAATAAATCAACCAGCTCGGATTAAAGTGCAGTTGAGGAGGAGGGATGGTGGTGGCGGCACCGCACAAGGCGCGCCTCCGGCTCCCAGTGCGGAGCGACGGGGGGAGGGAGCGGATCCATTTTATTGTTCACTTGCGTCAGTCAGTAGCCGAAACAAACAATAATGGTCACACAACACAAAGTGGGAGCGCTTTCAAACACCGGATTTTTGTGTGAAAAAAAAAGCGACGTGCGCGACCTTGACGGCACTGCTGCTGTGCTGTTTTTGTTGTTTCGCGTAAGCGCGGGGGTGAGGCTGTAATGGACGCCCGGATGGTTTGCGTAACACGGGGGAGCGAGGGCCGCACCTCAGGATCCCCTCGCACTCATCTACGTAACATAACGGGCACGGGGGCAGATCCGGGCCCTTGATGCGCGCGTGGACATACGTCAGGGCCGATTGGCACAAAGCCATCGGGGACTCGCGTCAGCTCGTCCGTCCCCTCACACACCGTCCCCTTACACACCGTCCCCTTACACACCGTCCCCTTACACCGTCCGCCCTCCAGTCACGTCACTGATCGTCCGGCCCCTCACACACCGTCCCCTTACACACCGTCCCCTCACACACCGTCCCCTCACACACCGTCCCCTCACACACCGTCCCCTCACACACCGTCCCCTTACACACCGTCCCCTTACACCATCCGCCCTGCAGTGCTCCAGTCACCTCACTGGTCGTTCGTCCCCTCACACACCGTCCCCTTACACCATCCGCCCTCCAGTCACCTCACTGATCGTCCGTCCCCTCACACACCGTCCCCTCACACACCGTCCCCTTACACCATCCGCCCTGCAGTGCTCCAGTCACCTCACTGATCGTCCGTCCCCTTACACACCGTCCCCTTACACCATCCGCCCTCCAGTCACCTCACTGATCGTCCGTCCCCTCACACACCGTCCGCCCTCCCTTCCCCTTACACCATCCGCCCTCCAGTCACCTCACTGATCGTCCGTCCGCCCGCCCTCCCTTCACCTCACTGACCATCCGCCCCGTCAGCAAACGTCGCACAGGACACATTTCTATTTTCTGGACAGACAGAATGGGTGATGTTGAGGCGGGAATTGCAGATGCTGGGTTACACCAATATAGACATTAATGCTGGAGTGACTGCAGAAGGGTCGAAAACCCAAAGCGTCACCCACTCCTTCCCATCCAGAGATGCTGCCTGTCCCGCTGAGTTACTCCAGCATTTTTCGTGTCTATCTTCAGTGTAAACCAGCATCTGCACAGTTCCTTCCTACACATTTCTATGTTGTATCCTCCCCCTCCTCCTACCCATTGAAGAGCGAAAGATTTTTGTAAACAAAAGTCTCAAGCTCCGAGGCCCAGAGATGGAAAGAAGCGAAAGCACTTTCCACGTTGGGCGGCTGAGCGGGGCCATTAAGAGTCCAGACCTTTGACGTTTGAATCAGTTTAGTCTCGGGCCGTTTCCCCCCGTTTGACGGCCGCGTGCTGGGGTGGGGGATGGGGGAGGTGGCCGTCCAATCGGGAGGCGGGAGAGAAATATGCAAATAAAATTCGTTGATGCGACGGCGTTGAGCACGTGGCGTCGGGGGCGCGCACGCACGCACGCAGAGCGTGGAGCGCGTTGCTGGGGAGAAGAGGAGGCGGAGGAGGAGGAGAAGAGCGACGAGAACGCGCGGGGGAAGCCGGGGCTCCAACTTCTGGTGAGAGAGAAATAACACAAAGGAGTGAGTGAGTGAGGACAGGCGGCGAGCGAGAAGATTATCACAACTATAAAACACGAGTGAAGCGCCGCTGGGGAAAAGACTATAATAAACTGCTTGAAAAAAAAAAATTAAAAAATAAAAACAAATTTAATTAACGATTTCATTAAAAAAAAAAAAAGGCACGAGCGAAAGAAGAGTGTGGAAAAAACAATTTAATTGTTTGTTTAAAAAAAAGGAACACCAACAAAGTAAGTACGGAGAGTAAGTGTGAGAGTCGGCGGTTGGGTCGAGTTAGAGGAAATTTGACTGTAAATAAACATGAAAGGACGGGGAGGAGGAGGTGAGGGCAGGCGGTCAGCGAGATTACTAACTACCACTACTGGAGAGAGTGCGTTGCCGCTGGCAAAAGCAGCCATTAACATTTCATTAATAGAGCAGCGCTGTCCTCATCACAGCCAGCAGTGAGTTTACTGTCCCTCTTTCTTGTAATGACTGAGTGTCTGTGTCCCGTCCTGTTCTGTGTGCTCTGATTGTGGGTTTAGTTTAAGTTTCTCTCTCTTTCTCTCGCTGTGTGTGTGTGTGTGTGTGTGGTGGTTTGGGCGCTCGTGGTTCCCACAGGTCACCGTAGTGGACGCGAATGGTTTGAACTAGTTTCTCACACATACTCACCGCTGCCGCCACTGAAGGTCGGGGGTGGGGGAGACGCTGGTCACCGAGAGGGCCAGAGACTGCGAGATAATGGGGCTTGGCAGCTCTGAGATAAGGTCGGAAGAGGCTTTAAAAATAATTCTAGCTTTCTTTTTGGTGGAGAGTGAACTGTTCAACTTCAAGCTCAAACGGCGTCTTTAATGTTTCCGTTACTGTTTCCTTTGCCAGTCGTATTTGAGTAACAACCACCAAAAGGCTGAGATTAAAAAGGCGCTTCTCTTTGTGGTCGGTTTCAGTCCTGGTTAGTTGTCGCTGTCTCTTGGACCAGCCTGTGATTTGTCTGAAGAAGAATGTGGTCTGAAAGAAGACCTCGGGTCTTTAGCAACATAATCGAGTGCGTGTTGTCGGTGTGTTGGGATTGAAAGACACTTTGCGCTACTGTAAAGCCCAAGCCAGGCGTGAAACTGTAGATGGACTTTTTTCATTCATTCGCTTGCACCGTGTTCGATATAAGCCGATTGTTTCTTTTAAAATCCTTCAGTGTGCGCGTGTGTTTGTGTATATTTCAAAACTGAGTTCAGGAGAACTGAAAACACGTGCATTTGTGAAAGCGTGAGGAGGAGAAAATCAAGAGGAAAGGGGGCAATAGGGATTGTAAGGGGAGGGGTAGATCCCACTGGGCACTCGAGCACTCGCACAACATTTCACAATCATCAAGGCTTAATCATCCATGTTTGTCGTTGTCTTCGGCGGCAAGGACACACACATTCACACATTGTAAAACCTCTTTGTTCGGGACGGGGGGGCACAAACATGCGCGCAGACTTAAAATTAAAAAAAACTTGCAGGTTAGGTTTCAGATTTTTTTCATCCACTATGTTAAATGATTTATCAAACTATTCCCATAGCTTTCTCAGCAAGCTAACTTTTTACCATGAGGAGGATGGGAGCTCTCCAGTCGTTTGTTTGGTCAGCGTTTTCTCTCTGGACAGGCTGTACACAAAGAATCGCTCTTAACCTAAGATGGCAGCTTAATTTGACTCCGGTCATTGACAGTAATTATAAGAAAGACTGAAGCTATCCCGTCCATGGGTTCCGTCAAGCCCCCACCGTCCTGGTGAATTTAAGACTGGATGATATTTTTGGGAGGGGGGCGTCATTTTTCTTATAGCGGTGTAATAATCAGCGAATTTAAAAAAAAAACATCCTTTGTTTTATGAAAGTGATTTTGTGAACTGGAAATAATCTATTAACGTATTGAATGTGGCATTCTTGGAGAAATCTACCTGCCTAACTAGCTTCTGTGCAAAGCTGTAGGTGCCTCGCTTCCATCTATGGAAGTTGAGAATAATGTAATATCCGAATTGTGAAATGGAAGTGGAATTGACTTTAATCGTAATGCTGGGTTAGATAAACTTGACCAAGTGGAATTTATTATCTGACAACTAGATGGATCCATGTGTATAAAGAACGAACATTTGGAAATATCCTCAATATTTAGTGGTCCTGATAGGGAATATTTGTAGTTTAAAGTTTTTAAAAGAAAACCTTTTGGATTTTTTATAGACAATGTCTAGATTTAAGATTTGAAAATGTTTTTGTCTTGCTTGTTACTTTGTATTTCAAGTTTTTACTCTATATTTAGAAATATAGATATGTAGCATAGTGTTTGATGTGTGGAAACCTGTATAATAAATTACATTAAGTAATCTGAAAATGATTCACTATGAATGTTATATCCATAACAGATTTGGAAACTTGTATTAAATCCTGGTAAATCATGGGTCGTGCTTTAGAATAAGTTACCAAATGATAAATTGGATGTTGATATACAATTCAAAATATTAAACTTTCTGAAATGCTTTGGCGTTTAAAGTGATACTACAAGAATTGTATTAGTTACAGGCAGCTGACATTGGGAGTGTGACTGGCGTTTTATAAATGTGCTTGGTGTTTGTGAAGTATTAAGTGAGCAATGTTTGTCATGTATTGGTGATCTACATTTAGAACTTGATTTCAGTCTTCTGGTGTGGTACAGCAGTTTGGGAACTTTAAGTCTATTTTTGTTAGCTATGTATAAACCTTGGTTTGCATGTTCTAATTGACAAGATAAATTTTAAATAGGATGTTGTTAGAAGCATAGTTTTTAAGAAATGAATTTAATGAACAATTTCTCAAAAGACTGTGATATACCCATTCTATTTAGAGTTTAGTATTATTCATGCTGGGTATCAAAGTTAAAGCACCATTAAAATGTTACCTGTTACGGGAGATTTGATTATATTTTTTGTCCATGCAAAATCTTTGTAATCAAATGAAATCTCTGCCAAAGTCCCGCTGTTTCCATCGAGACTAATATTTAAACTGAGGTTGAGTGATCCAGGCAAAGCCTGGTTTAAGGAGTTATTAAAGATTTGTAGGGTTAATGGATTATATTTGGGTCGATTATAGTTTATGTGGATTGCATGTGCCATTTTTTGTTAACCAGTTTATGACTGATGTTATTGATGCATTGGTCAATCTGCATTACACTTGAAGCATCAGTCCCAGAAAAAGAGGATTAATTGGTGTATTTTTCTGTGTAATTAATCATAATATTTTATATACCTGTGTCAATTAAAATCTCAAATTATTTTCTTTTTTATGCTGAAAGTCTTATTGGTGTAGTGCAATTCAGAGTTGTGGGATATCGTAGCATTAAATAGTAATGCTACTATTTCCAAGTGCAGTAAACATTGTGATTAGAAAATGGCATTTTGCACACACCAATCTTAAAGATAGCGGAGTCGGGGGATATGGGGAGAAGGCAGGAATGGGGTACTGATTTGGGATGATCACATTGAAGGGCTGAATGGCCTACTCCTGCTATTGCCTATAATCTCTCATAAACAGCAATATCATAATGAACAGTGAATGATTATGTGGAGTTGATTTGAGAGTAAGTAGTTTTCAAGTCGTCAAGTTTATTCGTCACATACACATATGAGATGTGCAGTGAAATGAAGCATCTTACTGTTCTTTGCAGTGGTGCTCTGGATTCTTTAGTTCAACTGGTGAGCACATGGACCTTTTTTTGATATAATCTCATTCAAAAGACAGCCTTTGCAGACTTGGTTTGGGCTATATTGTAATGTCGCGGGTTTAGTGCTCATGTTTCTGAAGTAGAGCAGACGCACAATCTTCTGAGGTGGGTGTTCTATTATGGCAGATGTTTCAGAAATATGAATGGCAATGATTAAGGTAATGGACAAAAAAAGAAGATAAGGTCCTTGGCTGTCTTCACCATTCTAACTTCTCTTTTCTGATCTCCACTTCAAGGTTGCACAGAAGAAGTCAGCGAAATGTATAGAAGTGACAGGAAGGAATACATTCAGAAAAATTATTGGGGGTGGGTTATTTGTGTAGAGTAGAAATGTTGGCATATCTGATCTCTGTTTGTGTTAACGTGGATTACAACTGGAGTATAAAGCTACTTTGTGAAGTTATTCAGATTTGCTTTTGACCTAAAAATAATCGGTGACATGTGCACTTACAGTTGCAGAATGTGCTGAATTCAAATAAAATTCAAGTATTGGAGAACCTAATCAAGTAAAGGTACTTAGGAGATTTTGTATTGCTTTCTGATTTTAAGACCTCCTGGCGACCCACCTACGGCACGAGAATTCTCGCTTCTCTCCACGGCGACTTCATTCTAGTCGCCGCTAATTTTTCAACAATTTGAAAAATTCGTGGTGACCATAATAAGGCCACGACTAGTTCCCAGAATGTGGGAACTCCTCACGACCATAAAGGTGACTGCCCAGCAACCACCTGCGAACATGTGACGACTGCATGGTCTCCTGCAGTAGCCTAAAAAGTTGCGTAAGTGGGGCAGGCCCATAAGTCTATGACCTTTTTTGTATCTATTCATCTTTTTGTTTTGCCACTTGGTAAGTTATGCATACTTGTAGCTTGCTCCATTACTACATTCTCCTAAAAGCTTTGCAGGATCATATCACATTAAGAATTTTTACTAGATCGCTTTCAGTTAATACAGCTGTAAAATTGTTGATCCGTATTTGGCCATCACACCCCCCCCCCCCCCCCCCCCCCCCTTTTTTTTTTTTTTTTTTTTTACACCATTTGTTTTTCTGCTACAGCATTTGTCACAAGCTCTGCTAATTCCACTTGATTTCCTATTGCTCCTGGTCAACATTGGCTGTGGCTTATTTGTAGACATTCTCGTCTGAGTTCAATATCTGCTCCAAAGATCGAAGCGCAAAAATGTAGGATGATACTAGTAATATATATTAGGGGAATGCAGCATTGTTGACAATGTGGAATTTTATCTGAGGTGTGAAACCAAGCCCACATCTGCTTTCTCAACTGGATGCAAATGACCACATGGTACTGCATTGAAGAGCAGGAAGTTGTCCTTTGTATCCTAACCAATAATTATCCTTCAATCAACATCACTAAAATAGATTGTCTTGTCATTATCACATTGCTGTTTGCTGGAGCTTACTATTCACAAATTGATCGTTGCATTTCCTCGATTACAACAATGATTGTGCTTCATTGGTGATTAAAATGTTTTGTGTCGCCTTCAGTTGGGGAAAGATGCTGTCTTTTGCTATTGATTTTTCAGGACCTGTGAGGGACTTGGGGTCCTTTTTATTTAAAAAAAATGCTTTTTATAAGTGTGATTGTTTTAGGGAATAATTTAAATAGGTTTTAAGTTATACTGGAGATGTTTGTGTTTTAATTGGTAAAAGTAAAAATAGATACTTCAAGCTCCATAGGTATTTAATGCAGGATTAGTTAAGATTTGTGCAGTATAACTTTGGCACCAGTGTTTATATGTGCATTATTTATGGTACATTAATCTTTAATTTGTTGGTTGGTTGGAATTTGAAATACAATAGAAAATGACTAGACCTGAATTTGGTACATTTGGGGATTTTTTTGTGTGCACTTTAAAAGATGGTGTTGATATCTAATGGAGATACAATAATGATAGACTCTTAAATCATACTCGTCTTGTCTGAACCTTGGAACAGGAAGAGGCAATTCCTCCTAACTATCATAATTTTCTGATCTAAAATTAGGGATTTACTCAATCGAATGCCATGTAGGCAACTAGGACTTGTAGGAAGTTGATTAACAATTCCAAATTCTGATTGCAATTCCATTATTTGTGCAGATATGGTCAATAAGGTGTCCTCATGGCATAAGTTTTAAATTTGGATTTCCTGAAGGCCTTCTGGAAATCTATGTATATCATCCAGAGACTTCATGTGACTCTGATCAACTGAAAATTAAGGTGTTTGTAATAATTATTACATCAAGTAATTGGAGCGGCACGGTGGCTCATCGGTAGAGTTGCTGCCTTGCAGCGCCAGAGACCCGGTTTTGATCCCGACTACGGGTGCTGTCTGTACAGAGTTTGTACGTTCTCCATGTGTCCGCCTGGGTTTTCTCTGAGATCTTCGGTTTCCTCCCACATTCAAGACTTACAGGTTCGTAAGTTAATAGGCCAGCACGGACTCAGTGGGCCAAAGGGCCTGTTTCCACCAGGCACGTGCCGCGAGTAATTACTCGGGGTAGGCAGTCAGTCGGTTTTTAAAAATCTTTAAAAACGCGCATGTGGAGATTGTTCTCTCCGATGGGCAGTCAGTTGACTTTTATAAAGTATTTTGTCTTCAAGCCTTATCTCTCAATAAAGTAATAAAAAATGTTTAACTCAAAGAAATTTACGTACCACATTATTTGTACACGAACTCCATTCTTCTCTCTTTGTTTCTTAAGATGCTCTTAAGATAATGACAATCCATGTTTGAAAAACCCGGCAAGAAACTTGCGCTGCGCATGCGCAGTACGTGCGCGCAGTCCACGGTGTAAAGGCAGAATTTCAGCTGCCTATTTCGAAGGCTTCATTGAAGGCTTGAAGCAACGTTGACGGCACGTGAGTTGCACATACTTTTGTGTGTTACATGTACTGCGGAAGAAAGACACGGGAGAATTATGCCTACCTAAGAGAACAGTCTCTTAGGTAGGCATAATTCTCCCGTGCCTTTAATATTTAAATTTAATAATTACCATTTTATAATTTTTCATGGTAGGCACTGCCCACCTTGCCTACCTTGACGGCACATGCCTGGTTTCCACGCTGAATCTCTAAACTAAACTAAATTATGGACTAATTCCTCTATTTCCCCATCTCTCTTCTCTTAATAGTTCTAAATTGACCAGTCTTGGCGAATTAAATGTTTTGAAATTTACATCTGTAATGTTTTTGCCCATCTTAAAATGCTAGGATGAAAATTTGCCATTGAGTATTAACCATTCTGTCCCTTTATTGACTTTTGATGAATCACGAAGCTGGGTGGCAGTGTGAACTGTGAGCAGGTTGCTATGAGAATGCAGGGTGACTTGGGTGAATGGGCAGATGCAGTTTAATGTGGATAAATGTGAGGTTATCCACTTTGGTAGCAAAATGTAGGAAGGCAGATTATTATCTAAATGGTGTCAAGTTGGGAAAAGGGGATGTACAAAGGGATCTGGGGGGTCCTTGTTCATCAGTCAATGAAAGTAAGCATGTAGGTACAGCAGGAAGTGAAGAAAGCGAATGGCATGTTGGCCTTCATAACAAGAGAAGTTGAGTATAGGAGCAAAGAGGTCTTTCTGCAGCTGTACAGGGCCCTAGTGAGACCACACCTGGAGTATTGTGTGCAGTTTTGGTCCCCTAATTTGAGGAAGGACATTCTTGCCATTGAGGGAGTGCAGCGTAGGTTCACAAGGTTAATCCCCGGGATGGCGGAACTCTCATATGCTGAGAGAATGGAGCGACTGGGCTTGTATACTCTGGAATTTATAAGGATTAGAGGGGATCTTATTGAAACATACGATTATTAAGGGTTTGGACATGCTAGAGGCAGGAAACGTGTTCCCAATGTTGGGGTAGTCCAGAACCAGGGGCCACAGTTTAAGAATTAGGGGTAAGGCATTTAGAACGGAGATGAGGAAACACTTTTTCACATAGTTGTGAGTCTGTCAAATTCTCTGCCTAGGAGGACGGTTCTCTGGATACTTTCAAGAGAGAGATTGTTGGATATGGGGAGAAGGCAGGAACGCGGTACTGATTGTGGATGATCAGCCACGATCACATTGAATGGCGGTGCTGGCTTGAAGGGCCGAATGGCCTACTCCTGCACCTATTGTCTTATCACAGTTCCTTGTTCAGTATTTTTCAATGTCTGTGGTGCTGTTCTCACCTTTTTACTGTAAGTGATGAAGCAAAGCCATTATTCAACATTTGTCATTTCCTTATTTCATTTACAACATGACTAATCATTTATTGCAGGTCCAAAGTGTATTATCCCTTTGCTTTGGTAAACATTTTGATATTCGAGTTTTGCAAGTTTCTTTGTAGTCTTTGGTCTCCATTTTAGAAACATAGAAAATAGGTGCAGGAGGAAGCCATTCGGCCCTTCGAGTCAGCACCGCCATTCATTGTGATCATGGCCGATCGTCCCCTATCAATAACCCGTGCCTCCCTTCTCCCCATATCCCTTGACTGCACTAGCCCCTAGAACTCTATCTAACTCTCTCTTAAATCCATCAAGTGATTTGGCCTCCACTGCCCTCTGTGGCAGGGAATTCCATAAATTCACAACTCTCTGGGTGAAAACATTTTTTCCCACCTCTGTCTTAAATGACCTCCCCTTTATTCTAAGACTGTGGCCCCTGGTTCTGGACTCACCCAACATTGGGAACAACTTTCCTGCATTTAGCTTGTCCAGTCCCTTTATAATGTTTATATGTTTCTATAAGATATCCCCTCATCCTTCTAAACTCCAGTGAATACAAGCCTAGTCTTTTCAATCTTTTTGATTCCTTTTGGTATCTTGCCCAATCATCAGTGTTTGTACAATATTTTGCCCCATATTTTCTCTATTATCATGGTATGTTGAGTATTTGTCATTTTTGGCACAAGCTGGTTCTGTATCTACTCTTGGTTTTTTGCCTGCAAATAAATTTGCTTGTACCTTTCCCATGAAGTCGACCAAACCCAACTATTGAATCTTTGTAAAGATTTTCAGATTGTTTTAAAAATACATTCCCATTGTCTCCATTAGCAAAATGGTTGTGTACTGGTGTGTTAACAATATATGGATCATTACAATCCAAGATGTATGGTGACTATTCTGTGTATTATTCTATGGCATATTGTTGCAGGAAACTGCAGCACACTCCTGAAAATCACTGTCTTTCAGAGATAAGCTGGTCTGTTTATCTCAATTATTAACTACCCTTAGCTATGTGCTTGTCTAATTTCTTGATCCATTCTACCCATGGTCTTTATTTCCTGTATATTGCTTAAAATGTCATCTATCATTGTTGAAGGAACTTGAGAGTTGAGAGCGTTTCATTGTTATATGTACCAGGACCAGAACAATGAAATTCTTACTAGCTGTCTTTACAGGCACCCGCCCCCAACCGTTTTCCTTTTATCCTGTGGACTTTATAGCCAGGTATATTTGAGCCTCGGTCGTGATCGACTTCCTACAGTCCCAGGTGTAGCTGTCAGAATGTGGCTGCCTTGGTTGAATTTGTGCTTGCAATTTAGTTTGTTCCTTATACTTTTAAGTACAAAGATACAGCATGGAAGCAGCCGTTCGGCCTACTGAGTCCACACGAACCAGCGTTCACCCGTGCACCTGTTCTATCCTACACACTAGGGACCACTTACAGAAGCCGATTAACCCTCAAGCCTGCACATCCAGGATGTGGGAGAAAACTGGTGTACCTGGAAAAACCCACACGGTTACAGGGAGAACATAAAAACTCGGTACAAATCGCATTGAGCCAGGGTCTCTAGTGTGTAAGGGCGCCACACTGCCGCCCCTCCCCATTGTGTGACTAAGGATTTTTTTTGGGGGGTGGGACGCACTCTCCATTTGGCCCTTCTGTTTAGTTAGTTTATTTCTGTTTTTTATTTTGTTAGGTCTCTCACCTGTTTTTGTTGTTGCTTTCCATCCTTGTTTTTTTGGTTGGGGAAATTGTTCAACCAAATTGAACCAACTGTTTCATTTGTTCAAAAATGTTAATACTATCTCCTCAGGATTTCTTTGTGGTCCTGTGCCTTCATTCCACAACCCAACCCAATTCAAGACTGAACCAGAGTAACTCTGAATCATTGCAATTACGATGTTCCTCCATTCCAAATTGGGCATCAGTCTCTATCCTTTGAATAATGTTCTAGTGACATTGTTTAAGAAATGCTGCTTCTTTCCACTGAATCCTTTCACCTCTTTTCTCCTTAATCTGTGTAAAGCTATGCTAATATTCATGTGATTTGTATATTAATCAAGAGATCATAATTTTTGAGATTGTTTATTTTGCTACTAGTACATGAAAATTTTATGTTTTTGACAATAGACAATAGGTGCAGGAGTAGGCCCTTCGAGCCAGCACAGCCATTTAATGTGATCATGGCTGATCATCCCCAATCAGTATATCTTTAAGAGCCATATCTAGCTCTCTTGAAAGTATCCAGAGAACCGGTCTCCACCGCCCTCTGAGGCAGAGAATTCCACAGACTCACAACTCTCTGAGAAAAAGTGTTTCCTTGTCTCCGTTCTAAATGGCTTACCCCTTATTCTTAAACTGTGGCCCCTGGTTCTGGACTCCCCCAACATCGGGAACATGTTTCCTGCCTCTAGCGTGTCCAAGCCCTTAACAATCTTATATGTTTCCCCCCCATCTTGACCAATCCTTTGGGCAGACCCCTACTCTGATAATACTTTTACAGAAATATCCTGTCCCCAATTGGTAAGTGCATTGTTTGTTTTGCCCGGGAGATGTTTCTGCAGGTCCTCTCTTTGGATTGTCCTTGGTCCATTTGTATCAGTCGTGTGAACTCATTCTGACCCTGCATCCCTGTGCAAGTTATCAAAGTCTTGTGTAAATTTTGAAACCTAGAGACAATTTTGCTAGATGTGGTTTCAGCTTAATGAGATTGTCAAGAGGTTTAAGACTGCTGTTATTAAACCTGGAGCCAGGTGCCCTCGTGCCCGCAGGGTGCAATAGGCTTGTTTGGGTGGGTTGGGCCGCACCCCGTGCTTTGTTTATGATGTGGAATACAAGACCATGAGAAAGAATTAACCAGGCAGGTTGTTTGGAACAGTTTCCCTTGGCATAGAGGACAGTAAGTTAGCGAGAGTGGTTTTGACATGTGTAGTGTTTAACATATTACTTAATTCACTGGTTGAAATGCTAATCCTCAGACTTGCATACCTGGATGTAGATGATGTGGAGTAGTTTACAGGGATATGGAAAAAGATGGGGAGTAGGATTTGTCAAATAACGATTAAAAATCTGACTTTTTAAAGTTATTTAATTTTTATTAAACCACTAGTTTCCACTAAGCACTACAACACTAGGAAAGGTTTTAATATTTTGTAGTTTAAACAAACCGTTTATTGGAGGCAGGTGACAGCTCCTCCCTACTCTCGACTATTCCTGCTTCAACCAGGTATCTAAATAAATTGTTTGTGTTGACAGTTAATGAATTTGAGCTTTGTTTTATACTTAGTATTATTTAACGCAAGATATTATTGTATTCCAATTTGGGATAACAAATAATTCCCACTTTAAACATTGGAAGTGGCAGGTCATTCGTCATCGGGAAGGGTGAGAGATAACAATACTAGCAAGGTTGGTACAGTTCCTGCAATGATATCTGGAAGTATACCTCCATTAAGTTATTGGATGTGATCTAATGTAAGAATTTTGGCACCATTCATTTCTCCAACTTGGGTGTCTGAATATAATTACTTTCTTGATCTTAGATGAATTGTGTACCAAGTTGTGTGAAAATATGGCTGTGTAGCAGCAGGAGCATGTGGTGTAATGGATAATTTGAAATGAACTGCTGGGAATACTCCTAGGTGTGGCTGTATCTCTGGGAAAAGTTAACTTTTTATATTGAGACCTGTCAGCAAAATGCTTAATGGATGTTTACCATTACATCTTCCAGCAAATCTCAGCAGTTCCTGATCTTTGTGTCATTATCAAAAGTTACAAATAGAATATTTCTGGGTTCAGTAAAATACTAAATTTGTAAATGTGAGAAAATGTAGAAAGTCTTAAAGGTAATTTTGTATATTAATTCTAATAAAAATATGGGATACAGTTTCTAGAATATTTGTTGCAGAAAAGGATATTGTTAAATGCTGAAAATATGAGCGGTCCTCTTTAGTGCTTCTGCCACCAGAAAGGTTAATTGTGGAAAATAAACAAGTACCACGTTTACATTCAGGTGTGTAACCCAACAGCAGAAATTTTCCACAAAGTATGAATTAATTAATTGCAATCGCATTAATTCAGAAAGTGCTGATCATGACATTTTACAGGAAGGTTCAATCTGAATTTACTTGGATTGGGTCAGCAATATTGGTAAACATTTCATTCTCTTGAGGGTTAAGGCTTTGAAATTTGCATCTGAATGTGTATGCTGGATTTACTACCCTGAAGGTGGCAGTATAAATGGACATATTGTGCTGATTTTCACAATGCGTGTTTGGACTCTTTGGAATAAAGAGACGTACAAAGCTCATTAAAATGGTTGGCAAGAGCTAAATGTGTATTCGTCTCAATTTTTCCTTCATTTCATTCTTGATTCCTTTCCGAAAGGTACTGCAATATATTTGAATACAGTCTTCAGTTGCTGTTTTTAAAGGCCAAAAGTTTTCTGCTGTTTCTTCATTGTTGTTTAATCGTGATGACAAAGGTTAGCTTTGTGGCTTTAGTTTGCCCTGTCCACTGTCTCTTAACACCATAGGAAAGGACTGAAGAAAAGAGGAAAATTGGAGATGAACACTTAGTTTTTGCCAAGCATATTAAAGTGCTGCGTAGTTCATTTCATTGCAGAAAACCCAAATGAATATCAGCATAATATGTCCATTTATACTGCCACCTTCAGGATAGTAAATCCAGTATACATATTCAAAAGCAAATGTCAAAACCTCAACCTTTAAAGGCATGAAATTCACAATGACTGTCCCATTCCAAAAAATCTTATTGGCTAGATGGTGCAAGATGATCTGAGCATCTTATTCGTCATTAATTTAAACAGGATTTTCTCCATGCTGTTTAATGAAGCAAACTTTGTGTATTAAAATATGCTTGATCTCGACCAATCAATAGGTAATATTCAGTTTTAAATATTTTTCCTTCTATGTAGATAAAATCATTATCCTTGGATATTTCCTTTTAATTATCATGCTTTGTCCTTCATTATCATCTGCCTCCCAAACATAATGACATGAGCTGTAGTATGAATTATGTGTTCTCTCTTGTGACTGGCAGTATTATTCATACCTGTCTTTCCTATCTCCCAGAGCAGTTAGACATATTGGTGCATGGTCCCATAGATTTTTTTTTGATGAACAGTATCTTAAAATATTATAATTTACATGTGTATGATATGCCATTAGGCACCTCAGAAACTATTTTCAAAAGTTTAGAAAGGCAGTGTTTTTCTTAGACCGGAATCACTGGTTGTTCTTGTGCAGGTTTTAGCAATCAGTTAGAAAACAAATGGACGATTGGTCTCTACTGAATGCAAGAAAAGAGCAGTCATGCTCCAGTTATATAAAGACCTGTTGAGGCTGCCCCTGTGGCATTGTGTACAGAGCTGGTTAACCTACCCAAGGAAAGATATACTTGCAATATAATCTAAATATGTCATTCTACCTGTGGATGTTTACCAGATTGATTCCTGAGTTAACGGGTATATTGTATGAGGAGAGATTGAACTGGGCCTATAACTTGAGTTTAGAAGAATGAGAAATGGTATTATAGTGGCACACACAATTCTTTAAGGATTTGACAAGATGAATGTAGAATTTGTTTACACTGCTTGGAGTGGAACTAAGGATCACAATATCAAAATAAAGGATCAGCTATTTAGGACAGTGTGAAGTTTTGTCACCCGAAGAAACATTGAGGCAGGGGGATTCTCCACCCTGGAGGGCGGTTGAAGCCTAGTTGCTGAGTTTATTCAAAGTTAATATATATTGAAATATTAAGGCAATGGAGATAAATTTGGTTGGTGCTGCTAAGTGGAGGAATAGCCATGTTCTTGTGATCAAATGGCATAGTTCTCGTGCATAATATGTAGACGGTCAAAAGTTATGGTGCCTGCTGACTTTAAAACTATCTCGTATACAGGCATTCTTTGTCAAGCAGTGATGTTCTTCATTTGTACTAGAGTACCTGCTAGCAATGCAAGTTAGATACTGAATCGCTTGGAGTAATATAGAGGTGGCAAATTTGATTATTTTTTGTCATTTATGGCAAATGGAGGGTACAGGTTTTGTGGCTGTTTTGGACTGCTTGGCTGATGGATGGACTGGAGGCCTTAGGGCTGAGCTTTATCATTAAATTACATTCCTTTCTTTGTAACGGGACAACTGAGAAATTTACTTTTTTAGTACCATTTTTAGTTTAAGCAGTCTATTCGGGTTCATATCAAAATCATATTTGTAAAGAAGTATGACCTTCATCCTGAACCATAACTCCCAAAGCAATCACTGATTTATACCTCGATGGTTATCATCCTACATAAATATTGTTGTAATTTCCCACCGAATGGACATTGCATTTCTCAAGTAATTGTTTGGCTGTGAAAGCGATTTGGCATAGGTTTAACTATTGTCATGTGTACTGAGACAGTGAAAACATTTGTTTTGTGTGTTATCCTGGCGATTTATTCTATACACCAGGAAGTGCAAAATGAGAAAGGAGACATTGCACACAGACAAAACGTGCAGATTTGAGAAAAAAAATGCAAGGGGTGCCACGAGGTTGTCTGGAAGAGTAGGAATACATCTTTAGTGTTTGAGTAGCCTGTTAACAGCCATCAAGAAGCTCTTCTTGAATCTGGTGGTATGTGCTTTCAAGCTTTTGTATCTCGTGCTTGATGGGGTAGGGGGAAAGAGGATGACTGCCGTGGGTGTGAGTAGTCCTTGGTTATGTTGGTTGCTTTCCCAAGGCAGTGAGTGCTAAAGAATCAAGTAACTTGTGTAAATAACTTTAATCCTCTGGTGCTTCCAATTTTGAAATATTTTCTTCTCTGCTTTTGTCCTCCCTTGCACTTTCATCATTTTCTTAATCATTTCACTAATTGGTAGCTTTATTTCTAACAGCATTTTCTATTTGTGGTGTCAGCTAAACTAACCTTACTCTTACTTTGCATCTGTTTGATTGCACTTTGGTTTCTGTAACATGTTAGATAGATTAGCTAGAATCTATATAACTAAAAGTCTCATCTTGACCACTTCCTGTCTGCGCTGGACATTAATTTTAGAAAAAAACGCTACCCTATATCGCTATGATTTTTGGCCATCTTACACAGTCCTCCTCCGCTGAGGTAGCCCCAAGGATTTTTCCGACCGATGAAAAATAAAAAAGTTATGGGTGTTTAAAAGATCTTGTGATCAGCTGATTTGGGGGGGGGGGAACTATAAACTCCGGGATACCTGGACATGAGTCGGTCACTCTCTGGAAGATCGCACACTCGTTTCAGGAAGGTATAGGAGCCTTCTGAACCATTACCATTGGTACCAGAAGTTAAAACTGTAACGTCCAGGTTCAGGAGCAGCCTCCTCAACCATTACCATTAGGCTATTAAACAGAACACCCTCCAAATAAGCTCTGAAGTACATAGACTTGGGAGTGTTGTTTTTGTCTGCACTATTATTGTGTTTTTTTTTAAATATATACTTATTTTGTTTACTATTGTGTTTACACAATACTATGTTTACATATCTATTGTGCTGTTGCAAGTAAGAATTTCATTGTTCCATTTAAGGATATGACAATAAAACACCCTTGACTCTTGTATCCATATTGCTAGCTCACTTTGCTTCAGGCACGTGCCGTGAGTAAATAGTCAGGGTAGGCAGTGGCTATTAAAAATCTTGAAAACCGCGCATGCGCAGATTATTCTCTCCCCGGCGAGCTGTCAGTCGGCTTTAAAAATAAAACTTGGAAACCGTGCATGCGCAGATTGTTCTCTCGACTTTTATCAAGTAATTTGTCTTCAATAGGTCCTATCTCTTAATAAAGTATTTAAAAACATATCGCTCAAAGAAATTTACTTACCATATTTGTACACAAAATCCATTCTTCTCTCTTTGTTTCTTGGTGTACCAAGCTGTTTAAAATGTTCTAATTATTTTTGTTCCTTTGCGCTGTTGAAGTTCTTAAGTTCCAACGTTGGTCTGCCATTTTTAATTATTTTGGTCTTTTCCTCGTAAGTTTGCTTCGAGAAACTCTTCAGGTAATCACAAACCATCTTTGAAAAACCCGCCAAGAAACCTGCGCAGTAGGCTGGTGCACATGCGCATGTGTGTATATATATGTATGTATATATGTATGTATATATTGTATATATATATATGTGTGTGTATATATATGTGTGTATATATATATGTATATATATATGTGTGTGTGTGTATGTGTGTGTGTGTATATATGTGTGTGTATATATATATGTGTGTATATATATGTGTGTGTGTATATGTGTGTATATATATATATATATATATATATATATATATATATATATATATATATATATATACTCCCTGACAAGCCTGCTATGCAAGACTTTGACAATTGAAGATCAAGTGCCAGAAGTGGGGTTTGACTAGCTATAATTTGACTAGCTATTTTGAACAAAAAGAAAATATGTAAATGAAAACCATTTCTTAAAAAAACACGTTCTTTGAAAATAAATTCTGCTTGCTCTGTAGCATCTCAGCAGCTTACCTGAGGCCAAGTGAGCTCCTCTATCTTTCACCAAAATCAATCTGCACTTGTTGCCAGGTGTGCAAGAGCTGCATCTGTACATTTTATCCTTGCTTCCATCAGCCAACTAGTACCATTTTCCATCTTTCACCTTAAAATGCCTGACCTTGGCACCCATGCTGCGGCAAGTGTTTTGAGTTTAACTTTAGTCTTTCCATCTGTGGTTCAACATCCTTTTAAGTAAATTGAAGTCGAGACATTTTATAAATTTCTATTTACAAATATTAAGGATTGACACGTTTAAAATACCAAGTCTGGTTTTAACGGTGTGTCAATGCATTTATTTGTTCTTCCTCTTGAAGGTGAATGCCTACCACTAGGTTTTGGGGGCAGGACCGAGGAAGAAGCTATGACCAGTCAATTCTCGGGGACGGTGAATGTCTAAATTACTGGTTAGCCTGTTCTTGCTTGCAGGGCCGAAAGTACAGAGAGAACAAAGGAAATTTGGTAGGGAGATAATTGGGTCTGAAGCACTTAATTAGCAAAAAAAATCCTGCTTTGTTCGGGTAGATTAGAACAGAAAGGTGTTTTCTCATGTGTTTGATAGAGCTTTGTATGTTCTCCCCGTGACCTGTGTGGGTTTTCGCCAAGATCTTCGGTTTCCTCCCACAGCACAATGGTGCAGTGGTAGAGCCATGGGCAGAAATCCTGGGGGACGGGACGCATGTTTTCTCCCCCCTCCCCCATGCTTTGAGAGGTGGGGGACAATCTCTTTCTCCCCCCCCACCCCGTTTTGTATTCCGGACTTTATCGGACACTGTCTAAGGCGTTCGTGGGGCCTTTCAGCACCCCGCGCGGCTTAAAATCACACTGCTGCATCGAGACGATCGAGGCTCCCGATGTTGAAGCCCCAGCCGGCCAACGAAAGGCCCCGCGATTCGGGGCGGATGAAGCTGCTGTTGCTGGAGTTCGGATGTCGGTCACCAACCAGGTCAGCTTCAGATGTTACCATCCACAGGGCCCACGGCCGAAGCCTCGCGTGTGTGCATGCGGCCATCAAGAAATTATGTTCCCCCTCCCATGTTTTGATAGGGGTGCCTGGGTAGAGTTGCTGCCTAACAGCGCTTGCAGGTCTGGAGACCCGGGTTCGATCCTGACTACCGGTGCTGTCTGTATGGAGTTTGTATGTTCTCCCCATGACCGCATGGGTTTTCTCTGAGATCTTCAGTTTCCTCCCACACTCAAGACGTACAGGTCGGTAGGTTAATTGGCTTGGTGTAAATGTAAATTGTCGCTAGTGTGCGGAGGTTAGTGTGCGGGGATGACTGGTCGATGCGGACTCGATGGGCCGAGGGACCTGTTTCCACGCAGTATCTTTAAACTAAATGTTGCTGACACTTGAGGTTTGCCTTTTGTGTTGCTAAAGCTGGCTGCTCCATCTCTTTACCCTATTTTAAATTTTTTATTGTACCCGTGTACTTTCATTTCCAAAGCTGTGTATGTTTTATTACATCTATGACTTCAACAAATAAGGGAAAATTTGTACTTTTATAGATTTGGAATAAAGTGCAATTAATATTAGCATAAACTGAATCCTGTCGTATTTACCACTAAATATCTGTTTCCCATTAAAATGCATATAGAACAGAACTGTACAGAAAGAAGAACAGGCACTTTGGCCCACAATGTCTGGTCCGACATGATGGGAAGTCACACTAATCTCCTCTGCCTGCATTTGATCCATAGCCTTCCATTCCATGCATATCCATGTGCCCATCCTGAAGCCGCTTAAATGCCACAATCTTATCTGCCTCCTGACTCCCGACCTTATAGCCATGCCTTCTAGTCTTTGACATTTCCACCCTGGGAGAAAATGGTTCTGACTGTTTACCATATCAATGCCACTCATTTTATATACTTTGGTTGGGTCTCCCCTCAATCTCCGTTCCAGATGAAACGATCCATGTTTGTCCAAACTCTACTTGTAGCCAGCTAATACCCTCTACTGCAGGCAACACGGGGTGACCAGAACTGCATACAAATTCAGCCTACTGAAAGTTGCTATATGACTTCCTTACTCTTTTACTCAATGCTACCACCCCTGTGCAACTTGCAAGGTTTGTTTATTCTGTGACAATGCCTGATGCTATCATCTGCAAAAATTAGCAGTATCAAACTAGCCTGCCTGCAAAGTTCATTCCAATTTCTGTACGTGGATCAGAACAAGTATTAAAACAAAGTCAATATCTGATAGTACATCAGAAATTTGGTTGTTTTATAACTTGGTGAATTACATGTCAAATTGATATGTCAGTTAATATTAAATGTTGCCATCTTCAGTTTCTGCATTACAATCATCTTGATGTAGAAGGAACAAAAGATGTTTAAAACGTGATTTCTCTAAAACTTCAAATTTGCCATTTCTTGCAAATTGTGTAAAATTAAATTATTAACCTATCACAATGCACTTATCTTCCTCACCAAATAATAAGTAATTTCTTATTGTAGTATTTAAGTTAGTGAGCTAGTTAATTAAGACCAGGACTAGTGGTCTGGAAACTGTTTAAATCCCATCCTTTGGTGTGGTGGGGGGGAGTTAAATTGGAACAAAAAGCTAGTGACCATTGTTATCTTCGAAATATTTCTTTTTAGGAAGGATAACAAAATGGAGCATTTTCTATAAGGTGTCTAGAGCAGTTAGTGGTCTTAGCTGGAAAAACAGGCAACAGCCAGTGCTTTCACCCATGTTGAAAAGCAAGCTCCACAGCATAAAGATAAATTGAACCCTTTGCAGATTGATTGAATTCCATATTTTTGGGAAGGAAATTTTGTCCTTGATCTCTGACTCCAGAAAAATAAATATGGTGAACACTTAATTAAAAAGGCCTGTCAAATCACTGAGGAAATTTTGGAATTAGTTATAAATGTTACCTTTTCCAGTGACATCTGCAACCCCATAAATTACAATAATTGGGAACGGGTTATTAGAATTTTTGTGAAAGCATGGTTGTCTTGCCAATAGAATTGGTTGAAGCAGCTTCAGCTGATCAGTCAGATGTACTTGATCAGCATTTCCCTGTGCACCAATCTAAACTCTGCTGTTGCACCCGTTGCATACCTGATACTACCTAAAATACTATTTCATCGTCTATTGGCCTGCATTGAGCTCCCTGCTTCTATTTGTCATGTCTGCAGATTTCAAAATCTATTTTGAGCCTACCTGCTTAAACACACATTTAAACTGATAAGTTCCCATTAGTTTGTGTTGCAGGAGGGGATTGTTTCTTAAGCATTTAGCTTACTATCTGCATAACATGATTTTGGGGGAAATCTTTTAGGATGCTCTATCAAGGTTGCAGCAGTTTTTAGAAACTTAATGAAGGAGAGTCGTGAGTCCCCACATCACGATGCCACAACTGAAGAAAATAACTGGCAAATGGTTTTGAAGAAAACTTGAATGGTTTGGTATGTTTACATACAAAACTTGAATGGCGAGTATGTTTACATGGAGTTAAACATACTCGCCATATCTGTCTGGTGGTCTGCTAACACGGCCCGAGCGCGTGCGGACCGAACCCTCCCCTCCCTCTCCTGAAAGATGGGATGGAGAGCCAGGAGGCGAGAATGGCGCGGGAGAGGTTTGTGGGGACCGAAAGGGGAAACATGCGGTAGGTGAGGCCCCGTGGTTAGTGGAGACCATGGGACGAGGAGGGGTGTAAGGCATGCGGGCACGGGTAGGAGACATCGCAGAAGGCAGCTGGAACGGCTGAGCATAGGAGCCAGCAGGCAGTGGCCGGGGCTCCCTCACAGCAAGCAGGTGTTGTCGACTTCTCTGGTAAACCGCTCCCTCAGAGTCCACCATGTAGGATCGTGGCTCGTCAGTCGGGCTGACAACATTGCCCAGACGGGAATGTCCAGTCGAAGCTCGTAGACGGACGACCTGGCCCGGAAGTAGAGGCTTGATTGGTCTGCTGGAACTGTCGTATGACCGTTTCTGGATGTCATGCTTCTCTTGGAGACGTTTCTGGATAGTGGCAGGCTTCGACACCCGAGGAACCAGCTGCTGTTGTGCGGTGGGGACTGGAGACCTCGTCAATCTCAACATTAGGCGCTGTGACGGCGATCCCAGGGTACCGTCTCTGGCAATGTTTCTGAGATTCAGGAAAAAATGAAATGAAATGATTCAATTAATTGACGGCAGTGTACGTCCAGAGGAAATGCATTTTTAGCATCTCCCTTGACACAATGGTGTGCCCGCGCCTGCCTGAGATTCAGGAGAGTGATGAGATGGAGGTAGACGTCCGACTTTGAAATGCGCGCTCCATCCAGCAAGTGCTTGGCACTTCTGACAGTGCGTTCAGCGAGTCCATTACTCTGTGGATACTCGGGACTACTCGTGACGTGCTGGAAGTTCCATCGGTCTGCGAAAAGCTTGAACATATGGCTGGTGAGCTGCCGCCCGTTGTCGGTTCTCAGGCAGACAGGAATGCCATAGGTGGAGAAGTGCTTTTTCAGCTTGATGACCAACTCAGACGTGAGGGAGCTCAGTTGGGCTAGTTCAAACCAGTTAGAATAGGAATCGATCAGAACAAGGTAGTGCTTTCCGCACCATTCGAAAATGTCTGCCGCCAGAGACGTCCAGGGCAGTGCTGGTGGCGGTTGTTGCAGAAGGGGCTGCCGCTGCTGATGAGGCGCAAGGTTGTTGCAAGTGGGGCGGGAGGCTATGCGGTCCCGGATGTGCTTGGCCATCCCCGGCCAGTAGAACAGACCACGAGCGCGTGCCAGTGTGGAGTCGGCTCCTGGTTGACCGCTGTGTGCCTCTTTGAAGTATTCGTCTCGTAGCGATGAGGGTATCACCACCTTGTGACCCTTGACCACAACACCATTCTGAACCACCAGTTCATCACGTACCAGGAAGAACGGCTGTACCTCTGTGGGCATGTCCGATTGTTTGTCTGGCCAGCCTGTTTTGATGATGGACGAGAGGGTTTGAAGCATATCGTCAGTCGTAGTGTGCGCGGCCAGGGTGTGCAGTTGCTTAATGGGGACGAGGTCGACACCGAGGACCGTGAAATCTTCCTGTTCATGGGGGTGTTGTTCGCAAGATGCCCGAGGTGCATGAGAGAGAGTGTCAGCGACATGCATGTCCTTGCCCTTTGTGTAGGTAATGGTGAAGTCGTACCGCTGCAGCATCATGTGCTGCAAGCGAACTGGCGCGGCATGGAGAGGCTTGTTCAGGATTGTCACCATGTAAACAAGTGCCAGAGACAGTGTGTGATTTAAACGCATCTTTAATGAGCACTAGAAACTTAACAGCATTGAGGACAACAGGTTGTCAGTGCATCCTAACTGCCCTAACTGGCAGTTCCGGGAATGAGTGTTAGTATAAGTGTTATAGTGGGGTGGAGTTAGTGATGCTGGCTTGTGTGTGATTGGTTCACATGCATCATCAATCTACAGTTATCTCTAAACTTATCAACCTAGTCATTCCCCCTCAGTTCCTAATCAGTTGGTCCCATGACTACTCTGCTGTCCAATTGGATTGTAGCTAATCTCTCCATTCTATCTGCCATGGTTCCATAATACTTAAGGGCCTGTCCCACTTTCCTGGGCTGCTTACAAATTCTCCTGAGTTTTCCCCTTGATTCAAACTTGGAGAATGTTCGTAACGGGTCGGTAGGAGTCCGTAGATATATCGTAGCGGCTGGTTATGTCAGCCATATGTACTCGGGGCATCGGGTAAGTTGGGACATTTTTTCGAGCATGACAAAAAATGTCCACGAGTAAAAAGATAGTCGGGAGGAGAATAATTGCGACATTTAATGCCCCGGCTATCTACGGCTGACATAACGAGCCGCTGCAATATATCTACGGACCCCTTATGAACATTCTCTGAGTTTGAATCAAGGGGAAAACTCAGGAGAATTTGTGAGCATTTTGGGAAAGTGGGACAGGCCCTTTACATGAATCTTTTCCACCAAAGTTACTAAGTGTGAGATTATACATTTGTGGCAACCTGGAGAGAATGTTTGATTTATTCTACTACTGTTGTGAAGAGCTGTTCCTAGCATCACCTCTAAATCGACTACCTCTAATTTTGTCTGAATGCTGATCTAGATAATCCTAATCAGAAATTTGTAAAACTATAGCCAACCTTCCAACCTCATTATTACATTTAATAATTGACCATGTATAAATTTCCTTTCAATAAGTATTTCGGAGTTTCACACTTGCCCCAAGGGCATGTTGTCTTTTCATCGGCAGTTTCTCTTAATACCTGGATATTAAGCAATAATCTTTTTAATCTCCTCATAATTTAACTCCCAAGAGTCCAGGTGTCTGATAAATCTATATTGTATACTTTCCAAGGCAAATTGTATCATCTGGTGTGGTCACTCGAATGAATCATTAAACCTAGGTTTTGCATTGTATAACTTATCATCACTGCCCTTTTCCTTTGTACCTGTCCATGACATTTTAATCTATGTTCATAAATATCAAATCTCCCGATTTCTCTCTTAGGAAGCATAGAGTTCCACAGTGCCTATCTTGTTTATAACTAGTCAGAATTTGAGAGAGCAAGGCAAATTCTTGCAAGCCACCCATGTGTCATATTCTGATATCTTGAGTTGCTGCCTGTTATCTTTATTCTTCCTCCTGTTATTCAGCTAATTTCCTAAACAAGGCAATAACGTACCATCGTTAAAAGGACTTAATGATGGTACGTTAAATAAGTTGACTCGTTGATAAAGAACGTATCTAATGTCCTTCGGAATTCCTTTTAAGTTCCATAAACATTTGTTGTTCTGCCGCTGTCTAGCACTTTACACAGTTCTAAAAAAATTAATTAGTTTTTATGCATGCCCTATCCTCTCCAAATCTACTCTGGGCGTCTTTGTTTAGTTGAGACTACTTAAAGGCATTCAGTCATTTCATCTTTAATTATAGGCCTAAATAAACACCTGATGACAGATGGTGGGCTATATGATGTATTTCCATTGCTTTCTTTTTCCTTCTATACTCAAGAATAGATAAATAGTAAAATGGCAGACATATTAAACACCTGTGTTTTCAATAGTAAAGAATGACTGGTAGCTCATAGAATCTACTTCTGAATAAGGGGCAAAGCTATGTTGGTGCAAAAAAAGGACAAATCCCCAAGGCCCGTTGGTTTCTACCCTTGCATTTTAAAAGAAGTTGGTGAGAACATTACCAGTCACCACTGTTCTAAAGATCTTGATTTGACTACTGGAAAAATTGCATGTAACGTCACAGTTTAAGGAAGGAATTGTGTTTTTTTTTTTAAACATTGCTTTGCCTGGATGCTGAATGGCATAAGGCCATATCAGTATGATGAGAGGGGGTTTGTAGGGAAATTGACCTGTACATTTCCCCTGATGTGTAGGATGCGAAAATTGAATAATGTAGAACTAGATACAGATGATTGATGATTGGCGTGTACTCGGTGGGTCAAAGAGCCCATTTCCAGGCTTTATATCTACACTCAGAAAAGAAGAACGTGACATTAAATGACAAGAAATAATGAATTTGAAGTTATAGGCTTCGGTCATCAGTTAATAAATTGATGTTGGCTTTTCATATTTAGCTGTACTTGCAAAAGAACTCCCCACCTTTTTTTGGGGGGGGAATTTGGTGTCAGCGGTGTATTCAATTAAAATTGTATGCATTTTTTTTTTTCAGTTTTAAGAAATAGATCCAGATTTTTTTTTAATTGGTTGCATTTCAATTGTGATGAATCATTGCACTGAAAATATTTAATTTGAGTTTAAAAATGTTAATCTGTTAACCTATTCGCTAACTTGATTTGAGTGTGTGAACAAAAAAGGTTGATCAAACTGGCAAATGTCAAATGTAAATATTCTATTTTCTGCAGAATTTAAGCCAAATGCATCATTGTGGTAACTTAACATTGTTCCGTTTTGGTTCCTGAAATTGCATACTGTTTGTTGGCTTATTTTCCCACAAATTTTGACAAGGTGATACATGAACTGCAGATGCTAGTCTTGAGCAATACACAAAGTTCTGGAGGAATTCAGTGGGTCAGATAGCATCAGTTGCCTAACCTACTGAGTTTCTTCGGCACAAGATTTACACAGCTCATTTTGGAAATGTTTAAAAAAGCATTCTACGTGAGTATATATTCATGTAATAGTTTGTAATATGAACATTGGGTATCATGTGATTTGTCATCGTCTTTGATAGATTTATATGAATTTGACATTTACAATATTTTAAGCTTGAAGCTTCTAGAATATACTTTTCATATGAAACTGTTGATGACATTGAAAGTAAGTTTTCAATATGATTTAAGAGAAAAAAAAAATTCTCGGCGACATGAATGTTGACTACCGTTTGTTACGGGTACTGATATTTTTGTCTATTAATGGGCTGTGTGTAGTTTCCATTTGGTTTTATTGGGTTGGTTCAAGGACAAGAAATGTCATAAATATCATTTAATGTTGAAGTGGGTGAGTGAGTTTTAATGTTGAGCCAAGGCTGCATATGTTTTAGTACTTGAATATTTCTGGTAGGCATCAGGCAGAAAATGGGAAGGATTGAGATTTCCAAGAAAGCTCCATTGTCTGAACTTGTTGAATGCTTTACCTTGTGATAGAAGCTGAGGCCCAGGATTAGTTGAGTAATAAGAGGGGACTTGGGGATGATGAAGAGAATGTAGTTGTGTAAATTCCACAATGTAATCGCTGCATTTTATATACAATTAACGGTCAAAAAGGCATCCCAGTATCCAGTTGAGTTTTAAGGTAGACTAGACCAAGTGGGACGCGTTGGGTCCCTGTCACACGGGAGACCTGGTCCCCCAATGCAACCCTTCCCCCCCCCAATGCAATATTCCACCATTCACCCATAGCACCCAACTGCACAGGGGCAACTCATTTCCCTTTATTCACCCTCTCTCATTTTAAACGCTTTTTTAAAATGCTTGCTAGGGCTGGCAGGACTCGGTGTCCTGGGATAGCAACATTGTAGCGACGATGGCTACAATCCCATTGTGAAGTCATAATTGTAATTGCCAGTGCACAGGGAAGAAATCTTTCTCAAATTAGGATTTTGTAAATTAAAAAATGTGAATAACTTATAAAATATAACATCAATCTGAATGAAACTTGAGACACCGCAGGACAATTGTGAGTAAGGTGGTGCAAACATTGTAGCACTATCTTGTACTGTTTTGGCGTAGTTCCATGATCACGCACGGATACACGCACATAGAAACGCAAACAAGATGAGATTTTATAGTAATATACTAGACCAAGTCCTCGCAACGCACAGTTGCGGTGGGGGGGGGGGGGGGGGGCACTTCTCTCACACACACACACACACACACACACACACACACACACACACACACACACACACACACACACACACACACACACACACACACACACACACACGTCAAATGTGAGTGCTGGTTCCCGAACACGCACGGATACACCATTCCCCCATAGGTCCCAATATTCACCTCTCCCCTAGAGAGGGGGGGGGGGGGGGGGGGGGGGGGGGGGGGAGAAAGAGTGTGGGAGTGGGTAGACGCAGCACCTACCTAGGTCGTAGAGCAGCACCCTCCCCACCAGATGCCCGGCCCGAGCGAGGCTGCGGCTGGCGTGGACTAGAGCGAGGTCTGGAGCAATCTAAGGACGGTCATAAGCAGCGGAGGGCCGGCCGATCGTGGCTTTCGCGAGGGGAAGCCCACCCACCCGCGTGACAGACGATCGAGACGGAGAGGAGGTCACACCCTGTGACATCCAGAGATCGCCAGGTGGGATCGGGATCACCAGCGAGGAAAAGGCTTCACGATTCCCCGAGTCCCTGCGATCGACGGAGGAATCGCAGGTCACCTTCCCACCGCGCTGGCCCGCGCCCGCGTGCCGATAATGACTGCCATCATGTTCTAGAACTTCAAGGAGCACAGCGGAGCGCACAACACGACCTGAGCAGCAGTTTAAAAACGCTAAGTGACAAATTTCAAGAAGTGAAAATTAAGCCAAGAAGTACAGAAGATAGAACAGAGGTGACGTCACTCGCAGCGCGAGCAGAGGCAGGTAGTCAGATCCATTGTGACGTCAACAGCGAGACCATCTCATTTATTTTCTATGTTATTTGAGATTTGTGAATATTTTCATAAATAGCTCGAGAAATAATGCATGACATTTTCATGTAAGGCGACATCACGGGGTAAATCGTATCACGGGGTTGACATCACGGGGTAAATCCATCAGAACATGTAAATATTTCACCGTTAGCGTGTCGTGTTTTCGAGGAGATGTGAAACGCACACGAACATCACAGATACAGACAGTCACGGACACAATCAGTTTGATAAGTATAGAGATATAAGATCAAATGGGACCCGTTGGGTCCTGTTCCCCAACGCAATATTCCACCACTCATCCAGAGCCCCCAACTGCGCGGTTGGTGGGTTCCCGTTGTGACGCCAGAAATCCCCATTGTGCCATGAGTCCCCCAACTGCGCCTCGTCATCACGGCAACCCTCCCCCAACAGCACCTCGCCATCCTTATTCCTATCCCTATCCTCCATTCCCACTCAACCCCCAGAACTCCCTCTCCTCTTCTTTCCCCTGTCCTCATCCCCTCCCCCACTCCCTCCCTCACCTCTCCCTTACTTTCCTTTCCCCTACTCTTAGTCCCATCCCTCCCTCTAACTCCTCTCCCCTCCATATCCCCCTTTCCCCTCTATTCACATCTCCCCTCCATAACCTCCTCCTTTCTCCCCCCCCCCCCCCCCCCCCCCCCCCCCCACAAATACACACAAGGCAAACAAGCGGTCACACAAACAAGATGAGAGTGTTAGTAATCTAGAGACTAGATACAAGATGAGAGTTTTAGCAATATAGAGATAGATAGATTAAACTTGTTTTTTGATCTGTTATAACATAACTGGCCAGAAAGAGGCTGCCATATGCTCATAAGCCAGGCGAATGCAAAGCCAGTTTACTGTGATGACCTTTGTCCACCTGTGTCATTTGGCACTCAGCTGGTCTTTGTACTGCCATTTATTCGTGGCGGATAAGTAACGCTCTGTCACGTAAGCTGTATTCTTCGGGAAAGTAAGCAGATAATTTATTTTCAACTGCAGTTGGCACTTTGAGAGGAAATAAAGTGGAATGTGTTGATGAGTTTAAGGGAAGCTTATTTGAGTTTGGCCCCATGAGATAGTGGAATGGCCCTTTTGCATAAATTAAAACTCCTTGAAACATCCTGTTGGTGCACTGAAAGGATTGGTTTATCTGTTGCACAAACTTGGAAAAAATATTAATTGTCAATTGTGGATATTTCCCCTATTCCTCAGCCTGTAGATGTTGGGATCCACCCCTTGGTGCCCTGGAAATTTAGTCTCTGGTTTAAGCAAATATAATTGCCTAGAGATCACTTGGTCAGTGCTGTCACTAGAATATTGGTAGTTAAATTGCCTCAATATTTATTCCACCCTTCCCTCTATCCACTTCATGTATTGCACTGACATATTAAAATACATTGTAATTAGGTTGGTGGCTAAATAATAAGTTGAAAGACTTTTTGTTTTTTAGTTAATTCTTCCCCTTTTAATTGGAGTGTTCCAAAAATGTGTATTTTCCAGATTTGTGCTCATTTTTTTTTATGCGTCGGCATTCCACTTCAGTATGTGATTAAGGATAATTGCACTTGAATATAAAGAAATGGGTCAGTGGGGGCAGATGGTTCTGAAGCTGTTTTGTTTCATGCTGTGTAATTGTACTTGTGAATGTCAGAGAGGACCAGAATATTCTGAAATGATGTTGAGCAATGTACAGTGTCAAATTGAAAGATTGCTATTTGTTCAAACTATTGGTAAAGTAGAAAACCAGTGTGTTATTCAACTCCTTTTTTTTTAAGGGGGGGGGGGGGTGATAATAATTAGTGAAGTGTAGAATAAATATTTGGTTCTGCTCAAGAAATTGTTTATTTGAGATCCATTGAAGGCTATGAGGCTGTGAATGTTTTGTTAAAACACAACTAAGAGTAATTCGAACACTGTTTTCAATTCATGCTAGTTCAGCGTGGACAGTTATAGTTCTGACTCCATGGAGGTTAGCATTCACTAATTTAACCTGTTTACATCCTGTTTGCATTCATCTGAATGGTAAAGTAGTAGTTAAAGAATAATCGGCTAGAGACTCCAGATGGAGTACGCTTGCACTTAGTCACAAATGGAGCTTGTTACATCACTGGTAATCTGTTTGCCTCGAGGTGAGTGATGAACCCTGTGGCTGTGCTTCCTTTGTCAGGATCACTTCAAAAATATGGCCTGGAATTTGTAAATGCATTGTATTGAATAGTTATTAAATTGTTTGTATGGAAAGGCAAAATTGCTTGTTTCTTATACTTGTATAACTTCAGGTATTCCTGTCAAATGTCTACAAATGAAATATGCTAAATCTATTTGTGGTGTTAGCAGCAGTTGTGTTTAAATAAACTCAATTACAACTAAGTATAAGAATTTAACCAAGGATTAATTTAGATAAATATTTTGGTGTGGTTAGCATTCTAAACTTGGTGTGGATTATGGATAAATGCTGTCCCCGCTTTTATACGTATGGCATATATTCTTTAAACATTTATCAAAAGTGTATTACTGTAGAGAAATTGAATGTTATCACCTATAGTTCTGCTTGAATATCTGAACATGTTGCTCTTGGGGACGATAAGGTTAAAGACACTGGAAGAGGTTGGGACATTTTGTAGGCATTACTGTAGCAGATGGAGGCCTCTGCTGTATTCATACAGCTGCTTGCCTGGTGTGGTGGCAGCTGCTGTTGCTGCAATTTCTGTTCTTTTGTTGTTTTGCAACCAAGAATGTAGAACTGAGTATAATGAAGAATTAATTAATGGGCCAGGTTAGAGTTTTCATTGGCTTTGAATAATATATTGTGTAGTATGAGCCTGGGAGTTTGTAAGCAAAAGAATGAAAGCTGCTTGGTACTCTAGTTATCATTTTAGAAAGTTTTTCATTTTTAGTGCTGCTTTATGTCAGGCCATACTGAGGAAAGGATCATTTTAAACGCTGCCTTAATGATTGTCTATGTTTGTATCACGTTATTCATTCCATTTGTCCCCCAATTTTATTTTATTTTCATTTTCTCCCTAGGACCTCTATCCAGACTTTGCCTGACACTGAATTGCCCAAAAGAATTAAGGAAATATGGAGTGACATGCAGGAGATTAGACATAGGATTTAAGGATTTCAAGACTTACACCTCGAAGGGAAGCGAGTGAGGTGAAACAGAGAATAGTACACTTTTTTTGCCAGTAGGAGAGCTACTGACTCGAGGAAGATGGCAGATCCTGGTATGCTGAGTTTGTTTGGTGATGATGGGAACATTTTCAGTGAAGGGCTTGAAGGTCTGGGCGAATGTGGTTTTTCAGAGAATCCAGTGAATGCCCTTGGGCAACAACTACCCATGGATCAAGGATTTGGCTCCATGCAGTCTCCCCTCCATCACCCCCCACCTACTCAGACGCAAACTAAGCTGACTCATTATGATCATTTTGGTCCGTTTGAACAACAGAAAATTCATCTGGTAGATCAGCCTAACCGAATGATTGGTAATACTCCTGGGAATGGCATGGCATCGCCTCATTCACAATACCATAATCCCTCAGTTCCACCAGTCCCTCACAGTGGAGCTCAGATGGGTGTATACCCAGCTATGCAGAATGAAAGATGTGGACAGCAGTTTGTGGACAGCAGCTCCATGTGGGGACCACGTGCAGTCCAGGTGCCAGACCAGACCCGACCTGCCTTCCAGCAACAGCAGCAACAACAGCCACCACCTCAGGGGCATGCTCAGCATATGCAACAGATGGGGAATTACCTGACACGTAGTGATTACTCTTTGCAACAGCACAACCAGTCTCAACAACAGCGGGTGAACCAATTCACTCAGGCACAAGAGGCCCTCAGTCAGGGAAATCCTTTCATGGGTACTTCAGGGCCAGGTCACTTATCCCGCATGCCGCAGCAAACCCCCAACATGGGCCCTTCTTTACGTCACACTCCATCACAGCAATACCATCCCCACCCCCCTCTGCCTAATACTCTCCATGGAGATTCCATTGCTCACAGTCCTAGATTCTCCCCCAGTCCTTCTCAGCAAGCCAGTAGCAGGCAGCAAAACTTAAATTTTACTTCACGTAGCCAGGCAGTACCTTCACAGTCTGTAAGTAGCTCAGGGCAGTATTCACAATATCCTTATAGTAACATTAATCAGGGATTAGTTAACAGTAATACAGGGATCAATCAAAACCTAGGCCTTAATAATAACCCATCTGTGAATCAGGCAATACCCCGCTATCCAAATACAGTGGGATTCCCAGCTGGAACTAGCCAAGGATTAATGCACCAGCAGCCTATACATCCAAGTGGTCCACTTAACCAAATTAATGCACAAACTATGCACCCAACGCAGTCTCAGGGAACATATGCTTCTCCATCTCCCATGTCACCCATGAAAGCTATAAATAACCCAGCAGGTACCCCTCCACCCCAGGTTAGGCCAGGCAGTGCTGGAATGCAGCTTGAAGTTGGAAGCTATCCAAACATGCCCCTGCCGCAACAGCCACATCAATCCCCAGGTACCATGGGACTTGGACAGAGGAGCATGGGTCCCAGAAGCATGCAGACACCACAGTACATGAACCCTTCTGTGCCAAGGGATATTGGGAGTCTTCCAAGACCAGTCGGCGCACTGGGACCCAGTGGGAATCATGCAGATCAAGTGATGCAAGAACGCATTATGTCTGGCCAACAGCACCCAAATCAGCCTTTTCAGCCTCAGTTGCCAACTTGTCCACCTGTGAAACAGCATCCAACGGTGCATCATCAAACTTCTCCTTCACCTCATCAGCATCAGCCATGGGCACAGTCACAGCATTCATCACCCAAGGCCGCTTCGCAGCAAGTGTCTGCCCAACAGGTGAGTGTTCTAATTAATTACGATGGTTTTGAGTGACCAAAATATGCTCCTTGCTGATAAAGTATAGTAGCTTACCAACATTTCCATGGATGTAACGGCATGGAATTTATAATGAATTAACACAATTTCAAACTTTGCTGCTTGAGATTTTCTTTTCCCATGCTGTTGGCATTCATGTGTTTAAGAATGATTAAAGAAACTCTACGTTAATATTTTGTTGAAATGGAGAATATTTATTTCTGCCTGGAATCCAATGCTCCATTAATTAGGACAGACAATAAGGAAGTTGGCTTCACCTGCAGCGGTATTCAACAATATTCTTGGTCTGTATTTTGTATTCATGCAATTGTCTCATTGCTCGTGTCTCTTTTATGGCCAGAAGTAAAGCTAGCCTTTTAAGGCTTAAAATTGTAGTTCATAATAGATGTTTTACTAATTGACTGTTGAATCCTCTTTACTGAACTTCATTTTTAGCTTTCCTGGCAATTATCCCTTGCTCAACCAATTCTGAAATTTATTTCTATTTTGCTACGGAGCCTGTTATTTGTTCCCTTAATTTCTTTCCCATCTCGGTTTCTGGTTGTACTTCAATTTCATTATTCCTGTAGGTATCTTTGGTGCTTATTTTCCCCAGAAATAGATTGATAATTACTCCCATTACAATATTCCCTGTCCTTTGAAACATTTCTGAGCATCATAATCCATGAGCAGGGTTCAATGACCTTCTGTTAGATTATCCCACCTATTCCATCTGTTTGGGTTTGTATCACCTATATTACCAATGTTCCATTTGTCAATGTCATCAATGACATTATTTTTCCCATGCCCAGTCATTCTCATTTTAATTTGCCCTATCTCTTCAACAAATTGGTTGTTTCAATCTGCAGCTTCTTCATCTAACACATGATGCAGCATAAGAATCACATTATTACTCAAGATACCTCAAGGGTTGTATTTGTATATTTTTTACTAACTTGCAATAGTCTAAGGCTTATTGCCTTGGTGTCGAGTGAACTGTCAACAGGAGTTTGGCTGAATAAGAAGGTGCAATCTGTGCAGAACGTAGTGCCCTCCGTAATGTTTAGGACAAAGACCCATCATTTGTTTATTTGCCTCTGTGCTCCACAATTTGAGATTTGTAATAGAAATAAATCACATGTGTTTAAAGTGCAAATTGCCAGATTTTAATAAAGGCCATTTTTATACATTTTGGTTTCACCATGAAGAAATTACAGCAGTGTTTATACATAGTTCCCCCCCATTTCAGGGCACCATAATGTTTGGGACACAGCAATGCCATGTAAATGAAAACGGGGAATTACAGACCAGTTAGTCTAACATTGGTAGTGGGGAAACTGCTAGAGTCAGTTATTAAAGATGGGATAGCAGCACATTTGGAAAGTGGTGAAATCATTGGACAAAGTCAGCATGGATTTACGAAAGGTAAATCATGTCTGACGAATCTTATAGAATTTTTCGAGGATATAACTAGTGGTGTGGATAGGGGAGAACCAGTGGATGTGGTGTATCTAGACTTCCAGAAGGCTTTCGACAAGGTCCCACATAAGAGAGTAGTATACACACTTAAAGCACACGGCATTGGGGGTTCAGTATTGATGTGGATAGAGAACTGGCTGGCAAACAGGAAGCAAAGAGTAGGAGTAAACGGGTCCTTTTCACAATGGCAGGCAGTGACTAGTGGGGTACCGCAAGGCTGAGTGTTGGGATCCCCAGCTATTTACAATATATATTAATGATCTGGATGAAGGAATTGAAGTCAATATCCCCAAGTTTGCGGATGACACGAAGGTTGGGGGCAGTGTTAGCTGTGAGGAGGATGCTAGGAGACTGCAAGGTGACTTGGATAGGCTGGGTGAGTGGGCAAATGTTTGGCAGATGCAGTATAATGTGGATAAATGTGAGGTTATCCATTTTGGTGGCAAAAACAGGAAAGCAGACTATTATCTAAATGGTGGCCGATTAGGAAAAGGGGAGATGCAGCGAGACCTGGGTGTCATGATACGCCAGTCATTGAATGTAGGCATGCAGGTGCAGCAGGCAGTGAAGAAAGCAAATGGTATGTTAGCTTTCATAGCAAAAGGATTTGAGTATAGGAGCAGGGAGGTTCTACTGCAGTTGTACAGGGTCTTGGTGAGACCACACCTGGAGTATTGAGTACAGTTTTGGTCTCCAAATCTGAGGAAGGACATTATTGCCATAGAGGGAGTGCAGAGAAGGTTCACCAGACTGATTCATGGGATGTCAGGACTGTCTTATGAAGAAAGAATGGATAGACTTGGTTTGTACTCTCTAGAATTTAGGAGATTGAAAGGGGATCTTATAGAAACTTACAAAATTCTTAAGGGGTTGGACAGACTAGATGCAGGAAGATTGTTCCGGATGTTTGGGAAGTCCAGGACAAGGGGTCACAGCTTAAGGATAAGGGGGAAATCCTTTAAAACCGCAGAGAGTGGTGAATCTCTGGAACTCTCTGCCACGGAGGGTAGTTGAGGCCAGTTCATTGGCTATATTTAAGAGGGAGTTAGATGTGGCTAAGGGGATCAGGGGGTATGGAGAGAAGGCAGGTATGGGATATTGAGTTGGATGATCAGCCATGATCATATTGAAAGGCGGTGCAGGCTCGAAGGGCCGAATGGCCTACTCCTGCACCTAATTTCTATGTTCTATGTTTCTACGAAAGTAGGCATGTTTAGTATTTTGTTGCATATCCTTTGCATGCAATGACTGCTTGGAGTCTGATTCATGGACATCACCAGTTGCTGGGTGTCTTCTCTGGTGATGCTCTGCCAGGCCTGTATTGCAGCCATCTATCACTTATGCTTGTTTTGGGGGCTAGTCACCTTCAGTTTTCTCTTCAGCATATAAAAGGCATGCTCAATTGTGTTCAGACGGCCACTCATGAATTTACCATATTTTAGCTTTGAAAAATTCCTTTGTTGCTTTAGCAGTATGTTTGGGATCATTGTCTCTTCAGTAGAATGAACCGCCGGCCAATGAGTTTTGAGGCATTTGTTTGAACTTGAGCAGATCGGATGTGTCTACACAGTTCAGAATTCATTATGCTACTACCATCAGCAGTTTTATCGTCAATGAAGATCATTTTTTTATATTACAGATCTCAAATTGTGGAGTACAGAGGCAAATAAATAAATGATGGCTTTGTCCCAAACATTATGGAGGCAAATAAATAAATGATGGGTCTTTGTCCCGAATATTATGGAGGGCACTGCACCACGCGGTGGATTTTTTGTGCTACATTCCATACTTAGCAATTGGTCTCTTCCAATCTTGCGTTTCATGGCATTTAGCACTTTTATGCCATAAAGAGAACTTGTTCGCTCCTTTACCTGCTTTCAAATAATGCTCTTTTTATGTCGTTATTTAATAGCTTATTCAGATACCAGCTCTGTTTTACCTTGCCTGAAACTTCCTATCAAATTAATTTGTTATACCTTCTCTCTGCTAGTTTTATAAAATTGTCTCCAGAGTAACCTCTTTGGCTTCTTGTTAGGACTTAAACTATTGAGAAGCTTCTTATTTTATTTTTCCAATACTGTGGGAGGAATAACTAGAATGGGCAGCTTCTCTTGGCTTTATTTGGACGACAAAATGTCAATTTTAGTTCTTGGAATACTGCAATGTTCTTGAATGTTTGGGAGTTATTGTTGCCTAAAACTTTATGAGGAACATTGCCGTTTAAAATAAATTGTTGAATATGCTTTGAAAAGGTTTGTATTTTGTATTGTACAAAAATCTTTGTATTTTAAACAACATTCATTGATCGTCTTGATGCAAAAATAAAATTAAGTATTAGTGGTGCCTGCAAAAACCACATTGCACAAATGCAATCTGCTGTAGTGAATATTTTCCTGACATGTAGTACTTTCACTTGAATGTTCAGAGCATAATTTGGTGAGTTGTTTTAAGAAAACACCCCATAGAAAGAAAAATGCCCTCTCATAATTGGTTGAAAACTCAAATCCATTTATGATATACTGTACATTTTTGGTATTTGTTTTCCAAACAATGAGTTACTTGTGCATCTGTTAAGCATAATAACTACTTAATCCAATGCCTTTGTTCTTTGAGATTTGGTTAGCTTTGGATATCATTGAACCTTTTTTTAAGAAGGTGCAATGGGCTCCTCTTGTTTATCACTGTTTCTAATGCTGTTTTGCAGTATGGACTTAACTGAATTTGATTTTCAGTGGCTTTGTTCTAATTAAAATACGTTAGTTGTATTGCCATAATCTAATTGTAATTTTATATAATGCTAAATACTTATTTTAACGTTGTGACCCGTTTCATTAATATTTTACCGTTACACAAATATCATTGGACATGAATGTTAGAACTTTAATGGCAACATTAAATATTTGGCTGTTTTTGTAATTTTTTTGCTGTTGTGTTAGATGCTGTTTTTAAGAAAAGCTTTGCAATAGTAGCAGAACATTCTGGAAATACAGCCAGTGATGATGTTCTATTGGATCCATGAAGAGTTAAAAGTCAAAGGAAGTTTCTCATGCTGAGAAGAGGGAGGGTTGAAGACATTAGAGGTCACAACAGTAATAGAGTGGGTTCTTGAGTGACATAAATGCTATTGGTGCCATTTTAGATGCATTGGTGAAGACATGAAATATATTGATTGCAGGTGGTCTCTGGAAAAAATATAAATGGAGATGAATGTGGACAAAGAAATGTTGGAACACTGAACATTTCAGAACAGTAGTGAATGAAAATCTAACAAGTACTAGAAATGCTCAGAAAATCATGCAGCATCAGTGGGGGAAGGAAATTGATTTAACATTACAGGTTGATGACCTTGTATTAGAACCAAATTGAATAAGGGTCCCGACCCAAAATGTTGCCTGTCCATGTTTTCCAGACGTTGCCTGATCCACTGAGTTACATCAGCATTTTGTGTTTTTTTTTTTTAAAGCCACAACTGCAGTTCCTTGTGTCTCCATTAGAATTCAGCTTTCATGATGTAAGAAAGGCCATTGAATAGGCTATCTTTCCGGTTTGTACCAGAACTAGTCTGTTCCTATGCAACCTGTAATGTTAATTAGGTTGAAGATAGGCACAAAAAGCTGGAGTGACTCAGCAGGACAGGCAGCATCTCTGGAGAGAATGAATGGGTGACGTTTCGGGTCGAGGCGATTCTTCTCTCTCAATGGACCTGTTGAATATTTCGAGCATTTTCTGTTTCAGATTTCAAGCAACTTAAATTTGTTGTTTTTAATATTAAAATCTGTTAATAAATTGAATCTGGATTTCACTCAATTTTATGTCAAAGGCTTAAAATTGTTATTTGACAGCTTTCTTGGTGTGTTCATTAATGGCACGGTGGCACAGCGGTTGAGTTGCTGCTTTACAACACCAGAGATAAGGTTCGATCATGACTACGGGTGCTGACTGTACAGAGTTTGTATGTTCTCCCCGTGATTGAAGGCTGGTAAATCCCCAGGGCCTGATGGTCTGCATCCCAGGGTACTTAAGGAAGTGGGTCTAGAAATTGTGGATGCATTGGTGATCATTTTCCAATGTTATGTAAATTCAGGAACAGTTCATAGAAACATAGAAAATAGGTGCAGGAGGAGGCCAGCGAGGCCTTCGAGCCAGCACCGCCATTCATTGTGATCAATGGCTGATTGTCCCCTATCAATAACCCGTGCCTGCCTTCTCCCCATGTCCCTTAATTCCACTAGCCCCTAGAGCTTGTGGGGGACCCGGGGGAAGAAGAAGCCATCGCTGCCGGCCTGCGGCCAACTTCTACCATGGGCCCGGCGTGAACTTACCATCGCCCCTGGAGGGGAGCTTCGACCACCGACCCTGCGGTCTGCGGTGCTTCTGGCTGCAGCGCGGCGGGGACTTTAAATCTTCGGCCGCCGGCCTGCGGCCTACACCAACTTAAAGCCGCGGTCTCCGGTGGGGAAGAGCCGACTCTGGACTTACCTGGACTTGTACCTTGTCCTTTTACCATCTGGACGCCCGCAGCAACGGCTGCCGAGGGTTGAGGTCCCGACCACGGGGGAAAATGGAGGAGGACTGGCCAAATTGTGTGCCTTCCACCACAGTGATGAATGCTGTGGTGGATGTTTATGTTCAATTTTTATTGTGTTTTTGTGTGTGTTCTTTATAATTGTACCGCTGCTGACATATTCATTTCACTTGCACTTATGTGCAATGTGACAAATAAACCGTATTGTATTGTAAGTCTCTCTTAAATCCATCCAGTGATTTGGCCTCCACTGCCCTCGGTGGCAGGGAATTCCATAAATTCACAACTCTCTGGGTGAAATGTTTTTTTCTCACCTCAGTCTTAAATTACCTCCCCTTTATTCTAAGACTGTGGCCCCTGGTTCTGGACTCACCCAACATTGGGAACATTTTTCCTGCAACTAGCTTGTCCAGTCCTTTTATAATTTTATATGTTTCTATAAGATCTCCCCTCATCCTTCTAAACTCCAGTGAATACAAGCCTAGTCTTTTCAATCTTTCCTCGTATGACAGTCCAACCATCCCAGGGATCAATCTCGTGAACCTACGCTGCACTGCCTCAATCACAAGGTGGTCCTTCCTCAACTTAGGAGACCAAAACTGTACACAATACTGTATGATTGGAGGGTAGCTAATGTTATCCCACATTTTAAGGAAAGTGGGAGAGAGAAAATGGAATTATAGACCAGTTAGTCAGACATCGGTGGTGGGGAAGATGCTGGAGTCATTTATAAAAGATGAAACAGCGGCATATTTGGATAGCAGTATCAGGATCGGTTCGAGTCAGCATGGATTTATGAGGGGGAAATCATGCTCGACTAATCTTCTGGATTTTTTTGAGGGTGTAACTAGGAAAATGGGCATGGGAGAAGCCAGTGGATGTAGTGTACCTGGACTTTCAGAAAACATTTGATAAGGTCCCACATAGGAGATTAGTGGGCAAAATTAGAGCACATCGTATTGGTGGAAGGGTTTTGACCTGGATAGAAAATTGGTTAGCAGATGGGAAACAGAGTAGGGATTAACGGTCCTTTTCAGAATGGCAGGCAGTGACTAGTGGGGTCCGGCAAAGCTCCGTGCTGGGACCGTAGCTATTTACAATATACATTAATGATTTAGATGAAGGGATAAAAAGTGCCATTAGCAAAATTGCAGATGACACAAAGCTGGGTGGCATTGTGAACTGTGAGGAGGCTGCTATGAGGATGCAGGGTGACTTGGACAGGTTTGGTGAGTGGGCAGATGCATGGCAGATGCAGTTTAATGTGGATAAATGTGAGGCAAGAACAGGAAGGCAGATTATTATCTGAATGGTGTCAAGTTAGGAAAAAGGAAAGTACAATGAGATCTGGGTATCCTTGTTCATCAGTCACTGAAAGTAAGCATGCGGGTACAGCAGGCAGTGAAGAAAGCTAATGGCATGTTGGCCTGTATAACAAGAGGAGTTGAGTATAGGAGCAAAAAGGTCCTTCTGCAGTTGGAAGGACATTCTTGCTATGAGGGAGTGCAGCGTAGGTCCACGAGGTTAATTCCCAAGGTGGCGGGACTGTTATATGTTGATAGAATGTAGCGGCTGGACTTGTGTATTCTGGAATTTAGAAGGCTGAGAGGGGATCTTATTGAAACGTAAGATCATTCAGGGAGTGGAAACGCTGGAGGCAGGATGTTGGGTACTGAAGGTGGATGATCAGCCATGATCACTATGAGTGGTGGTGCTGGCTCGAGGTGCCAAATGGCCTACTCCTGCTCCTATTGTCTATTGTCTAAAACACATTTGAATCTCAAAGTTCAAACATCAACGAAACAGGAAAGGTGTGCACGTGCATGCAGCTTAATTTAAAATCAATAGAAAGTCATATTAAACCTGTCGGTAGGACAGATGTTTTCTGACCGTTATTTTCTTCTGCATGTGGGATTTCTTATTTTGGTGCAGGTTATTGGTGTGACTGGTTTAGGCATGTGCTAATTTCTCACTGTCTTCAAAAAGTTTCTTAATTGAAAAAATTTACAATCTTTCTAATAATTAAATGTTAACAGTTTTGTTATACTGTCGAGAGTAACTTCCATTTTACAATTCAACAATATGTTAATTTTAATTAATGTTGTGCATTGAAATGTCCTATTTCAATGATAAGTGAAGTGAGGCACTTAATGAATTTGAGATATTATAATCCTATAATATGGTAAAATTCTGAATTTATATATTTTATTTTCTAATCTTTTACTTTAGTGATGCCTATGCACGCTCAGAATGAGCAGTATTGGGTGTCTGTTTTTTTTAAGTAGTTTAGTAGTTTGTTTCGTTTTGTGAATCTGTTGCAGAATGGGTTTTTGAAATTATCCTATTTTTAAAATGGTTTAGACCTAATTCTCTTTTACAGGGCTCAAAATGAACGGTTGCCCGGTTTCCAATGGCCACCTAAAGTCCCGCCGGGCAACCTAAAAGCCTGTCATTTTGCCCGGCTTGGCCCCCCTCTCTATCCCTCTCTCTGTCACTCTCTGTCCGCCCGGCATCCGTGTCCGAGTGTCCCCTCTCTGGCCGCTCCTCATCCGCTGGCATGGCCTGCACATGCGCACTAGCACGGCCAGCACATCCTCCCCTGCACATGCGCACAACCACGGCCAGCACATTAGCGGCCACCCTGCACATGCACACTGCCACGGCCACTGGTCGGCGGCGGGCACTTTCTCCCTCCCTTTGCATTGTGGGAGATCTGGCCCCCATTGCTGCCCGGTCGCTGCCTCGCCGCGACCGCTGAAACCCAACACAGAATCACTCCCTCGAGCTGGAGTAACTCCCTGGAGTAACTCTTGCTTCTTGGTTTCCTAATTCTCCAAATATATTCCGAATGGAATTTAAACTGGAGGTGGTGTAGGGTGGATTTAAGCAAAAAAGGGTTCTTAGGGAAAAAAGAGCGACCTTAAATTTAGTTTCGTCTGGTTGGATAACTATGACAGGGTGAAGACTATTCCATGCTTTAATTGTGTGGGGGCACTGCATGGAGCAGCCAGCATCTCTGGATAGAATAAATTGGGTGACATTTTGGGTAGAGACCCTTCTTTAGACTCCCTCTGGTTGTAGTGTATTTAGTTTAATTTTAAGATACAGCGCAGAAACAGGCCCTTCGGTGATTCCATGCCGATCACCCGTACACTCGTTCTATCCCACACATTAGTGACGTGAGTCAAGAGTGTTTTATTCTTTATATATTTCAGGGAGCCCGACTTGCGTCCCAGCAGCAACCGCTCACGGATCAGCTCTTTTAATCCAAAGGCACCTAGTGGCTTTTTCTGCGGCTTTGCTTGCGGATTGAATGGCCCTCTTCTTTGCCAGCCCCGTAATGCCCAACTGGTTGAGGACTTTGCAGAATGAGCGTCTTGCAAAGCCTCTATAGCCCACCTCTATGGGCTCAGCCGTTGTCCTGGCACATGGTGGAGACCAGTTCCTGGTACTTTGAGCATTTCCTCTCATTAGCCTCTTCAATACGCTCTTCCCTGGACACTGGCACTGTATATACACACGCACATGCACACACTCTCATGGGATTAATAAAGTTCTATCGTATAGTATCGTGTGTGTGTGTAGGAAGGAACTGCAGATGCTGGTTGAAACCAAAGATAGACACACAAATCTGGAGTAACTGAACTGGTCAGACAATTTCTGGACAAAAGGAAAATATAACGTTTTAGGTTGGGTCTGAAAAAGGTTCCTGCACATCTTTGGAATGTGGAAGGAAACAAGAGCACCCGGAGAAAACCCATGCGATCAAAGGGAAAATGAGCAAACCATACAGACAGCACACATATTCAGGATCAATTCCGGGTCTCTGGCACTTTTAGGCAGCAACTTTATGTCCAATGTACTGCCCCATTGTCTTGAACTGAATTAAAATATACAGTAGCTTTAAAGGGGGACATAGCGTGACTTCGAGATTTAAGACTGAAAATGGATCGTTTTTTTTAGTAACCAAAGTTATCAACCTATAATTGTGTGTTGGAAAACTAAATATAGTGGCACAACTGGTAGACTTGCTGTTTTACACAACAGAGATCTGTGTTTGATCCTGTCCTCGGGCATTATCTGTGTTGAATTTGCACATTCCCTCGGCAAGCATGTGGGTTTCCTCCCACATCCCAAAGACGCATTGGCTTTGTAGGTTAACTTGTCTCTGTAAAATTGCCCCCAATGTGCAGGGAGTGGGTGAGGATAGTGGGATAACAGAACTTGTGTGAATGGTGGTAGACAAAACTGGAGAAAATCAGCGGGTGACCCAGCATCAATGGAGCAAAGGAATAGGTCGATGTTTCGGGTCGAGACCCTTCTTCAGACTGATGTCGGCGGCAGGGGGGGGGGGGGGGGGGGAAAGAAAGGAAGAGGCTAAGACGGTAGGCTGTGGCAGAGCTGGGAATGGGAGTGGAAGGAGGGAGAAAGCAAGGACTACCTGAAATTGGAGAAGCCAATGTTCATATCGCTGGGATGTAAGCTACCCAAACGAAATATGAGGTGCTGTTTCTCGAATTTACGGTGGGCCTCACTCTGGCCATGTAGGAGGCCTAGGACAGAAAGGTCAGATTCGGAATGGGAGGGGGAGTTGAAATGCTGAGCCACCCGTGTGATTGATCAGCGTGTTGTTGTGCGAAGCAATTGCCAAGCCTGCGTTTGGTCTCACCGAGGTTGATCATACGCTGAATAATCCAACCACATTTTTGTTTGGAAGTGGAAAGAAATAATAGATATTGCATTCATTGCAACATGTAAAAAGAGTTGAGATACTGTTTTGTAATTTTGCTGCATGTCATTGTGGTATATCATGTCTTGATTGGTGAATATGTTTAGTTTGACTTTATTTGAAGCAGAGATAATATGTGAATGCTTCATTGAGCATAATTCCGACTGGTACTACGCACTTCATTCGAGCACATTATCGCACGCCGTCATTTGGCAACCGTAGAAGTTGCCTAGGTTGCCCGGCTGGCATCAGAGAAAAAAAGTTGTGAGAGCTCTGTTTTATATATTTTTCTCCATTCGAAGAATATCTGTATGTTGTGAGTTTTATTAATAATAATAATAATAATAATAATAAATACTTTATTGATCCCCTCGGGGAAATTCAGATGTCCATAAGTCCCCAACCAACTAACCCGCACATTCTAAACGAAAGCAGACAGAAAATCCATAAAATACAATGTGGACAATACCTGAGAGCAATAAATACTTAAAAAAAACAATAATTAACAATGCAAAAACGCATCCCCCTACAGGCTACCGGTCTGTATTATAAAATCTAATGGCTGCAGGGGTGAAGGATCTCCTGGACCGATCCGTTCTACAACGCAGGGAGAGGAGCCGGTTGTTGTTCCGAGTGCTTTTTTGACTCTCCAGAATTACATGGAGGGGGTGCCTGGGGTTTTCCAGGATGACCTGCACCTTGCGCCTCATACGCCTCTCAAGCACATCCATCCCAGAGTCCACTCTCTCCTCCAGCACTGAGCTAGCCTGTTTTACCAGTTTGTCAAGCTTCTTGTTGTTTTTCGCAGTGATGCTGTTGCCCCAGCAGACAACAGCGTAAAAAATGACACTTGCAACCACAGTATTGTAAAACATGTACAGCATATCATTACACACATTGAAGGATTTGAGCCTTCTGAGGAAAAAGAGTTTGCTCTGGCCTTTTTTGTAGAGGGCGTCAGAGTTGGCAGACTAGTCTGGTTTGTTATCAAGGTGCACTCCAAGGTATTTATATGTCTGCACCACCTCAATGTCAGCCCCTGCAGCGTTGACCGGCTGAAGGGGGAGCTTGGTCCTGCCAAAGTTAACCACCATCTCTTTAGTCTTGGCTGTATTCAGGATGAGACAGTTCTCTTCACTCCAGGCACAGAAGGCACTGGTCAAGTCCCTGTATTCCTCCTCCTGCCCGTTCCTTACACATGCCACAATCGCTGTGTCATCTGAATATTTCTGTGCGTGGCATGTGTCAGACGTATAATTGAAGTCTGCAGTATACCGGGTGAAGAGGAATGGGGCCAGAACCGTTCCCTGTGGGGCTCCAACATTGCACACCACTGTCCCGGAAACACAGTCCCGCAGTTTAACAAACTGTGGTCAACCCATCAGGTAGTTGTATTCCAGGAGATAAAGGTGGAGTCCACCCCCATCTTATTCTTAAGCTTGCCTTTCAGAATCGGGGGTTGGATGGTGTTGAACGCACTTGAAAAGTCGAAGAACATAATCCTCACATAGCCACCTGGTTCGTCCAGTTATTAATAATTATTTAATAATATAATTTCAACTTAAAATTGGTGAAGAAAATTAGTTTCTTAAACATTTTCAAAATACAATGTACTGATATGACAAACTTGTACTGCATGAAAGTCATCACAAAGTCCATCCCTTGAGCCTACATATATGTACTTTTGGAAACAGTAAACATAAAATGCAGCCAGTCAACATTTTCTGTTGATCAGGTAACTGGATTATGCTAACTGCTGTTAGCCGTCATTAGTCATGTTGGAAACCAAATCGTTCAGTGATTTTAAAATATTTTTTCCACAACTATTTGATGATGTGCTGTGCCTTTCCCCATTGACTCTACATACTCCAATGAAAACTGCATGTACAATGGGAACAAAATTATAAGATATATTTTGGGCTAGTCCTTAATCCTGGATATGAAAATATGACTGGAGGAAAGATTCCCCTGTTCATTTTTTTGAAAGGGGTTACTTTTCTATATTAACATTCACATCTTTGTGAAAGTGATTTAATTAAGAAGCTAAGGTAGACAAAAATGCTGGAGAAACTCAGCGGGTGAGGCCTCACCCCCTGAGTTTCTCCAGCATTTTTGTCTAGCTTCTATTTTCCAGCATCTGCAGTTCCTTCTTAAACAATAATTAAGAAACTATAACTGCTGCCTGACAGGAAATGGCAGTTTTGGAGGTAAATATTGAGAGGCGTGAACAGACAGGAAATCCCAACATTTATTTTTTTCAGAATAGTCTTGAGTTTAAGTTGCTTGCAGCTACTGATTTGCAGCTACACTGATTGGCTCTAGCCCAAGTGGGAGGAGAGTTAGAAGTGAGTCAGAGGGGGAAAACAGTTTAAAACTGAGGAATTTTGGTTTGTAAATTAGGCAATTTATCAGTCAATATAAGCAGGACGGCTCTTAGGGAGCGGCCTTGCGAGGGAAGTGCCCTGTGAGAAAAGTGCGAGTCTTTGGCTCGAGAGTCTTTGGCGAGGAGGCTACTTAAAACGCTGTAGAGGAAGAGACGACAGAAGGAGATGTCAATAATAATAATAATAATAATAATGTTTTGTTTATAGGGACAGTGCATATTAATTAACATTTGCATGTAAATATGCGAGATTGTAGCTAATCAGTAGCTAATTTCCGTCTCTAGTCCCAGGCAAAGGTAGGTGAAGTGTCTTGCCCAAGGACGCAACGACAGTACACACTCCAAGCAGGATTCGAACCGGCCACCTTCAGGTTGCCAGCCGAACACTTAGCCCATTGCGCCATCTATCGTCCAAGCTGATTCAATGTGATGCTTGCAGTATGTGGGAGGTCAATGACACTGCTGGTGCCTCTGGCTGCTACAAATGTGAGAAGTGCATCCAGGTACAGCTCCTGAAGGGCCGTGTTGGGGAACTGGAGAAGCAAGTGGATGACCTCTGGTTTGTCCGAGAAGCTGAGTCGTTCCTCGACAAGTCCTGCAGTAAGATTATTACACCTAAGGTACTGGAAGAGAGAAGGTGGGTGACGGTGAGAATAGGTGGGAAACTTGGAATGCACAGGTCACCGGGTGTTGTACCTCTTGAGAACAGGTTCACCCACTTAGAAGCTGTCGGGACAGAAGTCGTTATCACACTGAGCGGCGGACTGGCATGCAAAGCAAAAAAGGCTGTTAAGCCAAAACCAAAGAGGCCAACGTCAGGCAACGCCATTGTAGTTGGAGACTCCATTGTGAGAGGTACGGACAGGGGTTTCTGCGGCAACAGATGGGATTCGAGAATGGTGTGCTGCCTTCCTGGTGCCAGGATCCAGGGTGTCGGGGACAGAGTGCAGAAAATCATAGTGCATGTCGGCACAAACGATGTCGGATAGAAGGGGATGAATATTCTGCAGCGTGACTTTCGAGAGCTCGGGAAAATGCAGAAAAGCAGGACCTCCAGGGTTGTTATCTCCGGTTTGTTTCCAGTTCCTCGTGCTGGCGAGAGCAGGAACAGGGAGATACGGGACCTGGATGTGGCTGAGGAACGGGGGCAGGGATTTAGATTCTTAGATCACTGGAATCTGTTTTGGAGTAAGGGGGAACTGTACAAAAAGGACAGATGGCATCTTAACAGGTGGGGGACCAGCATTCTGGCAGGCAGGTTTGCCACTGCTTCACGGGTGGTTTTAAACTGAATAAGGAGGGTGGGGTGTCAAATGGGATCGTCGAGGATGGAGTTAAAGGGAAAGGGAGTAAAGGGATGGTTAATGACCCCAGAATTAATGGGAAAGGAAGCTCACAAAGGAGTACGGCCAAGTGTAATAGGGATCGATGTGAAAGGTGAGACGCGTAAGGAATTAAAAGTATTGTATATGAATGCGCGAAGTATAAGAAGTAAAGTAGATGAGCTTGAGGCTCAGTTAGAGGTTGGTAGATATGACATTGTGGGGATTACTGAGACGTGGCTGCAGAAGGATCAAGCCTGGGAACTTAATATTCAGGGTTATACATCCTATAGAAAGGACAGGCAGGTGGGCAGAGGAGGGGGAGGTAGCTCTGCTGGTGAGGGATGAAATTTAGTCCCTTGCGAGGGAAGACATAGGGACTGACGAGGTAGAGTCACTGTGGATTGAGTTGAGGAATTGCAAAGGCAAGAAGACAATAATTGGTGTTATCTACAGACCCCCAAATAGTAGCCCGGATGTAGGGTGTATGTTGCAGCAGGAGTTAAAACTGGCATGCAACAAAGGTAATGCCACAATGGTGATGGGGGATTTCAATATGCAGGTAGACTGGGAAAATCGAGTTGGTTCAGGACCCCAAGAAAGAGAGTTTGTAGAATGCCTCCGAGATGGATTCTTAGAGCAGCTTGTAATGGAGCTGACCAGAGAAAAGGCAATTCTGGATTTAGTGTTGTCCAATGAACCAGATATGATAAGAGAACTCGAGGTAAAGGAACCGCTTGGAGGTAGTGATCATAATATGATTAGTTTTAGTCTGCAATTTGAGAAGGAGAACGTTAAATCGGAAATGGCAGTGATGCAGTTGAACAAAGGGGACTATGAAGGCATGAGAGGGGAGCTGGCCAAAGTAGACTGGAAAGTGAACCTAGCAGGAATGACGGTGGAACAGCAATGGCAGGAATTTCTGGGCATAATCCGGAAGACTCAGGATCATTTCATTCCAAAAAGGAAGAACGATTCTAAGGGGAGTAGGAGGCAACCGTGGCTGACAAGAGAAGTTAGGAATAGAATAAAACTAAAAGAAAAGATGTATAACCCAGCAAAGAGCAGCCGGATGCCAGAGGATTGGGAAACTTTCATAGGACAACAGAAGGAAACAAATCGGGCAATATGGGCTGAAGGGAAGGTGGCCAGGAATATAAAGAAGGACCTCCACCTGCACCTATTTTCTATGTTTATTACTGTAAATGACTAGATATGCAATTCTCCTCCAATAGCTGTATAGAAGGTTTACATGACAGCCAAATGGACCTGTCAAAGACACTGCAAAAATACAAGGACAAATTTGTTTTATTTAGAGGCGAGAGTGGTGTTAAAATAGGAGAAAATTAATTTTGATTTGATTTTATTCTTGACTGTGCATGCCCAAAGTCTTTCATTGCAGCCAAACTTGGTCATAAGCTACTTGCTAGATGTGTCTAAGAACTGTTTTTGGAAAGAAACTTAATCTACATTGCTGCTCCTCCCCAAAATGGTACAGGTAAAATTAAACACTCAAGTGCAAGGAATTTTGCCTTCCATCGTACGGCATTCCAATGTAAAAAGTTTACTGTTCCCAGAGATTTGGCTGCAAATTAAATGCATCATGTAATTATTTCTCACAAATATGTTTAATATAAAACTCTTCCAGGTGAGCCACTGCTACCAATTTCCTCCCAGTCAATTCATGGAAGATAACGTTCATGTGGCAATAGCACCCGTTGTCTGTTGCACAAATCGGCAAATTAATCTTTTTGGTGAACTTGCAAGCCAGAGGAGAAAAGAAAATTGAACTCGTCCGATCTCTTCCAAGCACTCCTGAAAGCTCACTTCAGAAGTGTGGCGAGCAAGATTTTATTTCCTCAGATGTGTAGTCATTCTTGCTAGCTGCCACCACCCATGGGTGCAGAGGTTGCTATTCTTACCAGCTGGTTGTTTTACCCACCAGACGATTTAAATACACAAGACTACAGATGCGAGAATCTTGAGAAATAAACCTCATGAGCATAGATTAGACGATTGCTTTGGCGAACACTTTTCTTTTGTGTTCCAGGATCTGTGGAACTGCCAGTTGCTGGCCATTGTAACTCTCTTTCCATTCCTGCACTGACCATGGCTGCCTCCACTACAGACTAGTAGAACAGCACCCCATGTTCTGTTTTGAGCAGCCTAAAACCAATGGGTTGAACATTAGATTCTCCAGTGTCGGGTTTCTCTCTACTAACTGACTCATCTGCCAATCAAAGCCGCTTCACTTGGATCCACCTATCATTGTAGAATATAGCTATGGGAAAAGATTATCCACACTGCTTGTTTTGGAACCTGATTGAATCGCATAATAAATCCTGCATAATATTCCCATAAAGCACTTCACATGCTGTTAATCACTTTAAAGGGCTGTGACTGATGTAGAGAAATAGAGCAGCCATTTTGAAAACTGCTTAATCTCAGTCACAGTTCTTATGAATTGCCACAATTGTCTCAGTCACAGCAAATGATGAATCTGCAAGCCATTGAGAGATTTTACTCTTTGAATAGTATTAAAATGTCTTGAATATATAATGAGCTATTAGGAAAACTTTTGGTTTATATCTCATGTGAAAACTACCTGTATTGTATTTCTGGTGACTATTCTCTCAACTCCAGAATTGATCCATTTCTCTCTTGAATACTTCGGTTAGGCAAAAACACTAGATGGCACACTATATATGTTGAATTCTGACAAATTTAGTTAAATAGTCCTCTCCAGATTCTAACCTGGTTTTCCTTAGCAAGATGCTGCCTTTAGTGCAACAATGTAGTAAGGATGCTCTCTTTTCCTAGCAAATCGTTCAGTCTTCTATTAAGTGAAATCGAAAACTAAGTATTTCCCCTGTAATGGTTACCAAACTGTTAAAGATAGTCAAGGGTTATGGGGAGAAGGCAGGAACGGGGTACTGATTGTGGATGATCAGCCATGATCACAGTGAATGGCGGTGCTGGCTGGAAGGGCCGTATGGCCTACTCCTGCACCTATTGTCTAATACTTGAAGTGATGTTGTGAGTGGGAGAAAATTTTGAGCTGGTGTTAATATTTAAATTTTAAAACTTGTTTCTGATCTATAGATTTGCATAATCTTATGACTGCAAGTGTCACGTGCATTTTGAAATAACTGAACTAATATCTCCATTTTTTCTATAAATTAAAGGTGATCGATCATTGTTCCTTTTTCATGGTGTATTTCAGTGTACTCGAGTACAAAATTGCATTTGTTAATGAGCACTTAATTATTTGCAAGACACTTGGATCTTGTTTTTTATTCGGAGCAAGATTTTCAATGCTTCCCAACTTGGTTAGATTATTAGTTTTTCTAAATGTTGGAAACTGGAAGGCTGGTGGGTGTGCTTCGTTTAGCTGATCATTAAGAAGTTGTCACACTATTACTGATTAGTTAAGTACTAATTTACTGTTCTCTAAAGGTTTTTGTTTTAGAAGCAAGTCACATGAGATGTTCTACTTAAGTCAAGTTGTATTTATACACATTATACAAAAAATGTAACATAATCTGACAGATTTAATAGCCATATCCTTTACAGGTAGAAATGTCTGATATTGATCATTTTGATTACTCTGATAGTTAAGCTATGGGCTATATAACCACACTGTCAGAAAAAGACTTACTATTTTCAAATAATTGTAACTTTCTGTCTTCTGAAGATGGAACTGACTTTGTCTTGTAATCTCAATGTTAGCAGAATAAAATATTGTCTGAAGGTTTAATGGGAGTTTGTCATTTGGCATTCATCCCAATTGAAAACCATATCGAGAGTCAGAGAATGCTATTAAAACTGCTTGAGTCCAAAATATTAGGTATGATTTGTGCCAAGTGGTATTGAGTTAATATTTCTTTGCACCCTATTAATTCATATTTCTGGACAATGTTGCAAAATCTTTAGAACAGATTCTAAATCACCATAATTCTTTGTTAAACAGCCAAATTTCAAATTCTGTGGCATAATTGCAAATTTGTTTGTTTCTTTCCTGTACCTTGATTAAATCAGGTAAACGAGAACATTCTGTCAGTGCACCATTAATCAAGTGTGAAACTCGGTTCTCAACCACCTCCACTCGATGTATTGGGCTGTGTATACCATTTTGCTTCCTGAGGTCAATAATTAGCTACATCTTGCTGGCATTAAGGGTTGTTGTCATTTGCCATTGGTTTGGCGCTCTATTTTCCTCCTGTTCTCCATCGCATTACTGTTTGAAATTGGGGTTTGAGTTTCAGAGCTTTATTGGAGTATTAAGGAATAAAGGAAGACAATTTCAGCCAACTCATCCTCCGTTAAGACAAATGCCTTGGCACAGTGAGGGGATTATGGAAAATCATCTAGATCAACTGAGAAAGTGGGCTGAGGAATGGCTAATGGAATTTAACTTGGACAAGTTTGGTAAGTTAAAGGACAGGACTGCAGAATAAGTAGCAGGGCCCTGGAGGGGGTCATAGCTTAGAGACGGAGGTAAAAATACATATATCTTAAAGATGGTGTTAGAGGTGGACAAGGTGGTGAAAACTCCTCAGAAGATTGAGGAAATTCAGCACATCTCTGACTGACAAACTCCTAAAGATACACTATAGGGTGGGAGTATTTCCTTCCACGCTCAAAATGGTTGGCTGCAGGAGGCGCCCTGAGGCATGTAGGTTGAAGATGGCTGGGCAACAAGGTACAATGGTTCAAAGGACAACCAGATGGACATGATGATTGTCACAGGCCAATTGGAACTCTAGTTGCAGTTGGAACTGTGAAATGGCGGCAAAACCTAGTAACTTACATGGAGACTCAGTGGGCTGACTCTGGGCATTATGTACTTAACTGGGGATTGTGCTTGTGTATGGCAATAATCTTACTGATTTGTATGCAAAAATTGAATCATTGTACCTTGGTGCACATGATAATAAACAAACTATTAAACCATAGAAAACACATTGTCGGGTTGCATCACAGCTTGTTTGGGAACAACTCTCCCCAATAAATTGCAGGGTGTTGTAGTCGTAGCCCTGTCCACTGCAGTCCAGACTTCCGTCATTGATTCTATCTACATTTTATGCTGCCTCAGAAAAGTAGCCAATGCCTCAAATCCCACTTCCATATCTGCCTCTACCACCATCATCCCCTGCCAGTGCATACCAGGCATCTCTGCACATCTCCTTTAAACATTCCCTCTCCTACCTTAAAACTATGCCCACTAGTCCTTGAAATTTCCACCTGGCAGAAAGGATCCGACTGTCTAGCCTATTGATTTTTTGCTTAAGTGTACCTTCTGCCACCTCCAGTTTAAATTCCATTTGGAATATTTTGGAGGACCAAGAAACAAGAACCAACCACCAAGATGCTGATGATTTTATATTCTTCTATCAGGTCACCCCTTCGCATCTAACATTCCAGAGAAAATAGTCCAGGTTTGACCAACCCCTTCTTGTAGATAATGCCCTATAATCCAAGCAGCATTCTGATAACCTACTTTTGAACCCTTTCCAAAGCCTCCACATCCTAGCTGTAATAAGCTGAACAGCACTGCGAGCAGTAGTCCATATGCAGGTTAACAAAGTCCTATAAAGCTGCAACATGACTTCCTAACTCTTCTACTCAATGTCCCGACCAATAAAAGCAAGCATATCATGCTGTCTTTACAAGTGTATCTACTTGAGTTGCCACTTTCAGTGAGCTATGGGCATAGACCCCAGGATCCTTCTGTATATCAATGCTTTTAAGTCTCTTACCATTAACTCTGTACGTTCCCCTTGCGTTCGACTTCCCAAAGTGCAACACCTCACATTTGCTCAGATTAAACTCCATCTGCCCATTTTTGTTATTGATCTATCCTATGCTATTTCCTTTGACAGCCATCCACGCTGTCTGCAACTCTTTCCAATTTAGGTCCTGGGTATAGGGAGCATAGTAATGGGCTGAGAATGCATCCTTGTGTGGCACCATTGTTGAGAATTATTGTGGATGATGGCTAACTCGTGACCTGAAGAGCAGCTGGTGAGTGGAAAAGCGCAGGAAATCCAGCAACTCCTAATTATGGCATGGACATTCTTTAACGTTTTCATGATCATCTATGACGTAAATGCTTGTGCGTCACTCCTGCTGAGAGCCAAGAACACAGCAGGGCTATGTAGAATAAAGGGCCAGTTCATGCTTGCTGGAAGGAGCAGTTCAAAGAATTCTTCTATTGTGAGTTTTTTCTTGATGATATTTTGCTGGAGAATGGAATCAAAGATAAAGTCCTGACTTGCTGACAAGATTAAAAGGGCCATGTCAGCTGAAAACAGTCACGAAAGCAGTCTCTCTACAGAGGCCATGTTGAAGTTCTGAGAAATGGAATAGGTAAATTAGGGACAGGGGTTCATGTCCTCATTTTCCCATGTCTGAGAAGAGGAAAATGCTAGGGGTCAACAGATGCTGTAATTGTGAACATCTTTGCAAAATGCGAGGAATTAGATTGTGTTAGCGGCAGGGTCATCTTGTCTGCACTGATTCTTACTGTCTTACATTCACGCTGTGACATCCTAAGGACCCTCCCATCTGTGGCCAAATATTCTATTTTGAGACAAACACGATGTTTTCATGGTGTAATAACTTTTAGTGAGTTTTTTTTCATTTTAAAACCATTCACTCCCAACAATTGAGCAGGAATGCTGGAATACCCTTCTATTTGACTGCCCTGAGAGTCAAATTTTAATTCTGTGATTGTTACATTTTATGCATTCTGTGATTTTAATCACAGGAATGTAGCAGGTCCAATGGGAATAGAGTTTGGTATCATGCAAGGCTGCATCATTGTACAAATTCGTAACCTTTCTTGTGTGAATGCAGCACCCCTGGTAACTCAACTCTGTTGGGAAGCATATTGGCCTGCAGGATAAATGGAAATCTGTAGCCTCTACTTCAGGACCAAGGTTACTCCAATCTTGGTTCGATCCTGACACCAGGTGCTTCCTGTATGGAGTTTTATTTAAGAAGGAACTGCAGATGCTGGAAAAATTGAAGGTAGACAAAAATGCTGGAGAAACTCAGCGGGTGAGGCAGCATCTATGGAGCGAAGGAATAGGTGACATTTCTGGTCGACCCGAAAAGTCGCCTATTTCTTCGCTCTATAGATGCTGCCTCACCCGCCGAGTTTTTCCATCATTTTTGTCTACCTTCCTGTATGGAGTTTGTACTTTCTCCCTGTGACCACGAGAGTTATCTCTGGGTGTTCCAGTTTCCTCTCACACTCCAAAGAAGTGCAGGTTTGTGTTTTAATTGGCTTCTGTATAAAATAAAATTGTAAATTACCCCTAATGTGTACGATAGTGCTAGTGTACGGGGTGGTCGGCGCGGACTCGGGTGGGCTGAAGGGCCTGTTTCCGTGTTGTATCGTTAAAGTCTAAAGTCTCTCACTAAGCTGCAGCGCACAGATGAGTGCATGTACAACTTTGAAAACTGAGTTACAAGTCATTGAGTTGTTCCTTGATGCCAGAGGAATGCTGGAAAAGATAGGAATGAGGTACTGAATAGCTGATCAGCTATGATTATGTTGCATCATGGAGCGTGCATCTATTTTTAGTTTGTGTGACTTGTTCACTGCAGTATATCGGGGAAGGCCCTTCCACTCTGCAAAGCTAATGTCATTTGTCAGTATTACTCCTGCCGCACTGCCTCTGAGAACCCGGAAAATGTGGACCACTTTCTATATCTCATCGTCTTCCTTCTTGCAAAGCTCAGTGTAGGTGATTACATTCACCTATCACAGCTAATGTCAGCACCCTGTCCAAGGCCAACCTCCACAGCATTAAATCTCCAGTTACAGTTTGACCAGCTCCGATTTACAGGCCATATCATTTGCAGGCCTGATGCTAAACTGAAGCTGACATTCTTTCAAGGCCCGTCACAACAAGGAACAACTAAAGAGGTGAAGTGCAAGGATGTTCTCAGAGCCGCCATGTAAAAAGTATAAATCTACCTGGCCCAAGACAGTTTAACACTGGGTCAGCAACCTTGTTCTGCACAGGGGCCAGGACGCATGTCTGTGAGTGGATGGCGGGCCACATCTACCACGTGTTCACATAGATCCCGCCCCTTCGAGGATGCCACCCCTAGTTACGGGCACTCACGAACATGGCGCACCTGCAGACCATTGCCTTGGCTCTGTCCTGAAGGCGGTGGGTCAAACACTCACACTCTCTTGCCCCGGCCTATTGACACCCTTGATCCTGACAGTGAAGCCCAGACACAAAAGGTGCGCAGCCGTGCCGGCGGCTTTGCGCAAGATGCGATACAGCCAGAGCTTGGCGCTCAGACGATCGCCGGCTCCTCAATTGCGGCGCCAGCGCAGGTGTCCTTGCGTCACCACTCCTCGGGGCCCGGGAGGTACTGGAGATGAAGGAAGTCTGCAGGCCGGATGACTAACAAAAAAAAAATACCCCTGCGGGCCGGACGATTTCAGGTTAAGGGCCGCATTCGGCCAGGGGGCCGTAGATTGATGACCGCTGGTTTAACATGTAGGAGCAATATTCAGATAGCCATGAGAACCCAAAGACCTATTTTATGAGAATGCAGATATCCTGCACAACTCACAGGAGGGGAGCACCAATTCCTACACCACTCACATGCCATCTTTTCAAACACCATCTCCCTTGTGTGGAAGAATCTATGGGTCTTGCATTGACCTCTCCAATCATTTCAGAACCTGAAAAACTGCAGTGGAAGAAGGTGGATCTTGCCTTCAAGGGACTGCCTAGGATAGGTTTATGTAGGTAATTTGGTTGCACGCATTCTTGTATTATGCGATGGTAATTGTATTCAGAATGATCCTTTGGGTCAGACCATGACATCAGTAGCAAACTAGCATTATATCTCACTGATATATGTGGTAAAACTGATTTCTGTCATTGACTTCCTGGTGAGTGCTGCCATGATCCTAAATGGCAGGGCCTGGCGATCTGTCTTGGGTTATTCAGTATTGTATAGAGGTTCTGTTTGAGTCTGTGAAATGGCAAGAAAATATTTGGACAGTTTAGACTTTTGCACAATACAGGAAACTGAAATCTTACACCAATAGCGGTCAGTAAATAGCACATGTTGGCTATATTGAAGTGCTGTTTCCTATAGGACTTAATGTGCACACTTTGTCTCAAAAGTTCCCGCTACTGATATTGAACAGTATGGGAATCTTTGGTGAGGGAATCAATGAACCTTCAATATTATAAGATTGGATATTGAAATGTCTTGTTAAATCCTTCATGATAAATTAACCTTATTTTTATAAAATGCTTTTCAGAAATAGATTGCCAAACTTGGTATGATTTTGTAATAAAGTGTCATTTTCTGTCAATTTGTTTGCTGTAGTACTGCAGTCAGTTGTGCTAGAATGAATGTTTCCCTATTGGTAATTGGACATAATGCGAATGAATTAGGGAATACAATGTCTATTATATGGACTAAATTAATTATTTCACAATTTCGATTGGGATTTGGAGAACCACTGGAAATTGACAAGCAGGATAAAAAGCTACCTTCAGAGAAAGAGTCTAGGCAAAAAAATAACGCTTGATGTAACTTCCCCATAGAAATCGGCACCATTGAAGCTTAACAGTCTGGCCCGATGGTTTCACCACGTGGTAATTGAAATTGACAAGCAATTGCCTCTCTTGATACGCGCAATGTAAATGTAGTTCATATTTTTGCAGTAACGAAAACAAAATTTCATAAGTAGCATTTAAACTGGAGAAAAATAAATTTGTGAAAGAGTTGGCTATTGAAGGTTTTTGGGATCTGAATAGAGGAAAAGTTGGGATAGATCAGTCATGATCATACTGAATGGCTGGCAGGCTTGAAGCGACAATGGGCTATTTCTAATTTGTGTCTTTGGCTAAAACAACGCCTTAAGTTTGTGACTGTTGGGAACAAAAATCTATTTGGTATGAGATTTCTTGGCTGTTTTTGAGGCTATTACAAACCATTATTTTGCAAATCCGTATAGCTTTCTAATGTGGCCTCTTGGGATACTTGTATTTGATTTCTAAGATCTGGTTGTTCAGCCAGCAGAAAATGAGTGAAACCAGGAATTTGAGTGAAGTAGATAAAGATTGAATTGGAACATCTCAAATTTCCCACATCAGAAGAAAATTAGATATCTAGAGAATCAAATTATTTGAATAATTTAGTGCAACATTGAGCTATTTATTACTAATCAGAAACCTGAATCAAAGGGAAGCTGGAGTTCAGGGGATGTCTCCATTTTCCCAACTGCAGTACTCATTTTTAGATGGCCTCGATTGGTGAATTGAAAAATTGCAAAACTTAATCGGCACTTGTAATAAAAGGTATATTTTATTTAAACTAAATTAAAATTTCAGAAGATGCAAATCAATTTGGGGGGCACAGTGGCGTTGCAGTAGAGTTGCTGCCTTTCAGTGCCATAACCCTGGGTTCAATCCTGACTGCGGGTGCTTCCGTCCCAGAGGCGTGCAGGTTTGTAGGTTAATTGGCTTCTGTAAATTGTCCCTGGTGTGTAGGATAGAACTAGTGTATGGGTGAGTGTTATTTAGTGTGGACTCAATGTGCTGAAGGGACTGGATTTTTAAACATACCCCCTTATCCATGTGAATTTGTCTTCTGATGAAAAGGACCCTTTAAAGAAAAAAAAAAGGACAACCCTGCCTGCAATGTACACAAATTTTCCCCTTCTCGTAGCTCAATCATGTAGTGTTTTTGTACATTGTACATCTTTTGAAATGTAATTCTTCCAAATTGACTGGTTTGAGAATGAGTCTGAGCTCCTGTTGACTGTTCATCATTGTCTGATTCATTTCTAACATGTGCTTGATTTTATTATTGCGGAAATAGTTCAGATGTTTGCGCACTTAAACGTTTGTATTGTCATCACTAGAGCCAGGATGTTTAGGCACTAAAAAAACTCTGAAATAGGCATAATAAAATTACAAAAAAGGCACGAAAAAGGCATTCATTGACAAAAGAAAGCATTAAAAGCAGGGCTCTTACTTTTTTTCCCTCTGTTTCCAGCCGGGCAACCTAGGCAGCTTTTTAGGTTGCCTCATGACAGTTTAGGTGGTCATTTAAGACGGCTTGTGTGATGCATGCGATATTGTGCTCGGATAAAGTGCGTAGTTACCAGTCGGAATTATGCTCAATGAAGCATTCATATATTATTTCTGCTTCAAATAGTCACAAACTAAACATTCGCCAATCAATGTTATATACCACGATGACATGCAGCAAAATTACAATACAGTGTATACAGTATCTCAACTCTTTTTACACGTTGCAATGAACGCAATTTCTATTTCTTTCCACTTCTAAACAAAAATGTGTTTGGATTATTTAGTGCATGATCAACCTCGGTGAGACCAAGCACAGGCTTGGCGATCACTTTGCACGACGCCTCCACTCAGTTTGCAATAACCAACCTGATCTCCCGGTGGCTTCCGAATCCGACCTTTCTGTCCTTGGCCTGAGTGTGGCCCACCGCAAATTTTAGGAACAGCACCTCATATTTCGCTTGGGTAGTTTACACCGCAAGAGGTATGAACATTGGCTTCTCCAATTTCAGGTAGTCCTTTCTTTCTCTCTCCTTCCCCATTCCCAGCTCTCCCACAGCCTACTGTCTCCGCCTCTTCCATTCTTCCCCCCCCCCCCCCCCCCCCCCCCCCCCCCCCCCCCCCCCCCCCCAGACATCAGTCTGAAGAAGGGCCTCTACCCAAAACGTCGCCTATTCCTTCGCTCCATAAATGCTGCCTCACCCGCTGAGTTTCTCCAGCATTTTTGTCTACCCATTCACACATGTTCTGTTATCCCGCTTTCCTCACCCACTCCCTGCACATTAGGGGCAATTTTACAGAGACAAGTTAACCTACAAAGCCAATGCGTCTTTGGGATGTGGGAGGAAACCCACACGCTTGCAGGGAGAATGTGCAAATTCAACACAGACAGTGCCCGAGGACAGGATCGAACACAGATCTTTGGTGTGTGAGGCAGCAAGTCCACCACCAGCTGAAAAATGATACGTTGATAACTTTGGTTACTAAAAAAAAAAAGAAACTATCCATTTTCAGTCTTAAACCTCTAATGTCCCCCATTACAGCTACTGTATGGTTTAATTCAGTTTAAGACTATGGGGCAGTACATTGGCCATAGAGTTGCTGCCTAAAATTGCCAGAGACCCGGAATTGATCCTGAATATGGGTGCTGTCTGTATGGAGTTTGCTCCTTTTCCCTTTGATCGCTTGGGTTTTCTCCGGGTGCTCTTGTTTCCTTCCACATTCCAAAGGTGTGCAGGAATCTTTTCAGACCCAACCCACAATGTAATATTTCCCTTTTGTCCAGAGATTCTGTCTGACCTGTTGAGTTACTCCATCTTTTTGTGTCTATCTTTGGTTTAAACCAGCATCTGCAGTTCCTTCCTACATGTATGTCTTTACCTACATCGCCAGGAACTTTACAAATAACGTCAGTTACTTTGTTGAAAACCTGCAAGTTATTCACTAATGTTTCGCCACGTTTCTCAAGGGAAGCGATAGCTTGTGGGAAGTTTGCAAAATTGGAAGCAATAAACACAAGATCGTGGAGGAGGGACTTTTTCTGCATGATTTCGCTGACTATCCTAACTGCAGCAGATTCTTCTTCAAAACAGTTGATGATTTATTTTATCTATTCAAAATTTGCTGCATGGTAGAGTACAGCAGAGAGCCATGTACCCCACCTAGTCAAAACGGGCTGAGGAGGTAGCGGAATCTCGGGTGCCATTTCCTTGAACAACTGCACACGTGACAGTGCTGTGGAAGATTTTCTCGACATTGGAAACTAGGTGATCGACATTTGGAAACAAGCTACGTATGTGCTCGGCAATTCTATGAAGTTTTTGAGCTAAGCATGTCAAATGCAACATTTTGGGGAATAAAACTAAGAGCATGAACAGCTTTTTTCATGTAAGGGGCTGCATCAGTCACAAACAGAAGAACATTGTTGTGTTTTATACCTTGTGGCCAAAGTACAGCAAGTACCGATGACCACATTGGTAACGTATCTCACCACAGCATCGGCTGTCTCGTCTATTGAGATCCATATTTTGTTGCATGCAACTTCATCTCTAATTTTCTGCACACAATGTTGAAGTTGCTGTCAACATAATTTTTCCATAAAGAAGACTCGCTTGGTATATGTTCCTCCGTGTATTTCTCTAAAAACAAAACCCTCAGATTTGTTTTCCAATTTCCACAGTGGAATACCAGCATCAAAGAATGCCTTGCACAGATCACTCGTACTCAGATTTGTAACTGGAGCCAGCAGTAAATGTAGTGAGGAGACAAGCTTGGGTATTTCGATTGGGTAGTCTACACCCCAGTGGTAGCAACATTGACTTCTCTAATTTTAGATAGCCCTTGTCTTCTCCCTCCTCCCCCTCCCCAGCTCTCCTTCTAGTCCTACTCTCAGCCTCTTCCTTTCTCCCCCCCCCCCCCCCCCACATCAGTCTGAAGAAGGGTCACGACCTGAAAGGTCGCCTATTCCTTCTCTCCATAGATGCTGCCTCACCCGCTGAGATTCTCCAGCATTTTTTATCTACCATCGATTTTTCCAGCATCTGCAATTCTTTCTTAAATGGATCTTGGAGAAGACTGAACCAGCGGGCAGCGACAGGAACGGATGAATGAAATACGATTTTGCCCCGGTGGTGGAAATTTTCTTGTAACTTATACTATGTTAACACGTTAATAATAACATTAATATTAACATGTTTACATAGAAAACATAATTGTAATCCCGGTACAACTAGAGAAAATTGTATATTTAAGAAGGAACTGCAGATGCTGGAAAATCAAAGGTACACAAAAATGCTGGAGAAACTCAGCGGGTGCAGCAGCATCTATGGAGCGAAGGAAATAGGCAACGTTTCAGGCCGAAACCCTTCTTCAGACAAAGTGTAGAAAGCCCGAAACGCCTATTTCCTTTGCTCCATAGATACTGCTGCATCCGCTGAGTTTCGCCAGCATTTTTGTGTACCTTAGAGAAAATAGTATGACCTTTTAGCAAAACGGCAAAAAAAGGCTAATTTAGGCACTCGATCGTGAAAAAGGCATTAACTTGATGAAATCATCAAAAACGGCATGTAAAGGCACATGGCAAAATACTGTCTCTAGTCATCACTTGAAGTGTTGATTTGGTGTTTTAAGAGAAAAATTCTTGAAATATATGTAATCTTTCTGAACAAGGTGACTTTGAATTGATTGAAAAATGCCGCATGAAACCAGGCCTTCGCCCACCGTCATTGCCGACCATTGATCACCCTTTCGTAACAACTCTATTATCCCACTTCCACGTCCCTTCTCTACACACTGGGGGCAATTTACAGAAGCCAATTAACTTACAAATCTGTAGTTCTTTGGGATATAGGAGGAAATTGAAACACCCAGAGGAAACCCATGCTGTGAAAGGGAGAATGTGCAAACCCCACACAGACACATTTGAGGCAAGGTCCAAACTCAAATCTCTAGCACTGAGGCAGCAGCTCTACGACTGTGGAGTTGACTAAGAATGTTATCTCCAGATATCTGTCCAAATATTCTGATCTTAGGGAGTTTTTTTACTATAAGTTTGCAAACCATGAATTGGTAAATGTATTATAAGTATTATAACAGTATTATAATTGATTTAGGAAGAATCTGTGAAGGGCTCGGAGAACTCAAAAGCAAAATATTGTTGGAAATCTGAAATTAAAAAGCAGAACTTGTATCACACAGCATTTGTGGACAGATTAGAACTGGCAAAACAAAGATTTCATGTTTTTAAACATTGGAAGTGATCAGTGGCTGGGATGAAATGGGGAGAGAAAGTTGTGGACGGCAAAGGTGTAATGGAGCAAAAGGAACAGAGCAAAGGATGAGTCTCGAGCTGAAAGTCAACAGCAAAAATACCAGGAGCAGCTGTTTTTGGTAAAAAGGGAATAGTAAAGATCGGAAATTTGACTATGAAAACAAGAAACAACATAATGGAATGATAGATTGAAGCTTACGTTCAACTTTAATTTCAGTGAAGCACTATGAGAATTCAAATTGAATGGCACAGAAAATTAATGTGAAAAGTGAGCAGAATGTTACAGTTGTGGTCTGAGAAAAGATGCTTTTGAACAGTCGTCTATTTTGCATTTAGAAACAGAAATTAGGTGCAGGAGTAGGCCATTCGGCCCTTCGAGCCTGCACGGCCATTCAATATGATCAGGGCTGATCATCCAACTCAGTATCCCGTACCTGCCTTCTCTCCATACCCCCTGATCTCCTTAGCCACAAGGGCCACATCTAACTCCCTCTTAAATATAGCCAATGAATTGGCCTCGACTACCCTCTGCGGCAGAGAGTTCCAGAGATTCACCACTCTCTGTGTGAAAAAAGTTCTTCTCATCTCGGTTTAAAGGATTTCCCCCTTATCCTTAAGCTGTGACCCCTTGTCCTGGAATTTAATCTATGGAGATAACCATGTGATCAAAATTTAAAGTACAAATTCATTTTACTTGTGTAATGGGTCCTAGGCAGTGGTAAGATTGTGTGCTTTTTTAAAAGATTAATGAGTATTTAAAGTAACATAGGACGGATGACTTTTGCTCTTTGAAGCAATACGTGGAGATTATAAGTCCTTGATTACGTGAAGGGCTACATTAATTGTGCAATTGAACAATAACATGAGAGAAATGTGGATTAGCGGGGTTCATTGGTCTTCAATAATCCCAGTCATCGTGATCCATGTTGGTACAGGTGCACAACCTTTTATCCGAAAGCCTTGGGACCAGACACTTGTCGGATTTCGGACATTTTCGGATTTCAGAATGGAAGATTTTTAGCGTAGATTAGGTAGGTAGCGCAGGCGGCTTGAAAAGTCTGGAGCAGCTGCCTCCTCCCCGGAGACCGGGAGAATCATTGCATAAATGTTAGTCAGTTAGTTTGGAGGGATTTTATGTGGTGGTGGTGGTGTAGGGGTGAAGGGGGAAGCTTTAATTCTTAGTCCCCTACCTGGTCGGCGACTCCCAACCTCGCGGAGCTGGGGGCTCCGTCCGGCCGCGGGCAGCGCCGGTTGTAGCTCCGACCCCGGCAACTCTACCCCTGGCTGCGAGGCGCTCCAAATCCAGCGCGGCCCGCGGCCGGACGTCCCAGCTCCGAGAATGTCGGGAGTCGGCGGCATCGCAGCGCTGGGATACCAGCGGGGAGCGAGCAATGCCTTACCGGGTCGCCGTGCGGCAAGCTCCGGAGCGCTGTGGCTGCCGACCCAACGTTCGCGGAGCGTCGCTGGATTTGGAGCCGCGGAGCTGGGGGCTCCGTCCGGCCGCGGGCGGCGCCGGTTGGAGCTCCGACCCCGGCAACTCTACCCCTGGCTGCGCGGCTCCAAATCCAGCGACGCTCCGCGATGTGTGTCGGCGGCCACAGCGCTCCGGAGCTTGCCGCACGACGACCCGGTAAAGCATTGCCCGCATCCCAGCGCTGCGATGCCGCCGACTCCCGACATTCGCGGAGCTGGGGCGTCCGGCCGCGGGCCGCGCTGGATTTGGAGCGCCTCGCAGCCAGGGGTAGAGTTGCCGGCGCCGCCCGCTGCACCACCGGCCACAGCGCTGCGGAGCTTACTGCACGGCGACCCGGTAAGGCATTGACTGCTCCCCGCCTCTCCGACCAGGTAGGGGACTAAGAATTAAAGTTTACCCCTTCACCCCCCTTCACATAAAAGCCCTCCAAACTAACTGACTAACATTTAAGCAATGATTTACAGATGTTTAAGCGTCTCCCGGTCTCCAGGGAGGAGGCAGTCGTTACAGTAGTACAGACCTGGGTTGACCGTGGGTCGTTTTGGGTCAAGTTTGGCGCCAAACGCGAGCTTTGGTGCGCAGACGACATCTGGAAAAAATGGCCGGTTTTCGGAGCTTTTCGGTTTCTGGAACTCCGGATAAAAGGTTGTGCACCTGTATTTTTGCCACCAAATGTTACAAGCATCTTGCAGCCTTTGGACTAAGAAGTTATTTCAACATGCAAGACTTATTTGCCTTTATGTGATTAGGGAAATAGGGAAATTATAATTCATTAACACTCATTGTTATGGAGGAATTTACATCATAAACGGTGCTGATAATGTTATAGCAACTAGTTGGGGTGAAATAAAGCAAATGAACAGTTGTGTTTGATCAGAAGCAGTAAAAGACCTCAAGAAGTGTAGTATTGTGCTGGCAAGTGAGGCAGGCATTGATGGCATCATCGTGAAAGGAGTCAAATAACTCCTTGCTTCACCTGCTGAAAAATTAACAACTGAGTGTGTTTAAGAGCTAACAAAGGAGTCGGCAACAGTCAAAGAGGTGTGGATGTCTTTAAAATAATGATCTTAAATAGAATGAAGCTTAAAAGTTGTCCATAGCGTTGAGCAAAACATTCCTTGTCACTAGAAGTTGTATGAAGAAAAGTGATTACAATTATTAATGGTTTCTGTGATATTGCTTTGTTTTGAATTGATCTTAGGAAGGCAGTAAATACTAGCCTTGGCAATGATGCACTCATCCCATAAGTGATGGTTTGGAAGGGTGTACAATATGAGAGCATAGGAGATCAGCATCTTAACACTGTGTCCTAAGATGAAAATACTGGAAATCTACCTCCAGTGCAATGAAATTTTGCATAAGTTATTTCGGAATAAATCCCTTTTGTTAACCAAGGGAGAGCTATACTCGTACATCTATTCTCCAACTCTGCAGCCTCCTCACTAATCCTCCCACTTTTTTAAAATCATGTGCCACCTGCCCTAGAAATGGTCCACAAATTTCAGAAATCTTGCATCCTTCCTCTTCCACTATTTTCCAGCATTCATTTGTTATCTCTTATTTCTGTAATTATATGAGCTTTGAGAGTCGCTACACCGATAAACTTTTGAAATCTTTTTTTAGTCACGATCCCTAAAATGTTCATGGTACACCATCGCTCCCTCTGATCTATATCATTAGTTACAACGTGAACCATGACTTCTAATTCTTTGCTCTCTACTTTCAGTATTTTCCACAGTTGTTTGATACCTTTGACCTTTGTGGCAGGGAGGCAATATACCATCTCGGAGTCAAATTGGTGGTCATTCACGTGCCTTTCCAAGTCTCTAACTATTTTTTAGCCTATGACTAATTATTTGTTCCTTCATCTGTGCCATCACAGTGCTACGCTCCCAGGTATATCTTTATCCTTGCCAGAATCCTGGTTGCAAACTTTTTTTAAGCGGGATTAGTCCATTCACTCTTCAGCCTTTCCCAACATTCATTACGATACGACGGGACTTTATTTATCCCAGGAGAGAAATTGGTCTGCCAACAGTCATAAAACACAAGATGCATGAAACATGAAATTAAAGTGACATGTGGAAAGATTGGTGTGGGAGTCAATCTACCCCACGACAGAAGGGGGAGGAGTTGTACAGTTTTGATAGCTTCGGGGGGGAAAAGATCTCCTGCCGTTCTGTGCTGCAATTTAAAATTGGTGCATCATGTGATTAGGCCTATTGAGAAAGATAATTAATTAGCCTTTATCCTCACCTTGAAGTTGGCAGGCACAGTGAAGGTAACTTCCAAGAGATTATACAGGTTTATTAAGAGCAAAAGGATAACAAAGGAGAGAATGGGTCCCTTTAAGGTTCAACATCTATATTTGCATAATTTTTAATCGAGGGGGGAGGTGCCGGAAGACTGGAGAATGGTTCATGAACAAGGGGCTGATAGGACAAAATGGGGAACTAAAAGATGGTGAGCTTGTGATCAATAGTGGAGAGGATTTTGAGGGGTAGGAACTACAATCATTTGGATAGGCAAGGACTGAGACAGGATGGTCAGCACTGCTTTGCGTGGGAAATAATATATTACAAATTTGGTTCTTTTTTTTTTGAAGTGCTAACAAAGAGGATTGACGTATGCTTGGCAGTTGTCCTTTTGTCCTTTGTGAACTTTAGTGGCCTTTGAAAATGGCTGGTAGGCTAATCCACAAGATTAGATCACGTGGAATCCATGGTGAGTTAGCAAACTGCATTTAAAATTGAGACATAAGAGACTGCAGATGCTGTAATCTTGAGCAAAAATAAATGCCGGCAGAACTCAGCAGATCCTGAAGCATTTGTGGAGGGAATGGCTATCCACATTTTTGAGTACATTACAGTGTGTTGATTTTAGTAGTGGACAAGAAATATGAGGATACTATAGAGAAGTGGCAGCATCTCTACATTGAAGGAATGAGTGATGTTTTAAATGGAGGTGCAACACTTGTCTCTATACCTCCTCCTTCGACTGTCCAAGGACCTCAACTGACAATCTTTTCAGGTGAGGCAAAGGTTCACATGCACCGCCTTGAACCTCATCTACTGTATCTGCTGTTTCAGGTATATCAGCGAGACCAAATGCAGGATTGTTGCGCAGAACATCTCCGCTCAGTCCACTTTAACTCCCCCCCTACCATTCCTATGCTGACCTTTCTGTCTTGGACTCCTCCACTGTCAAGAGTGAAACCAAGTGCAAATTGGAGGAACTGTACCTCATATTTTGCTTGGGCAGCTTACACTCCAGTGGTATGAATATAGGTTTCTCTAACTTCCAAGTACGGGATCCTTGATTTTTTGCCTCGAAGGGCCGAAGGGCCCCCCCCCCCCCCCCACCCCCCCCCCCCCCCCCCCCCCCCCCCTCCCCCCACCCCCCCCCCCTGTCTGACTTTCACCCGATTAAATTTGATTGCAGTATGCTTCGTTGTCACCTCCTAGCTAACAATGATCTGTACTACATTTTCCTTGAGCTTTGACCCCCTTGATGTCTTGTTTTCACACCTTACCCTTCCTTATCTATGTCTCCCTCTTCCCTGACTCAGTCTGAAGAAGGGTCTCTTAAGGTTTTCAAGAGTTAGATTTAGCTCTAACTAGGGCTAAGGGAACCAAGCGATATAGGGGGAAAAAAAAAAAGGGGTACTGATTTTGGATGATGAGCCATGATCATATTGAATGGCGGTTCTGGCTCGAAGGTCTGAATGACCTACTCCTGCACCTGTTTTTTCTACGATCCGAAACGTCACCCAGAGATGCTGGCTATCCTGCTGAGTTACTCCAGCATTTTGTGTCTTATCTTTGCAGTTCCTTCCTACACATTCAGATAAATACACATGAGAAGCTTCAGACTGTTCTTCAAATTAATTCTGTAGTATCTTTTACATCTGCCAGGGAGCAGAAGTAATCGTACGTGAATACCTGCAGTTTTCCAGCCTTAGCTTAAATGTCACCTGGATCTTTGTCTCGGGCATGAATCCATGCATTTCATGAAATGCGAATAATACCAACAAGGTTACAATTAACAAATGCTCAATAGTGGCTTTATCTAGAGGATAGACACAAAATGCTGGAATAAAAGGCATTATCTCTGGAGAGAAGGAATGGGTGACTTTTTGGGTCGAGACCCTTCTTCAGACTGATGTCAGGAGTGGGCAGTACATAGATAAGGAAGAGTATAGATAAGGAAGTGTAAGGTGTGAAACCAGGACAAAGGGAATGAGAATCAAGGAAAATGTAGAATAGATCATTGTTAGTTGGGAGAAAGCAACAAGAAAGCAAACAGATAAAATGTAGTCAGAAACAGTAAGAATGGCGGAGAACTGGGAAGGGGGAGAAAATGAAGAGAGAGAGAGGGAAAGCAAGGACTACTTGAAGTTAGAGAAGTCAATGTTCATACCACTGGGGTGAAAGCTGCACAGCGAAATATGAGGTGTTCCTCCAATTGGCACTGAGCCTCACTCTGATAATGTCTTTACAGGAAGCAGAGTGGGAAGTGTAATCTAGATAGCTATGGGAGTCAGTGGGTTTGTAATACCTAGTGGCCTTGTTTAAATGGTTACTGAAAATCCACCTTCCGAGTTACTGAAATTCCACCTTCCAAGTTACATCCATGGCCCTATTTCCTGTGGATGAGTCATACTGTACTGAAAATGGGGGTGGGGGGGTCAGAGGTTAGGATGAAGAACATCTGGAACAGAGGTCAAACCTGTCACACATTCATGTGAAGAACATGGTATGGCCATTTAAATGGGACTGCCTGTTTTCATTGTAACTCATTTTGCTTGCAACCACAGGTGTTTGGATTTGCAAGCCTCAGGCAACTGAGTGAGGCCCAGCAACAAAAAGTAGACAAAATGTGCTGAATTACTAATGCATTTTTGGCAGTTTGTGGGTCAAGACGAGCAGCAGTGTGCCCTCCTCCCCCCTCCCCCCCCCCTGTCATTGCCACTTGAGGCTTTCAAACTCTTCAGCCAATAAATAAGATTGTGGTTGAACCTTGATCTAAATCCACGTACCCGTTTTAAACTGCTAACCGAAGATTGTGTCAATGAAAGGTATTACAATCTCACATTCAGATTAAGAGGAGTGCTATCCGCACGATATAGGAACGATCCTGCTCTCACCGATAAAATTGAATAGTATAATATATAAGAAGAACCCAATTATTCACAATATAATAAGAATTTGGAAACAAATAAAAGTATCCTTGAAATTAAATAATTTATCAGTACTAACCCCACTATTGAACAACCCCGCATTCAAACCTTCTCTCATCGACAACACATATCAACAATGGGATAGACTGGGGATTAGGAAAGTAGGGGATATGTATGAAGTGGGCAAACTGTTATCATTTCAACAATTAAAATTAAAATTTAAATTGAAGGATAATCAATATTTTAAATATATACAGATATGTGACTTTATGAAGAAATATACACATAGATTTCAAACTATATTTTTAGATCCTTTAGAAGAAGCAATGAATATTAAGGCTGATTCACAAAAATTAATATCATACTTTTATAATAATATATTAAATAGAGAATCACCCTCAACAGAAGCATTAAGGGAAGATTGGGAACAAGAGCTAATGATAAAGATCTCGAAGGATAGATGGGAAAAGTATTTGATGAACACACATAACTGTTCTATTAATGCAAGACATAATTTAATTCAATTCAAATTATTACATAGACTATATTATTCAAAAACGAGGTTGAATAAATTTTATCCAAACGTCTCTCCCAGATGCGATAAATGTTTGTTTCAAAACGCTAATATAATACATTCATTTGTAGGATGTACAAAGTTGAATAAATTTTGGAGTGATATATTTGATATATTTACAAAGATTTTCAAGTCAAGAATAGAACCCAAAACAGAATGGATTATATTTGGAATAATAGGAGAAGATACCAATTTAAATAAAGATCAAAAATGTTTTTTTTTTAATTATGGGTTAATAATTGGAAAGAAATTGATACTTAAATTTTGGAAAAATACAACCACACCAACTGTTAAAATGTGGATTAGGAATATGATGGACATAGCACGCCTTGAAGAAATGAGACTAATAGATAAATACGACCAATTCTTAAGGAGTTGGTCTCCTTTCATCGACTTTTTGGAATCATGTGATGCAGTGGTACCGTAAGGATTGCTGATTTCAGTTCATGACGCGGATAGATCTACATCTCCGAATACAGATTTGAAAAATTCTCTTTTAAGGAGCCTTCTCTTCTATTTCTACTTTCCACTTTCTCTCTTCCTTTTTTATTTTTTATATACACACTTCACGTTTTTCTACTTTCTACCATCTATTTTTCCACTTTTTCCCCTTTCTATTGTTTTCTTTTTCTTGTCCTGCTTACTTCCTTCTTATAACATAAAACTAGAGGTTGTACATAGAATGGATTACGGTATTACATAGTTGGCACCTAAAATTAGGTTCCACTGTACTGTTTTGTGCTGTATTAACTTCTAATAAAATAAACAAATAAACAAATTAAGAATTGACTTAAATTAATGTTCATGAAGTGTCTTCGTCGTTCCCCCCCAAATAACTTATTTTTGGTTAAGATTCCCACTTGAAAGACTTGACCCTGAATTTTGTAGAAGGCTGTCTCGCTAGTGGTTTCTTTTCAATCATCACATTGGTTTCCCTTGCTACCGTTAACTTGAACATATCACTCCTCAACTTTGCCATTTCCAGAAAGTAGATTATGTATTTGTATTATTATTCCTAATGACCCAGAAATCCAGTTAGTCTGACAAATCTACAGTACAGTCCGGCAAAGATCATTACACCCACAAGATAGGCCCAGAGCTGCTCATGTTCCTACATTTAGTCCAACTCCTATAAAGTCCTGGAGGACTTTGCATAAATTTGGCATTATATTTGCATACTTAATGTACATCTTTGTATCTAGACATCTGTCTTTACAAAATTTAGTGTTTGAAGCTGTAACATACCACTAGTAATATTCTACTTGCTTAAAGATTCAGCCAGTTATCCTCCATCCTGTTTTGCTTCACCCAGCCTATTTCCTGACCTAGTCAGTAATTTACTTTGAATTGCAAAAGTTTTAGCTTTGGGTAACAGTTATGTATGAGAGTGTTTTTAAATGCCATCTAACTAATGTGCATATAAAAATCCATTGATAATTTTCCAGATAACATTGAAAATTCAATGCTTATCAAGTTCAGAATTAAGGAAGTTGGCTGGAGTGGTGCCAAGCATGGCAGTGTAATTGCACCAATTATGTACCTTGCAAATCTGCATGTCATCTCAAACGAGCTCACTGCTAGACTAGAACTGATCTATTGACCACACTAGAAGACATTCAACCTTTTCATTCACACTTTAAATTCATGATCATCCTGACCTCTCATACACTAATAAATTCAATGGGCGAGCCTCAAGTCATTGACTTGACTGTGATGCATATCCATGTGTTTTACTGAGCAATGATGGTCTCCTGTTTGTATTGGAGACCTGGCAATCTTATTGGTCATCTCTAAGCGCTGGTGCAGTAGTTTATATGTTATCTCTGCACAATTCTCCAAGTGAATTGCCTGAATAGATGAAAAATGTGTGTACTCGGGCCAATGTCCCCCGAGTTAAGGTTCCGATTAAATGCAACTTACTCCACGAGGCTGTCCATTTCATCCGTCTGCTTGACACCAGACTCCTGAAATACATACATCTGCCAGGCCAAAGTTTTCCAGGGATAGTAGAGAAAACTCCTTGGGGATGTTCTCCCTATGGAATGTTCCTGGCTAAAAGTAGAGAAGCTTTCTACGCCCCAACTGCAAATGGTTGAAGTAGCAGAATATATCCCAAAACCAACCCTGTCAACGGTAGGTTTATCTAAGACTTGGTTACTTTCTAAGCAAGTATTTGATGCCGTGGGATAAATTGAGGATTTTCATAAATTCACAAAAAGGGGAAAATAAAGGCACCTGGAGAAGTTTTATGTACCTATTAAACAGGGGCATCAACTAATGAATGTGCATGTAATCCAAGATGTAATAGTAAACTAATTTTTATGTGACAAAAATTGCAGGAAGCTTTGCATTTGGAAATATAAAGAAACCGGCTTTAATACAGAATTAATCTCTCCAAGCAAATGGAAGTTGAAATGCCATTTACCTAAAACGGTGTATTCAGTCCCTTGGCATTTTGTTGGTATTTATTGATATTTACCACGAGGTGCCATATTGTGGCTTAATCTGCATGACGCCAGTTTATTGCTCGCCACCTGGTCCTGATTTTGTTCATGGGGTTGCTGGCTGGTTGAACGCGGGTCTGCAGAGGAAGGGGAGAGGAAGAAATCACATTTGGTACATGATAACAGAAGAACACATTTGAGAGGAGAATGAGATCAAGATGATTCGTTGAGCTATAGTAGTTGCAATTCTAACAGATCTTGACAATGAGGGAATGGCTGAAAGAAGAGTGGCAAGTTGCAATCTGTTAACATGAGTTGTCGCCAGGCCATGCAGATATTAATTTATCTGCAGAATTTCAAGTCAATAAACTGATTCTGGAAAGCATAGCTACTTTTAAACTAAGCAGCCAGTAACAAAACATTATTTCCTTGTATACGCATCACTTGCGATCTATGATGTCTGGTGTGGATTAATCTGTAACTGGCAAGATTTGACCATGCATTACAAACTCCTATTGCAGTGATAATACAGGTGCACAACCTTTTATCCGAAAGCCTTGGGACCAGACACTTTTCGTAATTCAGAATTTTTCGGCTTTCGGAATGGAAGATTTTTAGCGTAGATTTTAACGGCTGGCGCAGTGGTAGAGTGCTCGGCTCATATCCGCAAGGTCGTGAGTTTGCGCCTCGATCCCGGCAGTTACTCGATCGCGAGTTTGAGTCTTCAATGTAGTTTTTTCTTGCAGAATAGGAGAGAATAGGGAGGGTTAGGCTGGGATCATTCTCTGCGAGATGATCTTAGTGCGGGAGACAAGTGTAGGAGAGGTGTACTGACTGTGTGGGCAGAACTTTAGAAGTGATTGCCCACCATTCTCAAAAGCCGCTGTGTCTCCCTGTCCCTCCAACTCCAGAGGAATCCGCTCCCCGATGAGTCGCTACGGCGACAAGTGGCAGGTCGCCCACAGCCCGAGCTGCGCCCCCTCATCCGCTACCTGGGTTCCTCTGGAGTTGGAGCGGGGCTGGGCTAGAGTTGTTGCTGGCTGTGAGTCTCTGGGATCTCCGTGCTTGCAGTGGGCCTGGGGGTCGGTGTCCCGATGAGGGGGCGCAGCTCGGGCTGTGGGCGAACTGCCACTTGTCGTTGTAGCGGCCCATCGGGGAGCGACTTCTGGTGGTCCTGACGTCTCAGCTCCTGTCCAGGGGGATGGCCGGAGACGTCAGGACCAACAAGAACCCGCTCCCCGATGCGCCGCTACAGCGACAAGTGGCAGTTCGCTCACAGCCCGAGCTGTGCCCCCTCATCCGCAACCCGAGTTCCTCTGGAGTTGGAGCGGGGCTGGGCTAGAGTTGCTGTGAGTCTCTGGGATCTCCGTGCTTGCAGTCGGTGTCCCGTTGGTCCTGACGTCTCCGGCCACCCCCCTGGAATGGAGCTGAGACTGGGAACTGTACCGCCCTTGCCCCCTCCCTCTGCAACTGCAAACAACCCCACAGTTCCCAGTCTCAGCTCCATTCCAGGGGGGTGGCCAGAGACGTCACAGCCCGAGCTGCGCCCTCTCATCCGCAACCCCAAGACCAAGACGTACCTTGCACACCATCAGCTTCTGTCCCTACGAGGAGCGTGTTCCTCTGGAGTTGGAACGGGGCTGGGCTGCTGCTGGCTGTGGGTCTCTGGGATCTCCGTGCTTGCAGTGGGCCTGGGGGCCGGTGTCCCGTTGGTCCTGACGTCTCCGGTGACTGGCACTGACCTGCTGGCAACTCCGACGTGAAGACAGTGCAAAGCCCCTGCGCCGGTGCAATGGGCGGGGGAGCTGGAGAGGGGAGGGAAGGGGTCACACACATGGCCGGGAAGCAGAGGGATGTAGGTGGGGTGAAACTGAAGGGAGCGACAATCTGCTGCTGCCTGCCCGCTGAGTTTAAAAGTTCCCACGCAAGACTGTGTATCGTGAGTCTACCGTGGGAACTTTTTAACTCAGCAGGCAGGCAGCAGCAGATTGTCAATTATTAACCCTCCCGCGCAATATCTCCTCACCTCTTTTATGAATGGGGATTTAGTTCCCCTTTCTTCGAGGGCCGACCGGAGGTTCTGCTGTCACCTCTGCGGGCCGCCCAACGGGTCTGCACTAGGTCTAGTACTATACTGAAACTCTTCCTTTTGTTCTCAACATTCCAAATTTCCGTGTGTATGCAGGGGTGTGTTGGCTTTCTTTTACTTCTTAATTTGTATCTTCTTCCAAAACGTTTGCCACAGCCTTCCCATTTTCACACATGGCACTCACATTTTTTCCCTTCGACGGGATAAATATCTTCTCGTCACATTCCAACAAATATTTCTAAAGTTTAAGTTTTAATCTTTTATTTAAAAAAATGAACTGCTTTTCAGTGGGCGACTCTTACAGCACTTTCCATTGATGATGTCACTGTGCCATCTCACAGATGTCCAATCACAATGGATCTCATTTACATATGACATCACAATGGGACGGTGGGAGAGTGCAATCTTCACGTGTTTCCACAAATGCAATCAACCTAGCGTACACAATCAAATAAGATCAAAGAGAACATGTTGTCCTCCCCCTCTCTCACTGCCCCCCCTCCCTCGCTGCCCCCTCCCTCTGTGCCGCTGTCAAATTAATAATATTAATATTATATCAAAGGGGAGGGTGTCTCTCTGTACTTCTAAGAATTCTCTCCCAATAGTGTTCCTATTGCTTACTTGAGGCTCACTGGCCTATAGTTTCTTGGATTCTCCCTACTTCCCTTAAACAGAGGAAGAACATTGGCCACTCTAATCCTCCGAAACCTAGCCTGTGGCTAGTTTCTTGTCACGCCCCCCTGCAATCTTCTGTTGCCTCCCTCATTAACCTAGGATAGATCCCATCAGGTCCTGGGGACTTATCCACCTTAATGATCTTTGAGAGCCTCAGCACAACCTTGATCTCAAACTAATCTCCATACTGATGTCACGGACGGTCCTTCAGTTCTTTTCCTCAGTGAATGCAGATGCAAAGTACATGATTAGTACCTCACCTGCATCCTCTGACTCGTGCAATGATACTGTACCTGATTGGTAGTTTTGAGTCTGTTAATTGATAACTATTACCTAATGCATTATTTTATCTTTTTAATTTGCTTGGTATAAATTGACCTCTGGCTGGGAAAATGACCGTGGCGTTATATACTTGATTAGATTAGAGTTTAAAAAAAACCTCACCATTTACAATTTTTTTTTTTTAAATTTGCGTCTCTTCTCCATACAAGTGTAAATGTAACTTTGTAATTAGTGTTTGAGCATTTTGAATTTATTTAGATGATTCATTCAAATCATTTGGGTATGGAATAACAGGAAATTGTACATTTAGAATGTTCGTCATAGTGATGCAGCATGGAAACAGGACCTTTGGCCCAGCTCATCCATGCTGACCAATTTGCTGCTTCTAAACTAGTCCAATTTTCCCCACAATTGGCCCATATCGTTCTAAATCTTTCTTATCCATGTACCAATCCAAATGTCAAGAGTGTTTTACCGTCGTATGTCCCGGGTGAGACATTGAAATTCTTACTTGCTGCAAGACAACAGAATGTGTGAATATGTAAACATAGTACATAATGGGGGAAGAGAAAAAAAGTTCAATAAATAACAAATATAGTGCAATAATATAGTATTTTGCCGTTCAGAGCTCAGAGCTTGTTTGTTGTGTTTAATAGCCTGATGGCTGTAGGGAATGTCTTTTAAATGTAGGTATTGTACCTGCATTAAAATGTATTTTAAATGTTGTTATTGTACTTACATTAACTCCTATCTCAGGCAGCTTATCCCATAAACTAAATCCAGTCAAATTCAAACAACCATTTCTGAAATTAATTGATATGCAACAGCATCTTGGGAGCATTCTAACCAGATAAACTAGAGAGGTTTAAGATGATTCACTATCACTACCATAAAAGGAAATGATTTGTGGGTTATAAATTCTCATATCTAATTCATGAATAAAAAAATCCTGTGGTGAAGTTGAATTGTTTTAGGAAGGATATTGAAATCTTGTTCCCATAGTCCATTCTATACCGCTACATATTTTAACACAGATTACGTGAAACTGTTGTGCGACTAGTTGGTTCCTTCTCCATGGTAGAATTTTGATGATGCTAAATCTGTCTTTTTGTTAATTACAATATTAAATCTTCATTATGAGGTGCCTCTTTCAATTAATTGTACAACTAGGTATGATTGAAAGTCTTTTACAATATTGTGCAATTCTCTGAATTGGGACAGTGGGTATATGTGTTTCTGTCCTTCCACCTTTGGTTATGTTACAGCTGAGAATTGCAGAAATCTCTCCTGGAATTGAACAGATAATATTTTGCAGTTTTTAAATTTTCCAAGTTAGTGAAGGACCCATAGTAACTATGGTCTAAGTAACCATAGAATTTCAAATGCAGTTTCTGGTAAGATAAAGACCTAATTTTAAAAAATGGATATATCCTGTCTTTACAAAATCATAGTTAATGAAAAAGATACTGTATCAACACCAAATTGTACACTTTAATATTTTGTTTGCATGTCATTTGGCGAATTGTATATGTGTGTTTTTACAATACTGGGTACAAAAAGTGTGACATCATACATAAAACTGAAGTTCACAAATAAATGATTTCAACATGATTCGGATAAATCAAAAACCCTCACAGTGGCAGTACATGACAGGGAAAGATAGTTCATGGTTTGAGAAAATGTCATTAATGAACAAAATTCCTTGTTGAACATGTTCCTATGCGCTTTTTTACACTTTATGCTTGTTGTCCACCATAACAGCTGTTACATGCAATTAGAAAGTCACTTTTTTCTAAAGCATGATAGCATTTTTCTTCACTTTTGCTGTTTTTCAACATACAAATGTACTTTCTTGCTATAAACATGGAGTATATGACCAAATGAGCAATATTCCTGTAATCTACTGAGATGAGCATTATGCGCTTTACATTGTGTCCAAGGGTGGACACCAAAATGAAAGTAGCTCCTGTTTCTTCCAGTATTTTTTTTTTGTCATTTCTTTCTCATGTTTTGAATAAACTTTATGGAAGTAATTGTCCATAAGGGAATAAGGGAATTAATTTAATTCCTAACTTGATTTTATCTCTACTATCTCTTGCACATTTGAGTAACAATCCCTGAAAAACAATAACACCATGATATGTAGAGTAGAGATATGACATTTTTAATTGTCTGTGCTGAAATTTCTCCAGTATTGTAACAATACACATATTGAGTACCAACCATGGATTAGATGTGATTGGAAATGAACCGGACTCCCATTAGCATCTGTTTTTTTGAGGGAATATAAAGACTGTCTGTATTTGCTGAATGTGTAGGTCATTGCGGCAATAAAGACATTGATCCCATTTTATTTTATTTTTTCTCCTATCAATTAAGGCATGCAGAGCACAGGATGAGCCCATTTGTGATTTTTCTACTTTTAATTATGTTGTCAGTGTTTCCTATGTAAGTAAAAACACAAATGATACTAAATCAAGATACTAAAGTGTTTGGAAACTCCATCCCTGGAACTTTATGTTCCTCTGTATAAATGTATAATACAGGTGCACAACCTTTTATCCGAAAGCCTTGGGACCAGACACTTGTCGGATTTCGGACATTTTCGGATTTCCGAATGGAAGATTTTTAGCGTAGATTAGGTAGGTAACGCGGGCGGCTTGAAAAGTCTTGAGCGGCTGCCTCCTCCCCGGAGACCGGGGAATCATTGTAAATCATTGCATGAATGTTAGTCAGTTAATTTGGAGGGATTTTATGTGGTGGGGGTGAAGGGGGAAACTTTAATTCTTAGTCTCCTACCTGGTCGGCGACTCCCAACATCGCGGAGCTGGGGGCTCCGTCCGGCCGCGGGCGGCGCCGGTTGTAGCTCCGACCCCGGCAACTCTACCCCTGGCTGCGAGGCGCTCCAAATCCAGCGCCGCCCGCGGCCGGACGCCCGCAGTCCCAGCTCCGCGAATGTTAGGAGTCGGCGGCCACAGCGCTCCGGAGCTTACCGCATGGCGACACGGTAAGGCATTGCCCGCTCCCCGCTGGTATCCCAGCGCTGCGACGTCGCCGACTCCCAACATTCGCGGGGCTGCGGGCGTCCGGCGGCGGGCGGCGCTGGATTTGGAGCGCCTCGCAGCCAGGGGTAGAGTCGCCGGGGTCGGAGCTACAACCGGCGCCGCCCGCGGCCGGACGCCCGCAGCCCCAGCTGGGAGTTGGCGGCCACAGCGCTGCGGAGCTTACTGCACAGCGACCCGGTAAGGCATTGACCGCTTCCCGCCCCTCCGTCCAGGTAGGGGACTAAAAATTAAAGTTTACCCCTTCACACCCCCCCCCCCCCTTCACATAAAATCCCTCCAAACTAACTGACTAACATTTAAGCAATGATTTACAGATGTTTAAGTGTCTCCCCGGTCTCCGGGGCGGAGGCAGTCGCTACAGTAGTACAGACCTGGGTTGACCGTGGGTCGTTTCGGTTCAAGTTTGGCGCCAAACGCGAGCTTTGGTGTGTAGATGACATCCTGGAAAAAATGGCCGGTTTTCGGAGGTTTCCGGAACTCCGGATAAAAGGTTGTGCACCTGCATAGATAAATGTGAGGTTATCCACTTTGGCGGCAAAAACAAGGGGGCAGATTATTATCTCAATGGGGTTAGGTTAGGTAAGGGGGAGGTGCAGCGAGATCTGGGCGTCCTTGTACACCGGTCACTGAAAGTTGGCGTGCAGGTACTGCAGGCAGTGAAGAAAGCTAATGGAATGTTGGCCTTCATAACATGAGGATTTCAGTATAGGAGTAAAGAGGTTCTTCTGCAGTTGTATAGGGCTCTGGTGAGGCCACATATTATGTACAGTTTTGGTCTCCTAATTTGAGGAAGGACATCCTTGTGATTGAGGCAGTGCAGTGTAGGTTCACGAAGTTGATCCCTGGGATGGCGGGACTGTGATATGAGGAAAGATTGAAAAGGCTAGGCTTGTATTCACTGGAGTTTAGAAGGATGAGGGGGATCTTATATAAACATGTAAAATTATAAAAGGACTGGACAAGCTAGTTGCAGGAAAAATGTTCCCAATGTTGGGCGAGTCCAGAACCAGGGGCCACGGAATAAAGGGGAGGTCATTTAAGACTGAGGTAAGAAAAAACACTTTCACCCATAGAGTTGTGAATTTATGGAATTCCCTGCCACAGAGGGCAGTGGAGGCCAAGTCACTGGATGGATTTAAGAGAGAGAGTTAGATAGAGCTCTAGGGGCTAGTGGCGTCAAGGGGTATGGGGAGAAGGCAGGCACGGGTTATTGATAGGGGATGATCAGCCATGATCACAATGAATTGCGTGCTGGCCCGAATGGCCTCCTGCACGTATTTTCTATGTTTCTATGTATTCAAATAATCCTAATTATTTAGGGATTTCCCACTATGGTTGGCAATAGCAACTCTCGAGGTGCAGCATGGCTGGTGAAAGATATACAGGCTTCTTTATATTCATATGTTAACTGTCTAACTCTCAGGCACCAGAAACTGACGGAAGTGTGCAATGAACACTTAAATGGTGCTCTAAACTGATTAAAAAGTGGCTTAAGAAATCATATAGTCAGATTAGATGGAGATAGACTGCTCCCTTTGGTGGAAGAGGCAAAGACTGGATTTGTAGATTGAGGATGATCAGTAAAAAAACTGTGTAGTATGAGGAAAACTTAAGCAGTGAATAGTTGGAATCTGGAATGCACTGTCGTGAATAGCTGTAAAGAGATTCACTTTTGACGTTCAAAAAGAAACTAGTTAAGTAATTTAAAGGAAATAATCACATGCAATTAAAGATGACTGTATCATGCATACCTTGGTCTTTTAACCCTGTTTATTACTCGAGTTTTTGTTTTGAGAAGATTTCCACTCTGAAACATTCATAATCTGACAGAAAAGGATTCGGGTGAAGTTGCTGTTAAAATGATTCTGATACTTCCATGAATATGAAGTGTGAAATTGATCATAAGACTGATCATAAGGCTTCATAGGACTGTTAATGGGCAATGTGTCCTATAGAGATGTGGGTGCAGAGGCATATACGGGTACATCGCTTACGTTGTTGAAAGTGGCAGGGCAAATTGACAAAATTGTACCAGAAGAAACAAAGGGATCTGACAGAAGTATTTAAAATCTGATGGATACTTAAAATCATATAGTCAGATTAGATGGAGATGCACTGCTCCATTTGGTACCAGGGGCAAAGTGGATTTGTTGATTGAGGATGATCAGTAAAAGAACTGATAGTATGAGGAAAACTTAAGCAGTGAATAGTTGGAATCTGGAATGCACTGTCATGAATAGCTGTAAAGAGATTCACTTTTGACATTCAGAAATAAACTAGTTAAGTAATTTAAAGGAAATAATTACATGGTAATTGGGAGTAGGCTGAGAGTGGGGACTAGCTTTGTTATATAGAGCCAACATAACTGAAAAAGTCAAGATAGTAGCCTTCCACTCTGTAACCTAGCTGTATTTATTTTTAAACTTTTCTATTCCCTTCTCCCTCCTTGCCACCCGTTTCAAGAAAATACTTTTAAGAAGGAATAGAATTGCTGTGAATGAGTAGTCAGCTTCATCAGCTGTTCACTCAGTTCTGCCGTCTAAAGGCGCTTTCTTGTGTGTTAAGTATTCATCCGCAAGATTATTTATTACAATTTTGTGAATCATTCTGCTGAACATTAAACCAATAAGAATTTAAAATTAAGATGAAAACTCAATAGAGGTGACTTGGTAATATAATATAACTATCAGCAAATCTGCTTATAAATTGTAGTGATGGTGTTTTTTTGTTTTTTGAACTTCTAGAATCAAAGATGTAGGTGAGCATCTTCAAGAGAGAACTGTAGTGCACATATGTGACTCTTAATCAGTGCATCAATAAGTAATATGCATCAATCCTACCATAGACGTTGTACTTCAGGTCGTATTGCTGGTGTAAAATAGCCACATATGATTTTAGATTAAAGAAATGGCAGAATAGTTAAACGAGTACTTTGGTTCTGTCTTCACTAAGGAAGAAAGAAACAATCTCCCTGAAATACTAGGGGACTGAGGATCTGGTGGGAGGGAGGGTCTGAAGGGAATCCACTTTAGTCAGCAAATGGTGTTAAGTAAACTGTTGGGACTGCAGGCAGGTAAATCCCCAGGGCCTGATGGTCTACATCCCAGAGTACTCAAGGAGGTGGCCCTAGAAATCGTGGATGCATAGGTGGTCATTTTCCAATGTTCTCTCGACTCTAGATCAGTTCCTGTGGACTGAAGGGTAGCCAATGTAACCACACTTTTTAAGAAAGGAGGGAATTATAGACCAGTTAGCCTTGCATCGGTGTTGGAGAAGATGCTTGAGTCGATTGTTAAAGATTTTATAGCAGCACAGTTGGAAAGCAGTGACAGGATCGGTCAAAGTCAGCATGGAGTTATGAAGGGGAAATCATGCTTGACTAATCTTCTGGAATTGTTTGAGGATGTAACAAGTAGAATGGATAAGGGAGTGCCAGTGGATGTGGTATTTCTGGACTTTCAAATGGCCTTTGACAAGGTCCCACACAAGAGATGAGTGTGCAAAATTAGAGCACATGGTATAGGGGGTAGGGTATTGACATGGATAGAGAACTGGTTGGCAGACAGGAAGCAAAGTGTATGAATTAACGGGTCCCCAGTTATTTACAATATATATTAACGATTTAGAAGAGGGAATTAAATGTGACATCTCCAAGTTTGCGGATGACACATAGCTGGGTGGCAGTGTGAGTTGCGATGAGGATGCTATGAGGCTGCAGGGTGACTTGGATAGGTTGGGTGAGTGGGCTGATGCATGGCAGATGCAGTATAATGTGGATAAATGTACGGTTACTCACTTTGGTGGCAAAAACAGGAAGGCAAATTATCTGAATGGTGCCAGATTAAGAGAAGTGGAGGTGCAACGAGACTTGGGTGTGCTTGTAAATCAGTCACTCAAAGTATGCATGCAGGTACAGCAGGCAGTGACGAAAGCTAATGGCATGTTGACCTTCATTGCGAGAGGATTTGAGTTTAGGAGCAAGGAGTTGTACAGGGCCCTGATGAGACCGCACCCTGGGGTATTGTGAGCAATTTTTGGGTGCAATGGGTCAACTGGGCTTGTATTCACTGGAATTCAGTAGGATGAAAGTGAATCTTATAGAAACATAAGAAATTCTCATATAAAATGGACAAGGTAGATGCAAAAAATCTTTTTTCCCGATGCTGGGGGAGTCCAGAACCAGGGGTCACAGTTTAAGAATGGGGGGTATGGAATCAATCGATATGGGGGAAAAGCAGGATGACTTCGATGAAATTTCATGATCATATTTAATGGCGGTGCTGGCTTGAAGGGCCTAGTTCAGCACCTATTTTTCCATGTTTCTGTGTTACTGTCATGATTTGGCACTAAGTTACTTAAAAGCAATGCTTTGCTTATGTCAAACATGTCAAGTGATGTGAAAATAACCATACACAAAATTAAAATTATGGGTTCATGTGTTCCTTAAAAGTGTTGTTTTATCTGATTACAAGTACGATGTGATCTGATTATTTCAAGCAAAATTACTGACTTTTAAAATTTTTCTTTCATCCTTTTTAGTTGGTTTCAAATACTTTGGCTGATAATCAGTCAGACATGACTCAGATTAGTGGACAAAACTCTCAATTAGCAAGTGGAGAAGAGCGACAGAAGTCACTGGATCAGCAACGGATGCAAGAGAAAGCCAATCGTATTGTGGCCGAGGCCATTGCCAAGGCTAAAGCTCGGGGTGAGCAGAATATTCCCAAAGTGATTGACCAACTGGTAATCTCTGGCACGGCAGTGGATAGTTCAACTGAGGAGAAGAAGAAAAAGAAAAAACCAAAAGAAAAAAAAGACCCCAAGGACTCCAAAGAAGCAAAGGAAAAAAAAACAAAGTCAACAGCAACTGCGAAGATCAAAAATAACAAAAATGCAAGGTAGGAAAGTAAATATCTTATTACTAACATACATTTTTGATCTTTTTCAGGGTAAAATTGAATTTGTCATATCTAGAAGATGTTGAGATGTTTGATTTGTACTTTGTAGGGGGCAATTGCTCCAACATGTTGCCATTGTATTTGGGCACCGGATGAAACGTATAATATACAGTGTAAATATTTTATCAAAAATAAAAGCTGTTGAGACAGCATACAATAGAGGTTTCAACATTTTGATATCTTCATGCTGAAATAAGAGTTACTCCTAGTGCAATCAAAAGTTCAGAATTGCGTGATAATCAAAGTGCTGGTGAGTCGCTGCTCTTAAATAGTAAGAATAGCCTACGAAAGGGTACAATTATACAGACTCTGCAATACAGAGAACACCTTATTGTGTCAGAGTGCTCTGAAATTGACAGAAACGTGGCAATTTTCATGCATGTATAGTTTAACAGCAATCTCCAACCTGCCAACAGTGTTCCTCCATAGGTTGTAATGTTAGCAGACTTGCATGCACAGTCTAAATAACATGCCATTATTTACAAAATACTTGTGATGTAAAAAAAACCCTAAATATCTTATGTAGTTTCCATGAATCAAAGTGACAAATTCTAATGTGTTGAAAGAACTGAAGATGCTGGTTTAAACCGAAGATAGACACAAAAAACTGGAGTAACTCAGTGGGACAGGCAGCATCTTTGGAGAGAAGGAATTGGTGACGTTTCGGTTCGAGTCCCTTCAGACTAGTTGGTGGGGGAGGGAAGGGAAGAAAGGGAAATGAGAGATATAGACGATGATGTAGAGAGATAAAGAACAATGAATGAAAGATATGCAAAAAAGTAAAGATGATAAAGGAAACAGGCCATTGTTAGCTGTGTGTTGGGTGAAAATGAGAAGCTGGTACTAATTTGGTGGGGGAGGATTGGAGAGAGAGGGAATGCTGGGGCTACCTGATGTGAGATAAATCAATATTCGTACCACTGGACTGTAAGCTGCCCAAGCAAAATATGAAGTGCTGTTCGTCCAATTTTGCATTTGGTCTCAATCTGCCAATGGAGGAGAACAAGGACAGAAAGGTCTGTGTGTGAATGGGAAGGAGAATTAAAGTGTTTAGCAATCGAGATCATGTGGGTCCAGGCAGACTGAGCGAAGGTGTTCAGCAAAGCGATCGACCTGTCTATGTTTGGTCTCGCCGATGTATAAGAGTCCACATCTTGAACAACAGATGCAGTAGATGAGGTTGTAGAAGGTGCAAGTGAACCTCTGCCTAACCTGAAAGGACTGTCGGGGCCCCTGGACAGTCGAGGACAGGTGTTGCATCTCCTGCGGTTGCAGAGGAAGGTACCCAGGGAGAAGTGGTTTGGGTGGGAAGGGAGGAGTTAACCAGGAATTTGCAGAGTTGGCTAAATTTCCGTGTGGATGTTCCCACAGCGCTGCCTCTATGTTAACTAGGGTGCTTCTTTGGCAGTGCCTGATCTTAGCCCAGTTGCTCCCCCTGGAGAGTGCTGGTTAACCAGCTTTTACATACATGTTTACTCCTTTTTTCTATCTCTCCCCCCCCCCCCCACACCATGAACCATTGTAAATTACTTTATCACCATTGTAAAAAATAAAACATGCAGTTGCCTCAGCTGCATTCTCTGTAAGATCCAACATTGGGAAATTTTGCAGGAAAAGGACCATATCACCAGAATTTCAATCAAACAAAATAACTTTCCTGTTTTATCTCCTTTTGTCAGAATCCTGCGTACTGTTAAAATCCTATTTAGTGAATAATTAATCTACATATTAACATTACCTTTTTGGATTTAAGATTTGTGTTTTGGAAATATGCACAATTTCATTTTCCTTTGGAAAATTGCAGGACATTTTTAATGTTGCATTACTATAGCCAGTGTATGATTTGCTTTCCTAGCTTTGGTTAGGTGGATAAGGTTGTATAACTGGCTGATTGTGTTTTGCTAGACAGTGGTGGCAGCATGTGAAGTAAAAATGACTCATTGTTTCCAGCAGGTACTACTGGTATTTTTTAACTGCATAAAATGCTGGCTTTAGTTTTGATTATGCTTAACATATGCTTGAACTAATACACATTCTTAAACAGAGTGGATTTTTTTTCATGGCAGCGGTGTATTTAAACTGATTGCTTTTGCCCTATATGTGGATGCCTCATTGTAACTATTAAAATCTCTATTTCAATATGCTATCTAATTTGAGATTTTCGCTATAATTACTGCAGAATGATGCTAATGGCAGGGCATTGTAGTATTTTGCCAGGTAGTGGTAGCTTGATGATGGGTGATTCATCAGTTGGTGCTCTGATCTGAACCACAAGTTATCGGATAATGCCATTTTGATATGTTCAGTTTCCTGTTACTGCTGAGCAATGAGTTGGCGAAAAATTTCATCTTTTTAACACAAAATTATCTCTCGTCCAAATGGAGTTCTGAAAAGAAATATTGGATGACATCTTTTAGAGCATTAAATGTTTAATTATTTATTTTACTTCTAAATGTATTTGTGTGCCATAGCTTCAAACAACGCATAGTAAAATAACATGTATTGACAAGAACTTATACAGTATAGATTTAGTTTTGTCACAACTAATTTTGCCTTTCTGCCAAACAATGCCTGAATATCTCTGGGACAAGCAGCATCTCTGAAGAGAAGGAATGGGTGATGTTTTGAGTCGAGGCCCTTCATTTCCATCTTTGGTGTAAACCAGCATTTGTAGTTCCTTCATCCTCACAATGCCCATAAAAATGTTGGGTGATATTAGAGCAGGACATGAGCATATTTCTCAATGCCTTACAAAGAAAGGATGTGCTTCTGCAACTTCCAACAGAATGATGTGAACATTTTTACTGATGTGACTCGTGTCAGTCATGAAAGCAGGAAAATTGATAAGTTGCTGACTTATGGATGGACCACAAACCAATTTCCTTGCACTGCTTATCTTCGTTTCGTTATTGACGTGATGTAATTACTAGGTTAAAATGGTGTGCTCCCATGCCCAGGCATCAGTGCTATTGTGGAACATCAGCCTACTATGCCATAAAACTACCTTTTGTTTTTTGTACTTTTCCTTAGTGCGGGGGGAACTAGAGCTTTAAATCCAGAAATAACCCTGCCTTGACTTGGGAATGAGAAGTGATCATGAGACAGACAATTAACATCCTATTCTTTCTACTGTCAAATTACCAGAAGGGTGTGATTCGCAATGAATGGAGTTGGGAATAGCAACTCCAATGGGACCTTACTTCTGTTTGGAGCATGGTGTTGTCACAACCAATTTCCACAGACTATTACAGGGCCATTTGGCAACAGTGGTCCCATTCAAAGCTCAAGAACTGTTACATTGCATCATCATCGCAGCAACATTCTGCAGGGATGTCAGCTTCATCCAAATCATGATCATTACTGACATTTACCTGAAGTTCTTTGTAGTTTCCATTTGTTAAGAGGCTCTTGGCTTTTCTATCAGAAAACGGAGGGTTGCTTTGATGAGAATGACCAAAAGCTAATTACCTGTAAACAAATGGAATTTTTGGACTGGAAATTCCGCCATGTGCCTCAAGGGGTAAATCGTCACACTTCACCCATTCTCTACATTTCTGATCCTAGTCTAAAAGTTTCTAGGAGGATTAGTTTACCTTTAGAAACATAGAAAATATGTGCAGGAGTAGGCCATTCGGCCCTTCGAGCCTGCACCGCCATTCAATATGATCATGGCTGATCATGCAACTCAGTATCCTGTACCTGCCTTCTCTCCATACCCCCTGATCCCTTTAGCCACAAGGGCCACATCTAACTCCCTCTTAAATATAGCCAATGAACTGGCCTCAACTACCTTCTGTGGCAGAGTTCCAGAGATTCACCACTCTCTGTGTGAAAAATGTTTGTCTCATCTCGGTCCTAAAGGACTTCCCCTCTATCCTTAAACTGTGACCCCTTGTCCTCAGAGGAGGAGGAGCCATCTTGGGGAACGGCTGCTAACCAGCAGCCGTCCATTTAATTCTTTTTTTTTCCAGTTTTTAGTTAGTTTTGTTCGTCGTTTTTTCGGAGAAATGGACTTCTTATTGGGGGGGGGAAGGAGGTAACCTTACTTCTAGGTCCCTACCTGGTCGGTGAGGCAGCTTTTTCTCTGGGCTGCCCGTTGACCCGTCCTCGTGGCCTACCAGCGGGCTTGGAGTGCTGTTTCCTGGTGGGGACCGCCCAGCACCTCGGCTTCGGTGGCGGCACTGGAGCGCCATCGCGGAGCGGAGCGGGCGATGCCTTGCCTGGGTCGACGCGCTGGTGCTCCGGTGAGCTGGACCGCCGAGAGCAACACCTCCGGGCTGCGGGTCTGCGGAGCTGAGCGGGCGGCGCCGACATTAACATCGGGAGCCTGGGAGCTCCAACTCGGTGCGTCCTTGTCGGCTTCGGAAGCCGACAATCCCCTGCTAGGAAGTGGCCGTAGCAGGTGGCCCAGCCGCTGTGTGGACTCTCCCGACGCCGGGGCAAGACCACCCGGCTAGAACGGCCAGGAACATCAGGCCTCCGTTGAGGCAACAGCGGTGGCCTTAATAGGCCTGACTTTTGGGAGAACTGGGGTTGGGGACTGAACTTTTGTGCCTTCCCCCACAGTGGTAACCACTGTGGGGGCATGATTTTTCTGTGTGTAAGGTACTTTGTTAGTCTGTGTCCAAGATGGCTGTCGGAAGAGAGAGTGGACGCTGGCGCGCTTTAGCTGCCGCTGCTCTCTCTTCACATTGTGTTTTTTTTTGATTCTCCGACTATATGTTTTTTTTCTCTTCTGTTTAATCTTTGTAAGGTGACCTTGAGATTTGAAAGGCGCTCGAAAATAAAATGTATTATTATTATTATTGTCCTGGACTTCCCCAACTTCGGGAACAATCTTCCTGCATCTAGCCTGTCCAACCCCTTAAGAATTTTGTAAGTTTCTATAAGATCCCCGCTCAATCTTCTAAATTCTAGCGAGTACAAGCCGAGTCTATCCAGTATTTCTTCATATGAAAGTCCTGACATCCCAGGAATCAGTCTGGTGAACCTTCGCAGTACTCCCTCTATGGCAAGAATGTCTTTCCTCAGATTTGTTTTGGATCTTTCTTTTGGATCTGGACCTGAATTTTCGTAAGATTGAAATGGGAATACTTCTTGTAGCATAGTTGGAATCATTCATAGTTTCCAAGGTTTTGGGCATACACACTGACTGCAGCAAGCTAGTTCTGCATTAGAATGAGCCATGGAGGTCATATGATATTTGCTTATCCCACTGAGATGCTGGGTTAACTCGTACTTGAAAGCAATACCCCGCCCTATTGAGATGGCACTACTCTTCTGATTTACTCTTTCAAAGAGTGTATACACCATGCATTTTGAACTGGCTGTCTCCTGCTGGTCGTGTCTTAGACATGGCAGCGATATTACCATTTGAGTGAATTTGGACTTTTGTAGTCGGCATCATTTTTTATGCTGTAGCATAGAAGAGAATGGGCTTTATATTAAGCATGTCCAAAACACACATTATCTATCAACTGTCCCTGCAACACAACTGTCTTTTCCCTTGCCGTCCACAAATTACTGTCAGCTCTGATGGCGAGTCCACATCATTCCTAATGCAAGAACCCTAAAAGGAGCTCTAATACGAGCTCCCATCAAAGATTAACAGGGCAAAGAAACCCTCAACAATGTTTTTGTAAATGCCATGAAAAATGAAATACATCAACCCTGGCTTATGATTGGTCAAAATGGAGGAGGAAAATTGAGATGGTACTGAGAACCTTATCATTGAGTGCACACAGAATGTGGTAAAAATGATAGAAGAAACCTATCACCACCCTTGATACCCTTCTTTAGCACACTGGCCCGCCTCTGGCCAGTCTGCACATCCCACATTGTCCCCTTCAACTACTTCAGAACCTAGAAGTGGTGAGAAAGCAAGTCATTTTTGATCTCCTTTTTGAATTATAAAAAGTTGATATGAGAAATTAACGTTCAGATTATATTAAAAAGGACAAAGTGCTAGAGAAACTCAGAGGGTCTGGCAACATCTCTGGAGAACATGGATAGGTGACGTTTTGGGTCAGGATCCTTCTGCTGGCTCGGATTGTATTATTTGCTTAAGTTTTATTGGCAGAGAGTGAGCAATTGTGGAAATGACGGAGATAATAGACAACAGATGTTGGAATCTGGAGTAAAACACAATCTGCTGGAGGAAGTCCCGTGGCTACATTGTTGTGACCAAGTGTAGATTGGGCACCTACCTTGCTGAGCACCGCCACTCTATTTGCCTTGGCAATCTGGAGCTCCCAGTTGCTATCCATTTTATTCCTCATTCCATTCCCTGCACTGAGTTGTTGATCCACAACCACAACTGCTGCTAGGGTTAGGTCAATCACAAACTAGAGGAACAGCTGGGTTATATATTCCAACTCTTATTCCTCGTATTGCAACTGAGTGATGGCATAAACATTGAATTCCCCATTCCCCATGCTCTCTGTCCCTTTTTTTATTCCATCTGATCTACCCAAGTCCTTTAACACAATCTTTTCGATCACCTCCCTCACTGGCTTCATCTGTCCATTACTCCCTCTGGTTTAATGTTTAGTTTACCAACACCGCATGGAAACAGGCCCTTCAGCCACTGAGTCTGCGCTGACCAGCGATCACCTCTACACTAGTTCTACCCTCCACACTAGGGACGATTTACAAAAGCCAATTAACCTACAAACCCGCATGTCTTTGGAGTGTGGCAGTCGCAGGGAGAACATACAAACTCTGTAAAGACAGCACCCATCGTCAGGATTGAACCCGGTTTTCTGGCGCTGTAACGCAGCAAAAATATTGCTGCGCCACTGTGAAGCGCAAAGCATCTGCTATGTTTTTGTTGGTCTCCTTTTGTTTCTCTTCCAGCTTCCCATGTTTCCTACTGCCCTCTCTCTTCCCGGCCTCCTCCCCTCCCCCACTGCTCTCATCTGTTTGACATACCTTATTTGATTCCATGCATCTCCTTCTTTTCCAATGGCATTCCATTATCTGTAGCCCTTTGTTACCTTCTAGCCTCTGTCATTATTTCCACCCTTCTCTTCCCCACCTGACACTAGTTGCCAAACAACCTCTCCTCCCTTGGATCTACCTTGCTTACTACTATTGCTCCATTTCTTACCCCTCATCCCTATACTGGCTATCTCCCCTTTATTGTTTCAGAATAGATTTAAGACTGACCCAAAATATCGATTGTCCATTTCCCTCCACAGATGCTGTTTGACCTTCTAGGTTCCTCCTGTGGTTTGTATGTGAATAATGAACTTTGATCTTTAAATATCTTTGAAAAGCATTTCCAATATGCAAAGTTGTCATCCGGCCATTTCGACCTAGTGATGACGTCTGAATGCATACAAAATTAAAATTAAAATCAAGCCTAATCGCAGCCAATCAGGATCAAACTCGAGCATGAATACTTGCTAACTCGAGCATGAGAACTCCACTTGAAACAACCTGATAACATATTCAGTTCCACGTCGTGGCTATAGTCAGGCTAAAGTCTGCTGCAAATTGAAACAAATGCAAAGTGTCTATTAAATAATTACTAATTTTAAGTTTTGGCTTTTCTGAACTTATTGTGATCCAATTTGTGATAAAACTGGGTGAGTTTGTAGGTGAATTATGAATGTTGGTGTTTAAAGGAGGTTTGTCTAAACGGAAACGGAAAATCCCCCACCTACTCAAAAGGTTTGGGGAAAATAATGGTTCAACTACTGTTTTGTTTCAAAATGTGTAAGAATGAAGATTACTGTAAAACTTTGCACATTCCTGTTCTGAAATGAAAAGATATGATCTGAGAAGTTACCTTTTGGAATAATTAGCACATTCTGAAAAATCACATGAGCTGAACCAAATAACCCACTGCTTGCGATGAATATCATTGTCAATAAGGTATTGCAGGCAATAATTAAATACTTAACTTTAATATGTATGTTTCTTTTAACCTGCTACCCAATCGAATAATTGTAGCGCGTTAAAATTGCATCTTCATGATATTGATTTGTGAGTAGTGGCAATTTGAATTGACCATCGCATGTATTCCTTGGTGGATACCAATAGGTAGTTTGTTGTTTATAGCAGAATTTTATCTTTGCATTCAAACACCTTGCATTGAGTGACCAAAATAAGATGAGAGTGTAAACCTAGTGAAGTACTGAGTCGTTGGAGTACTCTTTTTAAAATCCGAAATAACAAAAATTAAGTTGAGATCCTAAGGTGCACTACCAGGACTATAATATCAGCAACAAAATGAGGTGGCATAATAGCACAGTGGTAGAGTTGCTGCCTTAAAGTGCCAGAGACCCAGGTTTGATCCTGACTACGGGTGCTATCTGTACGGAGTTTGTACATTCTCCCTGTGTGCATGGGTTTTCTCTGGTTTCCTCCCACACTTCAAAGGTGTGCAGATTTGTAGGTTTATTTGTGTATCATTGCCATTAAATTAATGACAACATGAGTTAAAATTGGATCTCCATGCATTTAACTCTGCTTCATGACCGAACATAAAGTTGTTTTTTTTTTTAGCTCCTGAAATTCTATGGTTCCAGAAGATTTGTAACGTAGTGCAAGTACAGATATTAAATGGGTATCATACAAGATAATTCCATCACTTCAATGATTTTGGGAGTGCACTGTGCTTTGTTCTGAAATTTTTGTTTTAATAAAACATGAAAAGTTTTGTACACTGACACAACCAGTTGCAAACCCTCTATCAATACACTTACGTTGACTTGCATTGGGTTTCGGAGCTTTGCTATGGAGGCAGAACACCTCCAGCTGTTATTTATTTATTTTTCCCCTGTACATCTCTTTGGCCACAACTTCATTGACAGAAGTGTCTGGTGCTGTTAAATGCTGGCAATATTCAGCTGTAGATCTGCATGTTCTGACATAATTCCAACAGTCTTCAGCATGCTGTAGAACGGGTCCAGGTTCTATCAGTGTTCTCTCGGTTTAAAATAAACACTGGGAAGTTAAAAATCTTTAGGCACACTGCAGTCTTTTCTTTCTCATGTTTAAGCAGACTATTCCTGATCTTAGTGTTCTCTTTTACAATGAGCTAAGGTTTCCACACAAAGACAAGTTCTGAATCCTACAAGATTACTTTGGTAATGCAAATGTGCTGCCAAAACTTTGGTAATGCAAATGTGCTGCCAAAACACTTATCCATGCATCTGACACTTAACTTGAGGCTTAACTTGAGCAAAACAGTAAGTGCTGCAAGAACTCAATGGGGGTAGGCTGAGTCTGTGAAAGAAATGTGCAGAAAACATTTTGTGTAGGGACCCTTCTTCAGACTCATTGGAGTAAAGTGGAAAATCTGGAAACAGGTAGAGATGGGAAGTTATAGGTGGATACAGGAGATGGGGGTATTTGGCAGATTTTATTAAAGGGTATTTTTATACATTTTAATTTTACCATGTAGAAATTACAGCTGTATTTATATATAGTCCCCCCCATTTCAGGGCACCATAATGTTTGGGATACATGGCTTCACAGATGTTTGTAATTGCTCAGGTGTGTTTAATTGCCTCCTTAATGCAGGTATAAGAGAGCTCTCAGCACCGAGTCTTTCCTCCAGTCTTTCCATCACCATTGGAAACTTTTATTTCTGTTTATCAACATGAGGACCAAAGTTGTGTCAATGAAAGTCAAACAACCCATTATGAGACTGAGAAACAAGAATAAAACTGTTAGAGATAGTAGCCAAACCTTAGGCTTACTAATCGCAAAGGGACTGGCAGGTCAAGGAAGACCTCCGCAGCTGATGACAGAAGAATTCTCTATAATAAAGAAAAATCCCCAAACACCTGTCTGACAGATCAGAAAAACTCTTCAGGAGTCAGGTGTGGATTTGTCATTGACCACTGTCCGCAGAAGACTTCATGAACAGAAATACAGAGGCTACACTGCAAAATGCAAACCACTGGTTAGCTGCTAAAATAGGATGGCCAGGTTAGTTTGCCAAGAAGTACTTAAAGAGCAACCACAGTTCTGGCAAAAGGACTTGTGGACAGAAGAGACGGAAATTAACGTATATCAGAGTGATGGCAAGAGCAAACAATGGAGGAGTGAAGGAACTGCCCAAGGTCCAAAGGATACCGCCTCATCTGTGAAACACTGTGGTGGGGGTGTTATAGCCTGGGCATGTATGGGTACTGAAAGTACTGGCTCACTTATCGTCATTGATGATACAACTGCTAATGGTTGTAGCATAATGAATTCTGAAGTGTATCGACGCATCCTATCTGCTCAAGTTCAAACAAATGCCTCAAAACTCATTGGCTGGCAGTTCATTCTACAGCAAGACAATGATCCTAAACATACTGCTAAAGCAGCAAAAGAGTTTTTCAAAGCTAAAAAAATGGTCATTTCTTGAGTGGCCAAGTTAATCGCCTGATCTGAACCCAATTGAGCATGCTTTTTATATGCTGAAGAGAGAATTGAAGGGGACTAGCCCCCAAAACAAGCATAAGATAAAGATGGCTGCAATACAGGCTTGGCAGAGCATCACCAGAGAAGACACCCAGCAATTGGTGATGTCCATGAATCGCAGACTTCAAGCAGTCATTTCATGCAAAGGATATGCAACAAAATACTAAACATGACTACTTTCATTCACATGATGTTGCAGTGTCCCAAACATTATGGTGCCCTGAAATGGGGGGGACTATGTATAAACACTGCTGTAATTTCTACATGGTGAAACCAAAATGTATTAATAAAATGGCATTTATTAAAATCTGCCAATGTGCACTTTAGCACATGTGATTTAAAAAATAAATAAATACATATCTCAAATTGTGGAGTACTGAGGGAAATAAATGATAGGTCTTTTTCCCCAAACATTATGGAGGGCACTGTACCAAACATAAATGCAATTAAGTCGAGCTCAAGTACCATCACTAGAGCAATGAAGACAGTGGGAGAGCTGGGAAGGGGAGGGGAAGGAGGGAGAAAGCGTATCAGTTCCATACAGAAATATGGTGCACACAATGAAGCTTGTGCTTTCTAGTGGACCGGACCATGTAGTTAAATGTTCATACCATTGGGTTGCAAACTATCGAAGCTGAATACGTGGTGTTGTTCCTCCATTTTCCCTGTGGCCATACTCTGGCAATAGATGAGGTCAAGGACAGAAAGGTCAGTCTGGATATGTTGAGGAGACTTAATGGTTAGCAATCAGGAACCCCAGCATGCTTTAGCAGATAGAGCTTAAGTATTTAGTGAAATGGTTGCCTCATCTACACATAGTTGCATATATGACACTCTCCTCCCCTCCACAGTGCCCGTACATTTCTCCCCCTATCTCTCACGCCCACCCTGCAGATTCCAGCAGCTCTGCAGTTTTTGTATTCCATTGCCTTTATGCTTTGAGCACCACCCTTCATACTTCACAAAATTCAACCTGTTCAGGCTCCTGCGCATGCAAAATCCTGCATTGTTTATGTTAGTGATGTTTAAGAGGCATTTAAACAGTCACAAGAGCATGCAAGTAATGCAGGGATATGAATTATGAGCAGGTAGATGGGATTAGTTTACTTCAGCATCTTTGCCAGCACTGAATTGTGGCTGAAGACCATGTTCTTGTGCTGTACTCTTCTATGAAAGGTCCATTCAAACATTGCTGTGCTCATTAGCCTACACTGGTTCCCAATAAACCTAGCAAAACTATTATCCTCTTAAAATTTTACACTACCTAGGCCCTACTGACCTCTTGAAGCTTCACAAGAGGTCTGGCAATCTGGAACTCCAGTGGGCCTCGACAGCTAGAGCCCACGTGTTCGGCGAAACATTTGCGGAATCTTTTTTGTCCCATAGAAAATAGGTGCAGGAATAGGCCATTCGGCCCATCAAGTCCGCCATTCAATATGATCATGGTTGATCATCCAAAATCAGTATCCCGTTCCTGCTTTCTCCCGATATCCCTTGATTCCGTTCGCCCTAAGAGATATATCTAACACTCTCTTGAAAACATCCAGTGAATTGGCCGCCTCCTGCCTTCTGTGGCAGAAAATTCCATCGATTCACAACTATCTGGGTGAAAATATTTTTCCTCATCTCAGTCCTATGTGGCCTACAGTCCTAAGTGGCTTACACTGTGACGCTGGTTCTGGTCTCCCCCAACACCGGGTACATTTTTCCTGCATCGAGCCTGTCCAATCCCTTAAGGGCCTGTCCCACTTAGGCGACTCTTTAGGCAACTGCCTGGGACTAGTTTTAATGGAGTTCACCTACGACACCTGGCAACAACCTACGACGGCACATACAACAACACCTACGTCAACACACGACAGCACCTATTCAACATGTTGAAATATTTGCAGCAGTCACCTGTAGTCGCCCCCAAAAATCGCCTAAGTGGGACAGGCGCATTAAGAATTTTATGTTTCTATAAGATCCTTTCTCATCCTAAATTCCAGTTAATGTAAGCCCAGTCGATCCATTCTTTCGTCATTTCAGTCCCGCCATCCCGGGAATTAACTTGGTGAACCTATGCTCCACTCCCTCAATAGCAAGAATGTCCTTCCTCGAATTAGAGACCAAACCTGCACACACAAAATCAATAAAATTTTTTTGTCAATTGAACCCCATAGGGGCTCAAATGAAATTTTGTTTATGCAGTCATAAATACAAGAAAAAAAAGACCAAAGACACAACACAATTTAACCAGACATCCATCACAGCGCATCTCCCCCCCGCTGTGATGGAAGGCAAAAAAAAAAAAAAAAAAACGTATTTCTCTCCATGGGTGGTATCAGCAGAGCCCTGTCCAACTGCAGGACCTTATTGCTGCTCTACTCACATCCTCTTGCTATGAAGGCCAACATGCCATTTGCTTTCTTAAATGCTTGCTGTACCTGCATGCTTAGTTTCAGTGACTGATGTATAAGGACACCCATTGCAATTTGTTGCACCTCCCCTTTTCCTAATCTGACACCATTTCCTTAATCTGCCTTCTTGTTCTTCCCACCAAAGTGGATGACCTCACATTTATCCACATTATACTGCATTAATGACCAGCTCTGAAATAATTCTGCCTTGCTCTAAACTGTGGTTGTTGATGCTTCCCTTCACTCATCTGCCTGCTACTGGTAACCATGTATCCAGGTATCATTTGCAGAAACATAAACAATTAAGTATAGCCATTCCATCTTGTTCTCCTGCCTTGAGACTCTCCTTTATACCCTTTGCTTTTCCCATTCTGATGATATATTCTGACATGTGTTTTAATGCACTGAAACATTTACAGGGTGTTTGAACACAATTTTTTGCTTGTTCATAACAAGCAGAAGCAAGAACTATTTTGTTGGGAAGATGGTGCAGCAGTACGGGTATAGGCCTTGGCTCTATCAAGAATGTTGTCAATGTCTTTGATTTTCAATGAGTGCTAATTGGGTGACATTAAGGGGCAGCTAAATATACTTCATCAATGGTATTGCAGACCTGTTTTGGTGAGCAAGTACCATTAGTACAAAGGAAGAACTGAGAATTGTTAAGAAAGTTCATTTATTGGCGTTAAGGTGATACACTCTGAATTAGCACTAAAATTTTGGGGAAACTTGATTTTGCTTATTTGTGAAATTCTATTCATATGGACATCCTTCTATGTTATTTAACATACAGTAAAGTGTGGCTTTAAGTGCCCCAAATTATTATCCCACAAATTGGACTAATTATGGTGTGGAAAACATTCAAAGCAATTAAAGGTCATCCAGGTCCTATGAATGGGAAGATGTGTTTTGGAAGGTTCAAAAAGACAATGAGAATCCCTTAACACTGAAATATTTCTGGAGCATGATGATGGAAGACTATTGATACCAAATATTCAAGAGAGAATAATTGTGCAGAAATTGGATGGGAGCTGAAGGCATGGAAACATTATGCAACAATATTGTATAATGATATTCTGGACTACTGGACACCATGTTTGATAGGGGAATTTAAAAAAAATTAAAGTCGGTTACAAAGTGTTGGTCACCACGTTATTGGAACGATGATGTCGACCTGGAAAGGGTGCAGAGAAAATTTGCGAGGATCTTGCCAAGACTTGAGGCCCTGAGCTATAGGGAGAGGTTGCGCAGGCTAGGACTTTATTCCTTGAAGCGCAGGAGGATGAGGGGTGATCTTATAGAGGTGTACAAAATCATGAAAGAAAGAAATCTGGGAAATACGTAAGAGTATTTTTCCCAGAGTAGGAACAGTGGAATTGAGAACCAAAGGACACGGGTTTAAAGTGAGGGGGAATGATTTAATAGAAACCTGAGGGGTACCATTTTGACACAAAGGGAGGGTGGTGGGTATATGGTATGATCAGCGAGGAAGGTAGTTGAGGCAGGTACCATCATAACATTTAAGAGACGTTTGGGTTTAGAGCGTTATGGGCCAAGAGCAGGCAAATGGGACCAGTGTAGATGTGGGCAAGTTAGGCCAAGGGGCCTGCTTCTACACTGGAGCTCAACAATTTTCTTTACTGCGTGATATGCTGGCAATGATAGATTGAAAAATGTGTTCTAATATTCAAACTTCTTAATGATTTAAAGGAAACCATTGTGCATCTATTTTCAATGAAGTGTCATATAACTTAGGTGACATTTGATATTAAACTGAAAGTGTTTGATTTGTAATGCAAGGCCACCCATAGTGACTGTTATTTGCTAATTATCTACTTAATTGTATTTTAAAAGTAGTTCAGAACTTGCTTCCTATTTTGGTCATAGCCTTAACCAGATTGAGTGTGGTTTTGAAACGATGATTAGCTTGCTTATAGAAAACGTGGTTTTGGCAAGGGATCAAACGGTTAGCCGTTCTTTTTTGATTTGAGCAAATTTTGGGAAACGTGTAAGGTCTTAAAACACCTTTTGCACTGATTTGTTAAAAGAAACCGCAAAATTGCTGCCGCGCAGGTGTTGCAAATGTTGATGGCTGAGTGAGGGAAGCAGATGGCTTTAGTTGGTGGCGTCAAGCCAAGAGAGCAGGTGCTGGTCATGTGACTGCTGGTTACCAGGGTAATCTTATTGCTCTTGGCGTGCAGATGAAAGGAAAGGGGCCCCAGTGTTCAGCTGTGGTATTGTATAATTTGCGGCTGTTAGAGCGGAAATAAATGCTGGAAAAGGAGTCTCATGACAAGAGAAGTTGATGGTAGTGTTTAGTAAATACTAAAATAATTGGTGTGGCAATAGGGCTGAAAATTAAGCGATTTTTTTTTATAACTACATCAGATTGGTATATGGTTCCGCATGCCTTTTTATATCAATCATTTTGCCATTACATCTACATTACATATAAATAAGGGAATTTATGTCCTTTGAACATGTGCATGGTTCCCAGCAGTTAATTATTTTATAAACACTTTGTCCAAGAGTGTTAGTCACTTGGTCAATGTGCTAGGGCATACCTGGAAGTTATCTTCACTTGTACAATCGACAACTCACTGAATACTGAAGGGGATTATAAATTGCTCATCTGGAAGTGCAAATTTGCTTACTTAATGTGCAATTATAGGAGGTCAATTTGGTGATCTGGCACAAACATAACTTACCGTATTATATATCCTGTTTAAGAAAGTAATGCGGAAGTTGGAGAAATCGAAGGTAGACAAAAATGTTGGAGGAGCTCAGCGGGTGAGGCAGCATCTCTGGAGCGAAGGACTAGGCGACGTTTTGTGCCTAGACCCTTTTTCAGACTGATGTGCGGGGGTGGGGGGGTGGGGGGGTAAAAGAAAGGAAGAGGCGGAGACAGTAGGCTGTGGGAGAGCTGGGAAGAGGAGGAGGAGGGAGAACGCGACGACTACCTGAAATTGGAGAAGTCAATACTGCTGGGGTCTAAACTACCCAAGAAAAATATGAGGTGCTGCTCCTCTAATTTGCAATGGGACTCACTCTGGCCATGGAGGAGGCCCAGGACAGAAAGGTCGCATTCGGAATGGGAGGGGGAGTTGAAGTTGAAGTGCTGAGCCACCGGGAGATCAGGTTGGTTATTGGGAACTGAGCGAAGGTGATGGGCGAAGCGATCGCCAAGCCTGCGCTTGGTCTCACCGATGTAGAGCAGTTGACATCTGGAACGGCAGATGCAATAGATGAGGTTGGAGGAGGTGCAGGTGAGCCTCTGCCTGATAATATCCTGATATATCCTGATAATTTGGTGTCAGTCTGGTACTTCTGTAAATTATTTGAAAAGAAATATTTAACTCTATGAACAAGGGTACTTGAATTTTTTTTGGCTGATATTTCTGGCTTAAATACTAAAGTTCTAACCTATTGAAGAATATGGGACTAATGCAGGAAAGTAAAGCTAATGTAAAAAATCTGCCTTAGCCTTATGGGCCTGTCCCACCTGGACGACTTTTTAGGCGACTGCAGGAGACTATGCAGTCGCCACATGTTCGAGGGTGGTTGCCGGTGAGTCGCCTTCATGGTCGTGAGGAGTTCCCGCATTCTGGGAACTAGAGCGCGGCCTCATTATGGTCGCCGTGAATTTTTCAACATGTTGAAAAATTAGCGGCGACTAGAATGAAGCCGCCATGGAGAGTAGCGAGAATTCTCGAGTCGTAGGTGGGTCGCCAGGAGGTCCTACTAGGTTGCCAGGAGGTTGGAGGTTCTCGTAGGTTGTAGCCGGTGCTGACTGGTGAATTTCATTGGCTCATTGGGGGTGAAAAAGGTAAGCAGTAGTTTTCAGAACCAAGGATAACCAACCAGTAATTATAAATCCAAGCTTCACAGCCGTGTATCTCTGGCTTCTTAAACATTTTCTCCGCCCCTTCTCCCACCCTCCTCCCCCTTTCTCCTCCCCCTTTCTCCTCCCCCTTTCTCCTCCCCCTTTCTCCCCCCCCCTTTCCCCCCCCCCCTTCTCTCCCCCCCCCCCCCTGCTCCCCCCACCTTGTCCTCCCTCTCTTCCCCCCACATTGTCCCCCCCACTCTCCCCACCGTGTCCCCCCTCCCTTCTCTGGCTTTGCATCGTTTGAATTTTCTAGACAGCGCTCCCCCCATTTGCCCTGTCCCCTGTCTGCATAACGGGCTGGTGAAGGAAGCGAAGTGTGTTGTGTGTTCCACTCTTGACAGTCGCCGTTCCAGTTGCCAGCCTTTCAGGTGACTGCCGACAACTTGACTGTCGCCAGCAGTCTGCTGAAAAATCGTCTAAGTGAGAGGCCCATTACTGAAGCAGAGCAGGCAAGAGTGGCTGATTGGCCTACATTTGTTCTTGGTTAACAATTTATCCTGTTTAATTTGCACATAAATTAACCTCTTATCTGCTTTGGAAAATGAATAATTGAGACCAAGTTCTGTAAAATTCTTGCTGACTAAAATTCATGTGAAAACTTAATATTCCACCTATTGTAATGGTGACCAGTTGCATGCTGCAAATTGTGTTTCATTGTTTTAAACTAGATTGATTTCATAGCATTTGATAGAATAGTATAACTTTTTTACATTCTTGACTGCTATGCTGTCAATCTTTTTTTCCTGTGGTCCTATATATTATATTTGCCGTTTCAGTATTTCTCCAGCAGATGTGCTCATTTGAAAACTGGTATATGAACCAAGAAATTTTACAATACCCAAAAGCAATGTCAAAGGAATTTGATATTAAATGCAACTAAACTTCAGTCCATCCCAACTGTTCCTCACCCAAACAACATGCCATCCTGATGTGGAAATCTTTCATTGTTCTTTGCTGGGTTTATGCCCTGGACTCCCTATGCAATAACATTAGGGAATGTCATCAGCAGAAAGGCTGCATTGGTTCAAATGTCAGATCATGACGACTTTAATGTACTTGGAAAAGGAGCAATAAAAGCATGTCATGTCAACTCCTATCCTCAACGCAAAAGTAGTAAAAATCGTGAACTCGCAAGCTTCATCTATTTGAGAGTGAAGAGCATATACTTCCCATTCTTTTCTTATTTCCTGTCTGTGTTTACAGGTAATTAATATATTTGGAGGTATTGTGCTTTGTGGCATGTGAACAAGTATTTGGGGATTACATTTTATCAAGTTATGGATATTATTTGACTTTTTCAAAGAAAACAAATGTTGAAACTTGCAAAAGAATTTTTAATTTCATTGATGTCGACTGATTTGTGAGCCGGGTAAAATTAGAATGTTCAAAGGACATTTTGATAGGTTTATGAAAGGTTTAGTGATATAGGCCAAATGTAGGTAAATGGGACCAGCTTAGGAAGCTACCAGTAGGCACAGATGAGTTGGGCCAAAAGGACTGTTTCCGTGCTGTAAAACCTTGAACTGTATTATCTGATATGTTTGCTGCTGACATGAAAGGCAGCTGCCCCAAAAGTACAACATTCACAATTAGTTTTTTCGGGCCAAGAGAGGTTAAATGATAAAGTTTTTGTCGTGTTTTAAGTAATTTTGCCAGTGAAGTGGTATTGCAGATAGTGAAGATGGTTGCGAAAAATTGCAACAGGATCTTGATCAGTTGGCCAGGTGGGCTGTGGAATGGTTGATGGAATTTAATACAGGTGCACAACCTTTTATCCAAAAGCCTTGGGACCAGACACTTTTCGTAATTCAGAATTTTTCGGCTTTCGGAATGGAAGATTTTTAGCGTAGTGGTAGAGTGCTCGGCTCATATCCGCAAGGTCGCGAGTTTGCGCCTCGATCCCGGCAGTTACTCAATCGCGAGTTTGAGTCTTCAATGTAGTTTTTTCTTGCAGAATAGGAGAGAATAGGGAGGGTTAGGCTGGGATCATTCTCTGCGAGATGATCTTAGTGCGGGAGACAAGTGTAGGAGAGGTGTACTGACTGTGTGGGCAGAACTTTGGAAGTGATTGCCCACCATTCTCAAAAGCCGCTGTGTCTCCCTGTCCCTCCAACTCCAGAGGAATCCGCTCCCCGATGGGCCGCTACGGCGACAAGTGGCAGTTCGCCCACAGCCCGAGCTGCGCCCCCTCATCCGCAACCCGGGTTCCTCTGGAGTTGGAGCGGGGCTGGGCTAGAGTTGCTGCTGGCTGTGAGTCTCCGGGATCTCCGTGCTTGCAGTCAGTGTCCCGTTGGTCCTGACGTCTCCGGTCAACCCCCTGGAATGGAGCTGAGACTGGGAACTGTACCGCCCTTGCCCCCTCCCTCTGCAACTGCAAACAACCCCACTCTCCTGCTCACCTGCAAGGGCGGTACAGTTCCCAGTCTCAGCTCCTGTACAGGGGGGTGGCCGGAGACGTCACAGCCCGAGCTGCGCCCCCTCATCCGCAGCCCGGGTTCCTCTGGAGTTGGAGCGGGGCTGGGCTAGAGTTGCTGCTGGCTGTGAGTCTCCGGGATCTCCGTGCTTGCAGTCGGTGTCCCGTTGGTCCTGACGTCTCCGGTCACCCCCTAGAATGGAGCTGAGACTGGGAACTGTACCGCCCTTGCCCCCTCCCTCTGCAACTGCAAACAACCCCACAGTTCCCAGTGTCAGCTCCTGCACAGGGGGGTGGCCGGAGACGTCACAGCCCGAGCTGCGCCCCCTCATCCGCAACCTCAAGACCAAGACGTACTTTGCACACCATCAGCTTCTGTCCCTACGGGGAGCGTGTTCCTCTGTAGTTGGAGCGGGGCTGGGCTGCTGCTGGCTGTGGGTCTCTGGGATCTCCGTGCTTGCAGTGGGCCTGGGGGCCGGTGTCCCGTTGGTCCTGACGTCTCCGGTGACTGGCACTGGCTCCGACGTGAAGACAGTGCAAAGCCCCCACGCCGGTGCAATGGGCGGGGAGCTGGAGAGGGAAGGGGTCACACACATGGCCGGGAAGCAGAGGGGTGTAGGTTGGGTGAAACTGAAGGGAGCGACAATCTGCTGCTACCTGCCCGCTGAGTTAAAAAGTTCCCACGCAAGACTCACGATACACTGTGTATCGTGAGTCTACCGTGGGAACTTTTTTAACTCAACGGGCAGGCAGCAGCAGATTGTCAATTATTAACCCTCCCGCGCAATATACCCTCACCTTCACTTTTATGAATGGGGATTTAGTTCCCCTTTCTTCGAGGACCGACCGGAGGTTCCGCTGTCACCTCTGCGGGCCGCCCTCGGTGAACGTCTTCAAGGACCTTTTTTCAAGGACCGAAAAAATGTCCGCTATTCAGAGCTTTTCGTTATTTGGAACTTCGGATAAAAGGTTGTGCACCTGTACAGAGAAATGTGAGGTGTTGCATTTTAGGAAGTCTACCATGGGCAGGACCTACACGGTGAATGGTAAAGCTCTGGGGAGTGTTGCAAGAGAAATAAAATGGTAAATGGCTAAGGGAAAGGAATTAAGTGAATTGTTACTCTGGAAAAGATGAAAGGTGGCCTGACACGAGAAAGATTCAAAAAAGACCCATTGCAAGAGAAAACAACGCATGTTGGAAACAGAAATAGCAACCGACATACACTTGTAGACGACCAAGTGTTCTGAAACTATTCTGATGAGTGCATCTTATTCAAGGCAGAATTATACAACAACAGGTCATTTGGCCCAACGCTATGTCTATCCAGGGGTCTTCCTGATCCCATCCCATTTGCTTGCATTTAGTTTAGAGATACAAGGTGGAAACAGGCCCTTCAGCCCACGGAGTCCGCACCGCCAAGCGTTCCCTGCACATTAACGCAATCCCATACACACCGGTTAATTTTACATTTATACCAAGTCAAATTAACCTACAAGCCTGTACGTCTTTGGAATGTGGGAGGAAACCGAAGATCTTGGCGAAAACCCAAGCAGTCATGGGGGAACGAACAAACTCCCTACAGACAGTGCCTGTAATCTTGATCGAACCCGGGTCCCTGGCGCTGTAAATGCTGTAAGGCAGCAACTTTACCGCTGCGCCACCGAGGCACCCAATGTATAAAATAAGTCCATGGTCCCAGTGTAAATTCAGACCTAGAATTTTCAGCATGAAATCTGCAGTGTACATGGCTTCCTATTCTACAGGTGGCCTGGGATATGGTATTTGACTTAATGCAAATGCTTCCTTGCATTTTATCAGATGGCAATAAATTGTTTTGCGGTATTCATTAATGACTGAATTCAATTTCTAATCCATTAGTTAAATTATTTATAGTACCGGTGAATATTGAATGAAATGAAGAATTGGTATGTGTGTGAAGTGTGATACTATATGGGTTACCATTGAATAATAACATTTATGATTTACGGATAAATTGGCTGAGGGATGGGTCTTAGGAACAGCATGCTTGCGTAACGTGGTGGCCTTACGTAGTCACTTTCAATTCACCTCTGGAATTCACTTCTTTGGTCCATGTTTAGAGCAAGGCTACTATCTCCAGGGGGAGGGAATCCACATGTCAGAAAATGGTGTTGGGTAAATGGTTGGGACTGAAGGCAGATAAATCCCCAGGACCCGATGGTCTGCATCCCAGAGTACTTGATGAGGTGGCCCTTGAAATCGTGAATGCATTGGTGATCATTTTCCAATGTTCTCTCGACTCTGGCTACCCTCCAGTCCACAGGAACTAATCCAATGTAACTCCACTTTTTAAGAAAGGAGGGAGAATGAAAATGGGGATTTATAGACCAGTTAGCCTTACATCAGTAGTGGGGAAAATGCTGGAGTTGATTATTAGAGATGTTATAGCAGCGCATTTGGAAAGCAGTGATGGGATCGGTCAAAGTCAGCATGAAAATCATGCTTGACTAATCTTTAAGACTTTTTTGAGGATGTAACAAATAGAATGGATAAGGGAGAGCCAGTGGGTGTGGTGTATCTGGACTTTCAAAAAGCCTTTGACAGGGTCCTGCACAAGAGATTAGTGTGCAAAATTAGAGCACATGATTTTGTGGGTAGGGTATTGACATGGATAGAGAACTGGTTGGCAGACAGGAAGCAAAGAATAGGAATTAATGGGTCCTTTTCGGAATGGAAGGCAGTGACAAGTGGGGTGCCGCATGGCTCCGTGCTGGGACCCCATTATATATTGTTGATTTAGACGAGGGAATTAATTTGTGGATGACACAAAGCTGGGTGGCAGTGTGAGCTGTGAGGAGGATGCTATGAGGCTGCAGAGTGACTTGAGTGAGTGGGCAGAATGATGGCAGATGCAGTATAATGTGGATAAATCCATTTTGGTGGCAAGAACAGTAAGGCAGATGGTTATCTGAATGGTGTCAGATTAGGAGAAGGGGAGATGCAATGAGACCTGGGTGTGCTTGTAAATCAGTCACTGAAAGTTAGCATGCAGGTACAGCAGGCAGTGAAGAAAGCTAATGGCATGTTGACCTTCATTGCGAGAGGATTTGAGTTTAGGAGCAAGGAGGTCCAACTGCAGTCATACAGGGCCCTGGTGAGACCGCACCTGGAGTATCGTGTGCAGTTTTGGTCTCCTAATTTGAGGAAGGACGTTATTGCTATTGAGGGAGTACAGCATAGGTTCACCAGATTAATTCCCTGGATGGCGGGACTGACATGTGATGAAAGAATGGGTCGACTGAGCTTGTATTCACTGGAATATAGAAGGAAAAGAGGGGATCTTACAGAAACATATACAGTGCCCTCCATAATGTTTCGTACAAAGACACATCATTGATTTATTTGCCTCTGTACTACTCAATTTGAGATTTGTAATAGAAAAAATCACATGTGGTTAAAGTGCACATTGTCAGGTTTTATTAAAGGATATTGTTATACATTTTTGTTTCACTATGTAGAAATTACAGCTGTGTTTATACATAGTGTGTCCGTGTTGTTGTCCCCCGTCTCAGGTGTGTTAAATTGCCTCCTTAATGCAGGTATAAGAGAGCTTTCAGGAAACCTAGTCTTTCCATCACCTTTGGAAACTTTTATTGCTGTTTATCAACATGAGGACCAAAGTTCTGCCAATGAAAGTCAAAGAAGCCATTATGAGACTGAGAAACAAGAATAAAACGATTAGAGATATCAGCCAAACCTTAGGTTTACCAATATCAACTGTTTGGAACATCATTAAGAAGAAAGAGCACTGGTGAGCAGGCCAAGCTGAAGACAGCAGAATTCTCTCTATAATAAAGAAAAACCCCGAAACACCTGTCCGACAGATCAGAAACACTCTGCAGGAGACAGGTGTGGATTTGTCACTGACCGCTGTCCACAGAAATAGAGGCTGCAGTGCAAGATGCAAACCACTGGCTAGCCAGAAAAATAGGATGGCTGGGTTACAGTTTGTCAAGCAAAGTTCTGGAGAAAGGTCTTGTGGACAGATGAGGCGAAGATTAACTTATATCAATGATGGCAAGAGCTTTGATGTCATTCTACAGCAAGCCAATGATCCCAAACATACTACTAAAGCAACAGGGGAGTTTTTCAAAGCTAAAAAATTGTCAATTCTTGAGTGGCCAAATCAATCATGTGATTTGAACCCAAAACAACATGCCTTTTATATGCTGAAGAGAATACTGAAGGGGACTAGCCCCCAAAACACTTTTTCACGCAGAAAGTTGTGAATCTATGGAATTCTCTGCCACAGAAGGCAGTGGAGGCCAATTCACTGGATATTTTCAAGAGATTTAGTCCTTAGGGACTATGCTGAGTTACTCCAGCATTTAGTCCTTTAGTCCCCTCTGCCCCCCCCCCCCCCCCCCCCCCCCGGGCTTTCCGCCCCTGCTTAAGGCTGAGGGAATCGAGGGATATGGGGGAAAAAGCCACAATGGGGTCCTGATTTTGCATGATCAGCCATGATCATATTGAATGACTGTGCTGGCTCGAAGGGTTCGGAGTTTGGTGGCTGCAGATGACGGCTGAACTGAACGTCATAAATCGGCTTGGTGTGATGTTAAATTTGTTCATATAATAAATGATGATCATGAACCCTAGATTCAAAGGTTATTGGAGATATGAAGAGATCTGTAGAGCAACATCTGTAGAGCAAAAAAGAGCCTTTCCCCATTTTCATTATGTTTTGCAACCACTTGTCCTTTCATCCCATTGTTCACAAGTTGGTTTAGCACCCCCCTCGTAAGTTCTGTTTCCTCTGCTTAAACTTGCTGGGGCCCTGTTTCCTGTGCTCCATTTGCATCCACTGGGCTCCATATAAAATTCATCAGTACATTAAATCTGTCTGCCCAAGGTCATCAGAATATTAGTTTGCACAGCCACATCTTTCTGATGTTTCTAACTTGTGTTAGTGCTCTTCCCGTTTAAACTCATTTTGCTGAAATCATCTGTAATTTTGTTTTTTCTGGACTTGTCTATGTAAACACATTGCTGAGATAACCTTCATTCTGTAAATTTGAAATCCGACAACTGCTGACTTATTCAAAATTATAAAGTCCTTTTAACCCTTTATCTCTGTTGTGTGATCTGTTTTGGTTCCTGGTAAAACACTGGTTCAATTATAAAAGTCTCGTCCTTGCTTTTGAATCCCTTTATGGGCTTACCTCTCACCTTTTCTGCAATCTCTCCCAGCTCCTTCATTCTCCTACGCAAATTAATCGCTCCACCGTCGGTAGATTCCTTGGTCTTTCCATTTAAAAAAAATATGGGCTGCCAGTGTTTCCTTCTGTGATATGTTCCTTATACTTTACTTCCTTAGCCAACCTCTTGATGAACTGTCTTGTGTCCTTCGCAGCCCTGAAGATTATGGATTTTATATGATGTACTGGACAGATGACGGCCCAGGTCAGGATTCCTCCCCCGGTCTGAGAAGATGTCCTGACCCAGGGCGTCTGTACATGTTCTCCTGGGGATGCAGTCTGGCCTGCTGAGTTACTCCAGCATTTGGCCGCTTTTTTATGTGGACCAGCATCTGCAATTCCTTGTTTCTGTCTTGTGTCCTTGGTCTCATAACCATTTTTGATCAAATTTAATTCCTTGGGCTGTTTTACAGTTGATATATGAATTAAATGTATTTTAACGAGAACCCAGAAGAATTTCCATTAGAAAAATAATGAATAATACCTATTTATAGATAGTCATAGAGTGATACAGTGTGGAAACGGGCCTTTTAGGCCCAACTTGCCCACACTGGCCAACATGTCCCATTCACATTAGTCCAACCTGCCTGCATTTGGTCCATATCCCTCCAAACCTGTCCATTCCATGTACCTGTCCAACTGTATCTTAAATGTTGAGATAGTCCCTGCCTCAACTTCCTCCTCTGGCAGCTTATTCCATACACCCACCACCTTTTGTGTGATAAAGTTACCCATCAGGCTCCTATTAAATCTTTTCACCTTAGACCCATGTCCACTGGTCCTTGATTCATCAACTCTGGGCAAGAGATTTTGAGCATCTACCTGATCTATTCCTCTCACGATCTTATACACCTCTCTATAAGATCACCCCTCATCCTCCTGTGTTCCAAGGAATAGTGTCCCAGCGTACTCAACCTCTCCCTACAGCTCAGACCCTCAAGTCGAGGCAACATCATCGTAAATCTTCTCTGTACCCTTGTAGGTTGAATCAGAGAATTGTGTGAACCAGTCATGTTTTTCCATTCTATTAAATAAATTCTCATTATACTAGTTGATTTCTGTTTTAAGTATTCATTTTTCCTCAAAATCATTGACTGCAATTTAAGGATCTTTATCCAGTCCAGACTTTTATTTAAATACAAGCTATTATATCTATATGGCTGAGTCTAAGTTGCTATGGACGAGTGACTTCCCAGTTTGATTGTTGTAGGTTGTCGGCAATGATAATGCTTTGAACTGCAAAAGTAAGTGTTTTGAGCCTCTTTTAGGAGATGATTATAAGCGAGTTCGGTATTACAACTGTGCGTGCCCAGGTCATGGGTCATTTAGCATAAACATTCTCGCCAGCTGAGCTACTGTGTGTGTACGAACCTGCGTATTCATTTAAATGAGATTTATAAATACATTTATATGTCAAATATGTCAGCAGTAGGCCACAGTACTGCAGGCTGCACAAATCCACAATTGTATCTATTTAAATTATTGACTCAATACAGCACCAGCCTTGAAAATGCAAGAATGCCTGGAACAAACCTGTCAATTATCAAATCCCTGGCATTAGTCTCAGCCATTCAAATTCGATATTGATTTACACAAATTATACACAGTTGTGTGGTCAAATAAATTGAGACATTCCTTACATTCCTATCTAAACAACCTTCCTGGATTGAAGGAAACGAGGAGAGTAGGTTGGAAAGTTCAGATTGGATTCGAACAGGTTGGTTAAATTTTCGAGGTTGGGTGGTTTAAATAAAGATGCAGTCGCTTTAACCTCTGGGGTTGGATCCTGTCTGTCAGGGCAAACAGTTGGGAGCCGGGTCCGGTTGACCTGCCGGTGATCATTATGAGAATTTGCAGGCATTTGAACCACAACCAAACTAGAGGCTTCACTCAGGAGTGGGTCGCAGCTCCCCAGCTGACGGGACCTGTTCTCGCTCTTTTTGAAGGAGGCGCTGCCTGCCTCAGAGCTGGCAAAAAGCAGAACCAACCCATAATATTTGTGGGAGTATTTTCACAGTCAGACTTTGTCGACAGTTGGGGTAGGGGATCTTGGAGAGAGAGAGAGCTGGTGATGCCGTACAGACGGAACAGTTTAACGACCCATTAAAATCCACCCTTCGGCAACCTGGGCTGATCTGATCTGACAGCCCTCTTGCTAGCTCGCTGCGTGCCCAATCCTATCGCAGAACCTCCACAAAATCTTTGGGCTTTGGGTAACACCTGCACAAAGAGCCTCTGCTAACAAGGGCTGGCGAACTGTGCTGGTCAACGTGCACTGGGCGAGATGGCTGGGGGAAACGCACCGCAACCACCGCAAACTTGGAACAGCACAGACCCACTCAATCTGTCCAATACTAAAAGGCAGGCATTTCACAGTTAAATGTCTTCACAGGGCCAACCCTGCACTCAGTTTTCCTCGGAGATGAATCTTTGTCTTAACGGTACATTCACACCGCCTGTAGATAAAAGCATCAGCCTACATCACACTGATACAGTCGCTGCCTGCCTCAGATTAAATATATCTTTCACCTAAATTATGAATAAAGATAAGAAAATGTTTCAAACACAAGTAATATTTTCTTAATCCAGTAGCAAACACATTAAGGATTAAATTAAAATAATACATTCTTTAACTTTTTGAATATCTCATAATTGCAGATTAATGAACTGAACTAGAACTGGGACTATGTAAGTAGTGTGTGAACAGCAGAACAAGAAAGGAAGCTATTGAGTTGACAGAATTCAAGTTTAATTCCTTGGTAGAATAGTTAACAATTTATACACAGTTTATACAGCGCTGCTTTCGCTTTTTTAAAATCCCGAATGACCTTTGACAAATCGCATGATTCCTTGCTTTTATCGAGATCAAACTCGCTTATTGTCAAGAGCGTGCCAATTACGTGCGTTTCATGCTTGAGTTTTTTTTAAAGTTTAGTTTATTATTGACACTTGTACAGAGGTACAGTGAAAAGCTTTTGCGTGCTATCCAGTCAAAGAAAAGACCATACATGATTGCAACCAAGTCGCCCACAATGTACAGATAAAAGGTATAACATATTGTGCAAGATAAAGTCCAGTTAAAGATAATTCAAAGGTCTCCATTGGGGTAGGTGGGAGGTCAGTAACACACTGGTGAGGGGATGGTCCAGTTTCCTGATAACAGCTGGGAAGAAACTGTCCCTGAACCTGGAGTTTTCAAACTTCTGTACCTCTTGCCCGATGGGAAAGGCGAGAAGAGTGTCTAGGGTGGGACTGGTTCTTGGTTATTCTGGTGGCATTGCTGAGGCAATGTGAAAAGTTGAGAGAGTCCATGAGAGGTTGGTATGCATGATTATCTGTGCTACATCCACATCTCTCTGCAATTATTTGCAGTCTTGGATGAAGCTATTCCCAAACCATGCTGTGATGCATGGCGATAAAATGTTTTCTCAGGCACATCTGTGGAAGTTGGTGAGGGTTGTTGGGGACATGCCGAACTTACTAAGCCTTCTAAGGAAGTAGAAACATTGGTGTGATGTGGCTGGACCAGGACAAATTGCTGGTGATATTTATTTCAAAGAATACTAAAGCTTCCGACCATCTCTACTTCGGCACTAACAACGTATACCGCCATGTGTATGCTGCTTTTGAAATTTAACTTTGTTACATGATCATGAAGATATTGAATTTGGGGATTTTATTTCTTTGTGAAACACGATTTGCTAAAAACTAAAGAAATCTTAAGTCTTCTTTGTAATATTACGAGTTCTATTTACTGTTTTGCTTCATATTAACACAATTCTATGTTTTGTAGCAATAAGAAAAACATGCCGGAATCAGCAGTTGGAAAGAAAAAAGGAAAACGGAAACATGAATCGTCTCCTGAAAATTCAGATATGGACAAAACACCACCTCCATCTCCACAGGAAGATGATGAATTGGGAGTACAGGTGAATTTAGTCTCACCTCTTTCCCCAAGCTTGCACATAGAATACATTACATGAATTTTATATCCTCCATGTGATGCGCTGCTTTCCATTGCAGTCTGATTTTACACCTGCTAATGGCATCTTGTGCAGGACAGAGGCACGAGAGAGGCTAGAAGCTGGTATTTTAATGCAAGGGGCCTGACGGTCAGGCACATGAGTTTAGGGCACGGATAGGTACGAGTGACTGGGACATTGTAGCTATGACTGAAACCTGGTTGAGGAAGGGAGAATACTGGCAGCTCAATGTTCCGGGGTACAGGAGCTTCAGGGAGAGACGGGTGAGGGAAAAAAAAAGGGGGTGGGGGGGTTGCATTATTGGTTAAGGAGGATGTCACGGCTGTGTTCAGAGGTGACATTACGGACGGTTCGTCTAGTGAGGCTATATGGGTGGAGCTGAGGACCAAGAAAGGGATGATCACTTTGTTTGGGGTGTACTACAGACCCCTGATTAGTCAATGGGAATTAGAAGAACAAATGTGCCAGGAGATTGCAGACAGCTGCAGGTCAAATAAGGTTGTTGTAGTTTTAACTTTCCCAATATAGACTGGGAAAATCATAGCGTGAAGGGTTCAGATGGGGTGCAATTTCTCAAAAGTGTTCAGGAGAGTTTTCTTAAGCAGTGTGTAGAAACCCCCACATGTGAGTGGGCAACGCTGGATCTAGTATTGGGAAATTGGGAAGGGCAAGTTAATGAAGTGTGTGGAGGAGCCTTTTGGAACCAGTGACCACAGTTCGATTTGGTTTAAGATAGTTATGGGTAGAGGCGGAGAGGGTCCATGTGTTAAAATGCTCAACTGGGGTAAGGCCAACTTTGTGGGTATGAGGGAAAGTTTTGCTCAAGTTGACTGGAGGAGGTTATTAGATGGGAAAGGAACATCGGCCAAGTGGGATGTTTTTAAAAAATGTACTGAAGAGAGCTCAGGATGTGTACGTCCCCGTTAGAGTGAAGGGCAAAGCAGGTAAACGTAAGGAAGCTTTGCTGACGTGGGAAATTGAGACGTTAGTCAAAAACAAGAAGGATGCATGGGACAGGTATAGGCAGCTGGGATCAAGTGGAGGAGTTTCGGGAGCTAATGAGTAAACAAAAAAAGGAAATCAGAAGGGCAAAAAGGAGCCAGGAGATAGCTCTGGAGGGTAGCATTAAGGACATTCCCGAAAGATTTTATAAATACATAAGGGGGAAAAGGGTAACGAGAGAGAGAGGGACCTCTCAGGAATCAAAGTGGTCACATCTGTGTGGAGCCACAAGAGATGGGCAAGGTCTTAAATGAATATTTCTCCTCTGTATTTACCGTGGAGAAAGGCAGTAGGATGGGAGAAATTGGAGCAGTCACTGGAAGTGTCTTGAGAGCAATCAGGGTTACTGTTGAAGAAGAGTAGGTACTGTCGTGTTTGACGTCAGACAAATCTCATGGGCCTGATTTGATATATATGAGGACATCGTGGGAAATTAGAAAGGAAATTGCAGGAGCCCTGGTTGAAATTTACTAGTCGCCCTTAAATACAAGAGAGGTGCCGGAAGACTGGAGGGTGGCAAATGTTTTCAAGAAATCTTTTCAAGAAGGGCTGCAGAGAAAATGGCGGGAACTATAGGCCGATGAGTAGTAGTTGATAACTACAGACCTCTGTAGTTGGTAAGTTACTGGAGAGTATTCTGAGCGATAGGATATACAGGCATTTGGATGGGCTAGGGCTGATTAGGGACAATAAGCATGGTTTTGTACCTGGGAGGTCATGTCTCACAAATCTGATTGATTTGTTTGAAGATGTGATCAAAAAGATTGATGAAAACAGTGTTGTAGATGTTGTGTACATGGACTTCAGTAAGGCGTTCGCCAAGGTTCCGCGTGGTAGGCTGCTCTGGAAGGTTAGATCGCATGAGATCCTAGAAGAGATAGTTGAATGGATAGCAAATTGGCTCCACGGAAGGAAGCCGAGGGTAATGGTGAAAGGTTGCTTCTCAGACTGGATGCCTGGGACTAGTGGTGTGCCTCAGGGTTTGGTGCTGGACCCGTTACTGCTTGTCATCTACATCGATGATTTGGATGAGAACATAGGGCAAGATTAGCAAGTTTGCTGATGATACAAAAGTTAGTGGTTTTGCAGATAGTGAAGATGGTTGTGAACGATTGCAGCAGGATCTGGATCGATTGGCCAGGTGGGTGGAATTTAATACAGAGAAGTGTGAGGTGTTGCATTTAGGCATGTCGAACAAGGGCAGGACCTACACAGTAAATTCTGCGTGGGATTCTGTGTAGTGTTGTAGAGCAGAGGGATCTAGGAGTGCAGGTGCATGGCTCCTTGAAGGTCGAGTCACAGGTAGATAAGGTGGTTAAAAAGGCTTTTGGCACTTTGGCCTTCATCAGTCAGGGTAGTGAGTATAGAAGTTGGGAGGTCATGTTGCAGTTGTATAAGACATTGGTGAGACCTCATTTAGAATATTGTGTTCAGTTCTCTGGGCACCATGTTATCGGAAAGATATCGTCAAGCTTGAAACGGTTCAGAAAAGATTTACGAGGATGTTGCCAGAACTAGAGGATCTGAGCTATAGGGAGAGGTTGAGTAGGCTGGGTCTATTCCATGGAGGAGGATAAGGGGTGATCTTGTAGAGGTGTAAAAGATCATGAGAGGAATGGATCGGGTACATGCACAGAGTCTCTTGCCCAGAGTAGGAGAATCGAGGACCAGAAGACATTGGTTCAAGGTGAAGGGGAAAAGATTTGATAGGAATCCGAGGGGTAACTTTTTCACACAAAGGGTGATGGGTGTATGGAACAAGCTGCCAGAGTAGGTAGTTGAGGCTGGGACTATCCCATCGTTTAAGAAACAGACAGGTACATGGATAGGACAGGTTTGCAGGGATATGGACCAAGCACAGGCAAGTGGGACTAGTGTAGCTGGGACATTGTTGGCGAGTTGGGCCGAAGGGCCTGTTTCCATGCTGTATCACTCTATGACTCCATTGGGCAAAAAGCATTTAGCGACTGGGATATTTTAAGATAGAACTGCAGATGCTGGAAAAATTGAAGGTCGATGCTGGGGAAACTCAGCGGGTGAGGCAGCATCTATGGAGCGAAGGAATAGGTGACGTTTTGGGCCGAGTCCCTTCTTCTTCCTGCCCCCCTCCCACCCCCACATCAGTCTGAAGAAGGGTCTTGACCCGAAATGTCACCTATAGCTTCGCTCCATAGATGCTGCCTCACCCGCTGGGTTTCTCCAGCATTTTTGTCTTCCTGAGCTACTGGGAGTAATAGGTGCTGCAGATATTTGTGGAAGCCTAGTTAGAATAAAGAAAGTAAAATATTTCTGGAAATCCTGGATAAAAAATAATGCTGAAATATTCAAAGTTGGGCAACATCTTGGTGATAGCAGTGGCTGAAATTTGTTTCGTAAGGGTTTGTTTCATAAATCTGATCAAGATAGTATGAGAGATCCCATGAATTGCATTTGTGAGCCTGTTGGATCTGCCTTAAAAGCTCCATTCACAAGTCTTCAGAAGGGTGGCACAACAGTAGAGTTGCTGTCTTACAGTGCTTGCAGTGCCAGAGACCCGGATTCGATCCCGACTATGGGTGCTTTCTGTACAGGGCTTGTACGTTCTCCCCGAGGCCATGTGGATTTTCCCCGAGATCTTTGGTTTCCTCCCACACTCCAAAGACATACAGGTTTGTAGATTAATTGGCTTGGGTTTGTATACTTGGTACAAGTGTAAATTGTCCCGAGTGTGTGTAGGCTTGTGGGTTGCAAGGATCGTGGGTTGGTATGGACTCCGTGGGCCAAAGGGCCTGTTTCTCTAAACAACTAAACTAAAGTGCCCAAAGCATGATTACTTACACTTTTACTTAACACGATACTTATGACAGAGGTTTATTGACATGTCCAGACAATTGAACATGGCCAAATAATTTCTTCACCCAAATGTAAATTATGTTTCACTGGTTTTTGGAAAGGTTGTCCACTAATGTTATTACAATTATGATTTCAGGAAATGTAGGAAAATTTGATTTGTACTAATGAAACAATGTTGCATCTAGAATTTAACCTTCCATTTAACTTCAAAACTTCAAATTTACTACAAATGCATTCCAAAGGCAAATTTATTTTAAGATTGGGTGGATGCTTCCATCGTTATCTCAAAAGTTATATATGAAAATTGGGCAACAGTGACAGATTTGGAACAACTTATTATGTCCAAAAAACTTTCTAACATATATCATGCAAAATATGTTTGATTTATAGAGTTTTTTTAATCTCCTAAATTTTCCAAGGAGAACAGCCCGTTAATTAGTAGCTATCAGTTTGCTTTAGTATTTTGGCTAGTCTTTGAAACAGAATATTCCAAAACCTAGGACAGAACGTGTGGACAATTTTTAGTTTGATAGAATGGTATGTTGTTAGTTTCATGCTTGAAAAATGTTCATTGAAAGTTCTTGTAATGGTGACGTTGAATGGAACAGAATGTGTTCTCCTGCAAGAAGTCAATAATAATGGGTCAAGTGTGAATGTGAATTTGTCCATTTGAGCAAAATGTTGAAAAAAGCCATCCTTAATATATATAACAAAGGAAGCAAGTGCACCCCAGGAGGAGAAATACTCCTGGAAAGCAGAGTGGTTCAGTGGACGTTAGTCAAGTTATGGAATGCATGGTGGATGCAATGAAGGATTTTCAGTTGCTCTGCTCTTGACACTTCCTGTGTGCCTACTACTACCTACTAAAGTCACTACTACCATGTTAACAGTAATTTATGCAATCTTCACCAACCTAGCATAGTGTTTTTTCTTTATTGTACAGACCATGCAAATTACATGAATGATCTCTGTGCCATTCGCTAATATGAACCTTGCATTAGTGTACCTTCCTATCTAAACTTGATTATCATTCACAGTTTGTTCTCCTACAGCATTTTAAACAAGCCCAAAACTTCATAAACAGTTCCTCACCTTTCATGCACTAAACTTGGCAACTTAAGTCCTTGGATTTCTTTATTCATTTTGTCAGGTAACCGGGAGATGTGCTCTGGTTTCTCTATTTGGATTTCATTGTTTTTAATTTTTCTGCCGATTTATAAAAAGGAGAAATTTTCACCTGAGTTCATTTTGTTTGTATAAATATGTTTATACTGCCTTGAAACATCAAAAAGAACAGCACAAGAACAGGCCCTTCGGCCCACCATGTCTGTCCAGAAAATGATGCCGACCAACAGATAATCCATATTCCTCCATTCCCGGCATAGCCATACACATCCAAAAGTCTCTTGAATGCCACTATCATATCTGCCCCAACTATCACCCCAGCAGTGTGTTCCAGGCACTCTCCACCCTCTGTGTATAAACTAATTTTGTCATGCACATCTCCTTTAAATTTTGCCCCTCTCACCTTAAAGCTATGCCCTCATGTGAAAAGGGTTCTAATGGCATATCCTATCTATGCCTGTCAGAATGTTATATACTTCTATCAGATTTCTCTACAGTCTCTCGCATTACAGATAAAATAATCTGTCTGCCCCACCCCTGCCTAAAATTACCACCTAATTCAGGCATCACCTTTTCCAAAGCCTCCACATTCTTGCTCAAATACATTGATGTAGGCTGAAATGTCAGACAAATGACAAGAACTATATGCAATACTCCAAATGTGGCCTTTTAAATCCTTTTCAAATTTACAGTAATGACTACAATTCCAAAATGATATCTCATGAAATGTTTTGTACAAATGTAAGTATCCTTCTATCCACCCTTTCATTACAAGGCTTGTCTTTCCAGTTCTTGGTTCCAACAGCTTCTGCATTCTCACCTATCCTTTCAGTCTACAGAGGCACATTAACTGTAGTAATATATTTTGTTCAATTTATCTTTATCACAGACAGAGAAAACTTTGCTCTCCCTGGACATGCTACTTGAGAGATTTGCAATAACTTTGGAATACTTTCCATGTTATTCAAGGTTATTTTATCCTTCAATGTGTAGAGATCCATTGTAATCCTACATTTTTGTAATAGATGTAGTAACGCAAGTTAAGAGCTGCCTTCCCCGTATTACGTATGCAGATGTACCCCATTTGCACATTCTTACTAGTCAATTAACGAGGTTTTCAATGATTATAATATAATTGTATATAATTGTTTCAGAGATCATTTCTGACATTTCAGCCTTCATCAATGTGTTGGCCAGATTTGCTAATTGCAGGTATGGATTATGAGGACTGTGATGGAACTAAAAATTGCCATTGCCAGAGCATCTCTGCTTCTAATACTTGAGGGAATGAATATCTTTAACAATAAAAGCTGTAACTGCTAGGCCTAATGATCGTTGCCTGAAATTTATATGGCTAATATTCTAGGGATACAATGACTTCTAACTGCTTCAACTGTCTATCTTTTTGCTGAGCACTTTGTGTTGTGCTGTGAAGTATTTCCAGCCGTATCTATCGTGATCATGGTTTTTACAAGGACTCCCGGGTCCCAAATTTGGTGAAATGTACTCTGTGGTAAGGGCACTTGAATTAGTTTTTCTGTTTAAGTTTACACGAAGATTGTAATGTTAGAACCAGAGTGATCCTGGTGGATTTCAAACTAAGTAAAGGCAAAGGTTATTGGTAAGGGTGGCATTCTTGACAACTGTTGACAACACCAATTATTTTACTGCTGACTGAGAATAGATTGATGGGGCCAGGGAAGTAAATTGGCCAGATTGGAGCCGGAAAACCCTCACTTAAAATGATATCTGCCATACATGAGGTCATTTACACAATTTACCAAAGCTGGCTGTGATTTTAACTATTTGCTAAAAAAAATGACCAATTGCACAGAGCTTTTTTGAAATAGCAAATTAAATCCCTCGGCTTGATTTACTATTTCTACCCTCACTGGCATAACCACCAGCAGCATTTAAACCCATTTTACTATTGTTTTTATCGCATCTGATGTCCTTATCTGCACCCCATCTTCAACTATTAATATCAAATATGCCAAAACCTCAACCAGCCATATAACTTTCACCCTTGTTACTTATTAAATAGAATTTAAAATTTTCATCCTTTCCAATCTCGACGTATTTGTATATGTTCTGCACTACATTGCTGTGATTTATTTTCAATCAAGCTTTTGATGAAATTCCATTCTTTCACCCGAAGGCCTAGGTAGTCAAGCTAGGGGCAGCCCCTTCACCCTGTTATGTGAACTAGGGTGCTGCAGTTTTTATTCTCAATGTCTATACATTTAACGTGAAGAATATTGGAGGATAACAACAAATCTTTCTGAACTCTGCATAAGCAAAAAATGTTTAAGAACCTCTGTTGTAAAGCAATTATTTATTGTGCATGTTTATATTCTCAAGTAATTTAACTTCCACTATTTTACTATTGCTTGACTAATCTTCTGAATTTTTTTGAAGATGTAACTAGGAAAATGGACAAGGGAGAGCCAGTGGATGTAGTGTACCTGGACTTTCAGAAAGCATTTGATAAAGGTCCCACATTGGAGATTAGTGGGCAAAATTAGGGCACATGGTATTGGGGTAGAGTGCTGACATGGATAGAGAAATGGTTGGCAGACAGGAAACAAAGGGTAGGGATTAACGGGTCGCTTTCAGATTGGCAGGCAGTGACTAGTGGGGTACCGTAAGGCTCGGTACCACACTAGTGATCAATGATTTGGATGAAGGGATTCAAAGTAACATTAGCAAATTTGCAGATGACACAAGCTGGGTGGCAGTGTGAACTGTGAGGAGGATGCTATGAGAATGCAGAGTGACTTGGACAGGTTGGGGGAGCGCGCAGATGCATGACAGATGAAGTTTAATGCGGATAAATGTGAGGTTATCCACTTTGGTAGCAAAAACAGGAAAGCAGGTTACTATCTAAACGGCGTCAGGTTGGGAAAAGGGGAAGTACAACGGGATCTGGGGGTCCTTGTACATCAGCCTATGAAAGTAAGCATGCAGGTACAGCAGGCAGTGAAGAAAGCAAATGGCATGTTGGCCTTTATAACAAGAGGATTCGAATATAGGAGCAAAGAGGTCCTTCTGCAGTTGTACAGAGCCCTAGTGAGACCAAACCTGGAGTATTGTGTGCATTTTTGGTCCCCTAATTTGAGGAAGGACATTCTTGCTATTGAGGGAGTGCAACGTAGGTTTACAAGGTTAATTCCCGGGATGGAGGGACTGTCATATGCTGAGAGAATGGAGCAGCTGGACTTGTACCCTCTGGAGTTTAGAAGGATGAGAGGGCATCTCATTGAAACATATAAGATTGTTACGGGTTTGAACACGCTAGAGGCAGTAAACATGTTCTTGATGTTGGGGGAGTCCAGAACCAGGGGCCACAGTTTAAGAATAAGGAGTGCACCATTTAGAACGGAGACGAGGAAACACTTTTTCTCACAGAGAGCGGTGAGTCTGTGGAATTCTCTGCCTCAGAGGGCGGTGGAGGCAGGTTCTCTGGATGCTTTCAAGAAAGAGCTAGATGGGGCTCTTAAAAATAGCGAGGGGATATGGGGAGAAGGCAGGAACGTGGTACTGATTGAGGATGATCAGCCATGATTACATTGAATGGCGGAGCTGGCTCGAAGGGCCAAATGGCATACTCCTGCGCCTATTGTCTATTTTATGTTTTTGGCTTCTCTGGTAGAGACTGACGGAGGATGATCATATTGCAGTGCTGCGCAGAAACTCCTTGGCCCTCAATGTCTATGCTGAATATCATGCCAAATAACAGTAATCCCTTCTGCCTGCATAAAATCCAATCATTCCATTCCATTTCCTACACATCCTTCCATTCCTTATTGTGTGTGCCTATCTAAAAGCCCCTTAAATGCCACTGTCTTATCTGCTTCCACCACCAGTTCTGTCAGTTTTTCCCAAATGTACTACTATCATTGTGTGGGTGTGTGTGTGTGGGTGGGGGGGGGGGGGACTTTGCCCCCCTTTACCCCTCTGACCGTAAATCCTTCTAGACTATAATATTTCTACTCTGGGGAAAAAAAGGTTCTGACTGTCTATCCTATCCATGACTTTCATAATTTTATATACTTGAGGCTCTCTCAACCTCTGGCATTCCAGAGAAGAAAATCTAAAGTCTAAATTTGTCCAAGCTCGCCTTGTAACGAATACCTTCTCATCCTGGCAGCATTCTGGTAAACATCTTCTGTACTGTCTCCAAAGCCTTCATATCCTTCCTGCAACGGGACTACAACATTTCCACACAATATTCCAAATGTGGCCTAACCATAGCCTTTAAAGATGCAACACGTGCTTGCAGCATACCATATAAAACCTTTACCACTTATCTATATGTTTTACTACTTTCAGCAAGCCATGGACTTGAACATTCACATGCATTTTTTGCTGCAAAGCTGCCTGCCATTAATTGTATACCTCCCCTTACATTTAATAGGCCTTTTTCACAGGGCGACTTGACGCAAGATGTAGCCAGAGTGAAGTGGTCGTGGTGTAGCACGATATCACACGATATAACGGGGGGGTAGACAAAGAGTTCACACGGTACTCGGCATTTCTGTTATTTGTGCGAGTGACTTGTCCGTCTCCCGAGCTTTCCCGTTAAATCTTGAATGACATTGTATACTGTCAAGTGTGATTAAATCATCACGTGGCACAAATGATGTCACTTTTTTTTTTCACACACTATAAATATCCTCCCTTGGTTGAATTGGTATATACACACACAAAACAGAATTTTACTGTGTATGTGGGAGACACAGATGGAGTGAGCACAGTTACTCGGTCTTTACTGTGTGTGGAAGAGGGGGAGAAATAGACGTACACTCACAGAGGCAGAGTCTCTCAGCCTGTGTGAGAGGGAGGGAGGGAGAGAGAGAGAGGCACTGACCACCGGGCTGGTTGTCGGGGCTGGCGTGTTGCGTTTCACAGACCGAACTTGGGACGGGACTGGAGTTGGGAGGGAAAGGTGGGGGAGTCGAGGGAGAGGAGGGGGAGACAGATGGGGGTGTCTTCATTTAGTGGGCGGGGGAGAGAGAGAGAGTGTAAGTTACCTAAAATTAAATAATTCAATGTTCATAGTGAACACGGACACAAAATGTTGGTGTAACTCAGCAGGTAAGTCAGATCTGGGAAGAAAAACATAAAAAGCTGGAGTAAGTCAGCGTGTCAGGCAGCATGTCTGGAGAAAAAGTATAGGTGGCGATTCGAATCGGAACCCTTCTTCAGACATCCTAATCGGAATTGAGTCTGAAGATGTGTCTCGTCCCGAAATATCACCTATTTTTCTGCAGAGATGCTGCTTGACTCGCTGAGTTACTCCAGCTTTTTGTGTCTGCCTTTGTTTTAAACCAGCATGTGCAGTTCACTCCTTTACACGGGTATCTGGAGAACATTGATTGGTAGCGTTCCGGACCCTGCTTCGGAAAGGCATCGATCATTGGTCGGCGAGGACTCCGAGCTGTATCTCTCAAAGAAGTACATGTGAAAATTTTCTCACGGACCATAAAAATGCGGGACCTTTCAGTAAAGTCCCTTTTAAAGATTATAGTTATTTTCTTGAATCACATTAACATAACTCATGAATAAGTTGATGTCCATATGCGGATTCAAATCTTTATTTTTAAAATTCAATCCCACAGAAGACAATTTTTACTCACCTTCTGTCCCCTCTGTCCAGCTTCCGGGTTCACCGTTCGCAGGAGTTCCCACGGTACACGCAAGAGTCAGTACGGATATCGCACTGGCCACTACGTGCATATAATGTTGCAATATTCAACCACAAGTGTACAAGTCACTCTTGGAGAAATTCGAGCTTGTTTGAATTTTCTCCCGAGTCACCAAGTTACACGAGTACCTGCCGTTAGCGCCACGGTGGTCCACGAATGCCGTACGGTTATCGCAAGAGGTTCCCACGATGTTCAACTTTGGTTAACTCTTGCGTCAAGTCGCCCCGTGAAAAAGGGGTTTAACCCCCCAAAGTTCAACACCTCGCACCTGCCCAGGTTAAATTCCATTTGTCATTTCTCTGGCCACATTTGTATCTGATCCATATCCTGCTCTGTCCCTTGACAGCTGCCTTCACTCTCCGCAACTCCACCAATTTCTTTATCGTCCACAAACATGCCAAGCAAAGCATATACGTTTTTGTCCAAATAATTTGTATATCACCTGTTTCCTGTGGTATACCACTGCTCACAGTCCACGGGATGACCTTTGCCATCTGGATATGCCAATTCTGCACCTAAAAATTTTGTTATTATCATAAGTACCGGCAACCGAACAATGTAATTCTTTCTTAATGAAGTTTTACAACCCTATTAATTCGATAGCGCAACAAACAACTTCAGGTCCCCCACTGATTTACCGGCAACTGGTGGTTTAACACCTCCTTTAATCCAGATAAAATTACGGGAGCGCACTTGAAATATCTCCCGGAGGTGAGGCGGCTGATCTCGTTCTCATCAGGACTTTCGTGCCGATCTGTGGGTCGAATTTGCTCCCCCGGCCATGGCTCTGGAGCTCTGGCCCAGCTTGGCCGGTGCCAACAGGTCTGTTTCCATAACAGACATGTGCAGCCAAATGGCATGTTGAATTTGCCCACTGCGGCCGGGGCTCTTGAACTCCACCTGGCCAGAGCCATCAGATGCCATGGTCGACTTCAGAGGCCAACGTTATAGTCGGCCGGTCAATGGTGTCTCTGCCTCTGGGCAGCCCCTGTGGATCGTTTCAGTAATGTGGTATTGAACACTGAGCTGTAATCAATGAACAACATTGACTGCATGGAAAGATTCAACTTGACATTCTTATTGTCCAAGTGGTACATTGCAGAGGGGAGAACCAGCAAAATTATATCCGGTCTTTATCAGCTGTTGCGGTATGCAAATTGTAGTGGGTCAGGTCACCACTATCCTACCCTCATCAATCACTTTCGTCACTTCATCAATAAACTCATTCAAGAAACAACATCAACTCTGTAGATGAGGTGCTATTCAAGTACTTTGCATCTCTTTTCACCAAGGAGAAGAACATGGAAGTCAGTGAGATCAGTGTAGAGAATATCAAAGGCCGTTTGAGATTATGAAGGTGATGGTGTTGGGGCTCTTGAAGAGAATTAAAGTGGATACCTCCCCAGGACCTGATGGGATCTAACCCAGGTTATTGAGAGAGTCAAGAGAGGAAATTGCAGGAGCGTTGACAAAGATTTTTTCATCTTGTCCAGTCACAGGTAAGATCCCGGAGAACTGAAGAGTAGCCAATGTTGTTCCTTTATTTAAGAAGGGAAATAGAGAGAATTATAGGCCGGTGAGCCGCACGTCTGAAAGAGAATGGGTAATAAGAAACGGTTATCATGGCTTTGTATGCGTGATGTCATGTCTTGCTACCTTGATCAAGTTTTTTGAGGAAGTGATGAAGGTGATTGACGAAGGTTGAGCGGTGGATATGGTCTACATGGATTTTAGTAAGGCATTTGATAATGTACCCCCTGGTGGGCTGATCCTGGAGCAGGGGATTAACGGTGACCTGGTCATGGGTTTGGCACTGGTTTATTGATAGAAGACAGGGTTGACCTGGTTGTGGTTCGGGTTGGAGGTCTGTGACCAGTGGAGTTCCACGGGGATGTGTGCTTGGACCTCTTATGTTTGTGATAATATAAATGACTTGGATGTCAATGCATTTGAGTTGGTTTGTAAGTTTGCAGATGATACTAAGATTGCTGGGGATCCTATTGAGGAAGGCTGTCAAACTTGATAGTGGCATGCAGATGAGCTATGAATGGGCAGTTGGAGTTTATTCTGAGCAAGTATGAGGTGTTTCACTTTGGGAGGTTAAATGAGCAAGTGTTCACGTCGCGACCCTGTTTCCACCACCACTCAAAAGAAGCGCAAGACAGACACCATTGTATGCAGATGCCGAGAAGTGTGTTCAGCCATGGCTGAACAATTTCTAATCTTGTGATGTGGACTCGATAAGAAGAATAATGTAAGGGGAAAGTATGCAATTGTTGTACAGAGGGTTCTTGGGGTCCAAGTCTATAGCTCCCTGAATGTAGCAAGTAATGGTAAAGAAGGGATATAGTATACTTGCTTTCATAGAGCATTGGAGTTAGGAAGTTATGCAGCTTTATAGGAGTTTGGTTACGCCTCATTTGAGTATTATGTCCAGATCTGGTCGCCCCATTACAGGAAGGATGTTGAGGTTTTGGAAATGATGGTTTACCAGAATGGATGCTTATTGCATGCAAATGTATTAAGAGTTTTTCTTTTCCACACAGTTTAGTTTCAGATTGGTTAGAGGTTTGATATGGAGGATTAGTTTGAAAAGTGCAGATTTTTCATGGATGGTAGAGCAGTCACATCACTTAATGCATCTGCTGGCAGATGGCCATAAATCACATTTTGAGGATATGGATAATGGTCCCCTTTGACAGATGGGAGAGTTGAAGAGATGAGAATATAGAATAGCAGGAAATAGGTAAGAAATAAGTTGCTTTTGTTTCAGGGTACAAGTGAATGTTGTTGCTCTTCAGTTTCTCTGCCATGCTTGAATCTTTGTCCCTCTAAATACACTAGACGGTCTCCGTTCTTGACTGAGTATGCACACTAAAAACTTTGGGTAACATTGGCACAAAGTAACAGATTATTTCATGCAAGTGGTCTGCAGTTATTTACCTTATCCCGTTTTGAACATTCTTAACGGCCTGTCTCACTTGGTGAATTTTTCAGCAACTGCCAGCATCATATCGGGGTCGGCAAAAGATTTTGAACATTTCAAAATCTAGCGGCGACAAAAAACGTTGCGACATTTGAAAAAACACTGTGCGTCATACGTCATCACACCGCGTCACGCCGAATCATGCCGCAAATTTTTCGGTGACCTGATAGGTCAGTCAATGATGCCGGCAGTCGCCGAAAAAATCTCGAAGTGGGATAGGCCCTTTACTCTATTCTAATGTGTATACATGTTCCTCTTTAAATGTAGCCATGTTGTTCTCGGATACACATTGTAGCACTCCATTTCTAAAGCACTTCAGTAAAGACGTTCCTCCCAAATTCCCTGTTGAAATTAACAATGTATATTATGTTCATTTATAACTTGATAGATACGCAAGTGAGCAACAAAAGCATTGTTTTATAAACATTCATTGGGAAGATGAGCTATTCTAAAGTCAATATTATGAAACATTTCTCAAGAACGTAACCTCAGTTGACTCTAGTCTGTAATCATTTTCTTATAGAATGCAAGAAATATTGATACACCACAAATTTTTACACCTGCAATTTATGCCCAATTTGAATTTTCTGTACTTGTACAACTCTTAAATTGGAATTAATGTAAATTTGAAATAGTTAGCCAAATGTTACTGGTATTACAGCTGAACTTTTGTGGATTTTTTTCTGTTTTCAGAAGCGCCGTTCCAGTCGACAAGTGAAAAGGAAACGCTATACGGAGGATTTAGAGTTTAAAATATCTGATGATGATGATGCAGGAAAAGATTCCCCATTAAACACTTCACAATCAGAGCAGGTATTTGCCTTAAGTCATCAACCATTAACAGTTTAAATTTAAACACTAATGATTTTAATCTTAGAGGTTTTTAATTGAGATGTACTTCAGTTTTCATTCCTTTGGTATGAGTGAATTGATGGGGAAAATTGTCACGCATTATACCTACTAAGCTAACTAATAATACTATTAATAGCATTTAAGAATTTTAACAACATTTGTTTATTCAGTTATAAAGTAGCATTTGTGTAAATGCTCCAAATATTTTGTAGCAAATATAAGCTAAAATTAGTTAATGGCAATCACAACAGTTAAAATCTGGTATGATTTGGACCGTAGAATTTCATTGATCTAGCGATCTTTTACGTTGCATAATTTTACATTAGGTGGGCGACGCAGCTGCAATGTTGTGTACATGTGGACATCTTGGTGATGGGGTGGTACAAAGGGTCAGAGTATGCGCACAGAACGCATACAGAAGGACGTGTACTTTTACTTAGTCATTCTCAGCAGTTGGCTGCTTGCCAGATCTGCCTTGTTATCAGGAAGATGATTTGAATGTAAGACTGTGGAGATATCTTGTTCTAGTTATGTTGGGCCACAGTCTGGCTGTATTGGAATATTGTGTACAGTTCTGCATGGCCTACCCAAGGTTGATGCACTTTCTCTGCGATTGCTGGGCACCACAGGTGATGGGGTATATCCTGGACAAGAGGGTTTTGATTTAATGTGCATTTTTATAAATATGAATTGAGAATTATGTAAATGTTGCAAATATTAAAATATTTTCCTTAAAATGGGACTATTTGCAATGTAGGGTCTGCAGAGATGGTTAATTAAATTAATTCCTGCAAATATAGGTTGGGTCTATATTCTGGGGGTTGGGAAAAAACGGTGATTTCAATAAAAAGTGTTGAAATGTGGAATTGGTTTCCCTGTTGGATTGTCTAGAATCCCTAGAGTCGCTAGTCAGAAGTAAACAGTGAGTTGTTTGAGGTGGAGACCAGAAATCTCTGCTCCCAGTGGTTCATGCTTTTTTAAAAATCCTGTACCCATAAGAGCTCTGGAAGCTCAATTTCAAGACAGATTACCATAATTTCGTGCATTAAGGAAATTGAATGATATGGTTTTAAAGCTGAGGTAAAATTGAATGATATGGTTTTTAATGCTGAGGTAAAGGTTTAGCCATGATGTTGCTGGATGGTAGACAAGGCAGGCAGGACCAATTCGCATCCTGCTGCTGTTCCTTAAAGACAATAGGTGCAGGAGTAGGTAATTCGGCCCTTCGAGCCAGCACAAGAGGTTTAGTAGATCTAAAACATTCATTGAGGTTTACAGTTCGTCTTCCAGTATTGATCCAACAAAACTGGGATAATTAGCACCGGTTCTCAAACATTTTCCCCTTTCAAGAGGATTAATAATCTGAGTTCACTCCAGAGCCATATGTTACGTTTATTAAGATGCTATAAAAAGGTTGATATTTATGAACCCATTCAATGCAAATTTCCTGTCATCAAGTGGTGTTTTCTTTTTTTCCCTAGAGCCAAATTCCTTTGAGTTAGCAAGCATTTAGCTTTGAAGTAAGGCCTTGTTTATTCTTGGGGTTTGTTGCAATTGTAGGAATTTTTTCATGGGCTTGCAGGGATGAGCAATAAATGCTGACCTCATTGGGATATATAGGTCCAAGGTATTCAGAGAAGTATAAAACCTGGTTGATACTTAAATTAACAGTTCAAACTGTCAATAAATTGCACGTGGGCAGCCAAGCCAATGTGCAGAGTTGAAGGATACTTTGGATTGATGATTGGATGAGATAATTGGATTAAAAGGAAATAGAAATAAAGGTAGGAGAGGAAAGGAAGATAGTGATGACTGCAAATAGGAACACTGCAAAAAGTAGTGAAAGAGGATGCGATGGAAGAGGGGATTCTGAACCTCCATGTAGGTGGGTACGAAGGTATTGGTCAGGGTTGATGGCTTGCCACTTGGGTCCTTTACCAAATGGATAGGGCATTTCATGAGTCTGATTCTGTTTTGGTAAGCTGCATGGCTGGCTAACCTATATAAAGGTTGGATGTGGCCAAGCAGTTGCAATAGGCCGAGTGAAATGTGGGGCATTGGATGTAGAGGCTACATCAAGGGCTTAAAATCGTTAATTGGTTTACGTATACAACATGGCTGCTGGTTGAGACAAGTTAATGGTACTCGACAGTGACACTTAGTGGTCAGCATTTGAAATTACAAAAATACAATGTTTCCGGTGTGACACTGCAATTTATAAATTGTATGTGTAATTTTAGCCAGCATCTATCTTGTAATCAGAATAACAAATACTGCATCCCAATTGACTAAACATCCATGTATTGACCAGAAGCTAAGATGTTTAAAATGTATTTTGAAGCACAAACTGAAAAATAAAATTACAACTGAAGAAGGGTCTCGACCCGAAACGTCACCCATTCCTTCTCTCCAGAGATGCTGCCTGCCCCGCTGAGTTACTCCAGCATTTTTTGTCTACCTTTTAGGTTACAATATTACAATATCTTAACATCAATATTTGGACATCAAAATTCTAACAATTTAAATTGTTATAAATTGGCAGATATCCTGTGATCACACTTAAAATAGGAGTGCATTCTCTTTTTCCTGCCACCAGACCGCATTGCAAATCCCATAGTATCTTTGTAAATTTTTTAATTGTTATTTTTTTTAAACTGTCCACTCTTCACTCTTCCTGGGTGAATGTATGGCAGATTTGGAGAATTTTGCGGAGATTACATTGATAGCATAATTTCAATGCTTTTAGGTGCCTGCTATAGGTAGTCCAGGTCTCAAAACATATAAATTCTCAGGGTCACGACTTCCTGATAGGCTGCCTCGACCTGATGCCTTGATCTTCATATTTTCTTTCCCTTATTTGACCAAAGGCTGTGTTAGTACATTGAAGGCACTGGTGAATATCATTAATACCTGCCTGTGCAGCTTGGCCTCCCAACGTTATTTGTAGTCTCCTCCCCGCCACCCCAATCATTGCACATCCTCAATCCTTTCCACTCGTCATTTTAATTTAATGTATCTTGTGTTTTACAACTGTTGGCAGACCAATTTCCTCTCCTGGGATAAATAAAGTTTGATTGTATTGTATCGTTACCAATATTGTTTGAGGGCATTGTGGCATAATGTGGGCAAATTGGCAGAGAAACGCATGTCATATAGATGCTGAATGCATGCAGATGCCAGCTGCATACTTAAGATGAGTTAAAGATGCTATATAAAACCATAGGTTTAATCTATTTTCTCATATATTTGGACTTAATTATGTCTATGTTATTACTATTAGCATCCTTGTAGTACCTTTTAACTAAGAGGCAATACACAATTTACTGTCAATATGGTGAGCTGCTGCTTGCCCCTTAACTGCATGAGCCTCAAATTGCTATGTTAAATCTCAGTTTCCCTCTCTAACCCAACAAGTTTCCCATTCCCATCTTAAGGCTTAAGAAGGCTCCCGATCCGAAACGGTCCCTGTCCATATTTTCCAGGGATGCTGCCTGACACACTGAGTTACTCCAGCATTGTGTCTTAAAATGGAATGAATCTTTAGTCTTTTGCTGATCATGGGTCTATCCTATAATTTCCTGCTCGAATAGCCTATTTCAAAAAAACATTTACTTTGTAAAGGTATTTTAATTTGTAGCTAATTAATGCTTTGCATTTGTGCGAAGTTGAGTTTATCTGAACTGCTACTGAAACTTTGATATGGTGGCCGTTCAATAATGCTAGGAAAATCATTTACTATTTTGGATTCTCATTAGCCATCCACAGTAGTTCCTCACAAGCTTTGTTGGGAGTTTGTGGCATTATTTCTGGCTTAATTCATGGGATCAAATCTCGTACAATATGTGCAACATTTGTCGCAAGTTGCTCATGGTAGTTTATTAAAATGCTTCTTAACTGTTTTATATTGTCTTAGAATTGTGCTGAGCAAGTTTACAAGATATTCAGTATTTTCATTGCAAACCACTTCCTTAGTCATGAAATACTGCAATGTGTAAATTTTGCAAGGAAGCCATCTACGTCTAGACCTAACAAGTGAAACAAGTTGGCATTATGATAAGTATTGTTGGTTTTAAATAGCAAATGTGTGTAAAATAATATGTTTGGAATTTGGCTGCTCAATTTCATCTAATTAGCAGAGCACAGCTCATAAATTCTGTAATTCCCATTGTTCCCAAATGTTCTGTATCCATTTTCTAAATTTTGAATATCCTTGGCCCATGTCTATTTGTATTGTGTTTGCTGGGTGTACAGCCAATTTGTTCAGGTGCTGCTTCTGCTTCTGAGGTTGCTTGTAGGGTGCATGCATTTGCAGGCAGATGATTAGATATGGAAGATATGCACAATTTAATATTAAAATTGTCTTTTTAGGATATGGCAACTGGTCCAGTTACTGAGAAGATCATGAGTATGCGAACAGTGAAGAAAACGGTAAGTATTGAAAGTCCTAAAGTGCAATATCTGGGATGTAATTGACTTGCTCTTTTCCTTATTCTCAATTTTCAGTCTCTAGCATAGATATTTGAACTGTCATTAACAGCTGGTGGCTATGTAACGGTAGCACATAGAATTTAAGTGTATTAAAATCTTTTTGGCGGCTGTTGATTGTATGGATTGACGGCAATTTAGCAGTTTGAATGTTTGGCCTTGTACTGAAAAATGATCGGTGTAATATGTACTTAGCAAAGAATACATAATTCTGGATTTATTAGCTTCTGTTTGAGTTTTAAATTTTCACTGATAGGGGCTCTGTTTTAAATTCCAGTACATTTTGAGATTAGTTTTTAAGATTGCCAACAATAATACTTGTGGCTTCCAGTAGTGCAGCTGCAAACTGGCTGCTGCCTCGGGAAATGGTACATTTGGCATCTGCTTAACACTGTGGGTTTGGCAGGAAGCCAGGTCGAGGTCAGGTTATTGTGAATGGAGTAGCTGGTGGTTAAGGAGGAGATAAAATGATTCATGAGTTGGTTGACACAGTAAGCAGAGTAGGTTGGAATTGATAGCTTTTTTTTGTAGGGGTGTTGCAGGGGAAAATGTAATCTCCGCCAAAGGAAACTTTTGGTGTTCTTTTCTTTCTAATTCTACTTAAGTACATTACAACTGCGTCCCTATAACCACTTCACGGCGGTGAAGTGTCTGGGGAATTAAATGACAAGTGACAAATGGTTTGTGTCTACATTGGGCTCTAAAATGTGCTTGTGATTTCAGACCGAGTCTGGAGAAGAAGTTGAAGTAGAAGAACTATTTGTAAAATACAAAAACTAGTAAGTATGCTTGTGGATTAATTTTAAAACAGAAGTGAACTGCAGCACAAAGATTGATGAAAATTATTTCCTTTACCCATGAGGGCTATTGTTCTGAGCATAATTTTTGAAAGGTGCTGTGGCAAAATAAATACCCTCAAATTAACGTCCCACTCAATTATTGTCTTCAAGTCATCCTAAGGGACTACACACTTCATACTTCTGAATTTATCTACAATATAACTTTCATAAACAATTTAAATATTTGCTAACAAACAGGAAGGAAATAAGATGAATGTAAAAAAGCAAAAATAAACTGTCTAAACGGCAGTAAAGAAAATAAACAGCAACATCAACAAGCTCTAATTGTCAAAGAGCAGAAGGAAGACCACTGAAAGGGGAAAAACATGCTTTTAAACTTCAGATTCCTTTTAGCTGCCATCATATGTCACTAACTAGAGGGCAAGGTATTAAAGAACGTGCATTCCAACAACCTCGAATAACATAAGATTTTATAGAAATGCTTTGCAGACCTTTCAGCAAGTGAGGAAAGAAAGATAAACATGTCTGTTTTGTATCCTTCAAACGTGTAAGATGGTTTGATGTATGTTTTAAGCAAGTATAGGTGCAGAAAAGGGGAAAAACCAAAGGGAGAACCTGAAGGGAGTGACATCAAATGATGAGCAGGACCATTGCCAGAATGTCATGTCTGTTAAAACAAAACAAATGAAAGCAGTGGTAAAATCCTGGTAATCTGCTTGAATTAATGTGAATTCCTCCACGGAGACTGACTGGAAGAGGGGTTCTTCTTAGTTTTTCCCATACAATAATGAAAATTAAACTTCCATATTGACAATGTTTTTAAGTGAGTGCTTTTTCCACTATTTTGGTAGAATGGTGATTACAGTTTGGCAGATGGTCTGAAAGGGTAGGGCATGCAACAATGCAGAAATTGTGCAATCATCACCAATTGCAATTTACACAATTAATATATAAATGCATTGGCACAGGTGTGCATCATGCTCTGAAATTTGTGTGCCTACAATAAGAGAACAAATCTATATATTTTCCCTCAAATTCATACATCCATGGATATGGGTATAATTTACAAATATGGAGGACATGAAAACAATCTAACTGAGTTGATAAGCATGATATCCAGCACAGGCTTTCTCAAATAATTTCTGGTCGTTTTGTCAACTTTTTACCCCATTCACTTGTCTATTTTAGATTTTTTTCAAAAATAATATTGTTTTGTTTTCTTTGTACAAATCCAAACATTTTCGCTACAAATACCTTAAAGGTTAGATGTTATTTTCATGTGAATGATTTATTGTACACAAAAAATCTATAGCTGAATCTAACACTTCCTTAAGAATTTAGTTTAGAGATATAGCACGTACGGAAACATGCCCTTCAGCCCACCGTGTCTGCACCGACTAGTGATCCCCGCACATTAATACTATTCTACACATATTCATTTTACATTGATACTAAGCCAGTTAACCTACAGACCTGTATGTCTTTGGAGTGTGGAAAGAAACCACAGATCTTGAAAAAAAACCCACGCGGTCGTGGGAAGAACATACAGTGCCCTCCATTATGTTTGGGACACTCATTTATTAATATGCCTCTGTACTCCACAATTTGAGATTTGTAATAGAAAAATTCACAAGTGGTGAAGTGCACTTTGTCAGATTTTAATAAATGCCATTTTTATACATTTTGGTTTCACCATGTAGAAATTACAGCTGTGGTTATACATGGTCCCCCACATTTCAGGTCACCGTCATGTTCGGGACACAGCAATGTCATGCAAATGAAAGTAGATATGTTTAGTATTTTGTTGCATTTCCTTTGCATGCAATGACTGCTTGAAGTTTGCAATTCATGGACATCACCAATTGCTGGGTGTCTTCTCTGGTGATGCTCTGCCAGGCCTGTATTGCAGCCATCTTTAGCTTATGCTTGTTTTGGGGGCTAATCCCCTTCAGTTTTCTCTTCAGCATATAAAAGGCATGCTCAATTGGGTGATTAACTTGACCACTCAAGAATTGACCATTTTTTAGCTTTGAAAAACTCCTTTATTTTCATTATGAAACAGATTTTATTATGCTACTACCATCAGCAGTTGTATCATCAATGACGATAAGTGAGCCAGTACCTTCAGCAGCCATACATGTCCAGGCCATATCACCCCCACCACCATGTTTCACAGATGAGGTGGTATGCTATGGATCTTGGGCAGTTCCTTCTCTTCTCCATACTTTGCTCTTGCTATCACTCTCATATAAGTTAATCTTCGTCTCATCAGTCCACAAGAACTTTTTCCAGAACTGTGGTCGTTTTTTTCCAGAACTTTTTGGCAAACTATAACCTGGGGCCATCCTATTTTCGCAGCTAAACAATGGGTTGCACCTTGCAGTGTAGTCTCTGTATTTCTTTTCATGAAGTCTTCTGCGGACAGAGGTCATTGACAAATCCACACCTGACTCCTGAAGAGTGTTTCTGTTCTGTCGGACAGGTGTTTGGGGATTTTTCTTTGTTATAGACTGAGTGGGACCCGTTGGGTCCCAGTCACATGGGAGGCCTGGTCCCCCCCAATGCAACCCATTCCCAAACGTAACATTTCACCACTCACCTGTTCCCCCAACGCAATATTCAACCACTCACCTGTTCCCCCAACGCAACCCGTTCCCCCAAAGAAAAAAAGGGGAGGGGTGTGGGAGAGGGATGGAGGGGGAAGGGGGGGTGGTCGCAGCAGATGCACCTTACAGTCTGCTCACTATCCACCTTCAACTTTCGGCCTCACGCAGTAGCTCCCGGTCCCACTCCAACTTCACAGAGGCTTCCAGTTCAACTTAACAGTTTCCGGCTCACGCTGCTCTTTGCCCGCACACCGCTGAAGGACTCAGCCCCGCCTCCAGGGTTTTATTCTCCGCGTGTGCCGGAAGGGGCGTTATCTTCATAGAAACATAGAAATTAGGTGCAGGAGTAGGCCATTCGGCCCTTCGAGCCTGCACCGCCATTCAATATGATCATGGCTGATCATCCAACTCAGTATCCCGTACCTGCCTTCTCTTCATACCCTCTGATCCCCTTAGCCACAAGGGCCACATCTAACTCCCTCTTAAATATAGCCAATGAACTGGCCTCAACTACCCTCTGTGGCAGAGAGTTCCAGAGATTCACCACTCTCTGTGTGAAAAAAAGTTCTTCTCATCTCGGTTTTAAAGGATTTCCCCTTTATCCTTAAGCTGTGACCCCTTGTCCTGGACTTCCCTAACATCGGGAACAATCTTCCTGCATCTAGCCTGTCGAACCCCTTAAGAATTTTGTAAGTTTCTATAAGATCCCCTCTCACTCTCCTAAATTCTGGAGAGTATAAACCAAGACTATCCAGTCTTTCTTCATAAAACAGTCCTGACATCCCAGGAATCAGTCTGGTGAACCTTCTCTGCACTCCCTCTATGGTAATAATGTCCTTCCTCAGATTTGGAGACCAAAACTGTACGCAATACTCCAGGTGTGGTCTCACCAAGACCCTGTACAACTGCAGTAGAACCTCCCTGCTCCTATACTCAAATCCTTTTGCTATGAAAGCTAACATACCATTCGCTTTCTTTACTGCCTGCTGCACCTGCATGCCTACCTTCAATGACTGGTGTACCATGACACCCAGGTCTCGCTGCATCTCCCCCTTTCCCAATCGGCCACCATTTAGATAATAGTCTGCTTTCCCTTTTTTTTTTGCCACCAAAATGGATAACCTCACATTTATTTATCCACATCTGCCAAACATTTGCCCACTCACCCAGCCTATCCAAGTCACCTTGCAGTCTCCTAGCATCCTCTTCACAGCTAACACTGCCCCCCAGCTTAGTGTCATCCGCAAACTTGGAGATATTGCTTTCAATTCCCAGATCATTAATATATATTGTAAATAGCTGGGGTCCCAGCACCGAGCCTTGCGGTACCCCACTAGTCACTGCCTGCCATTGTGAAAAGGACCCGTTTACTCCTACTCTTTGCTTCCTGTTTGCCAGCCAGCTCTCTATCCACATCAATACTGAACCCCCAATGCTGTGTGCTTTAAGTTTGTATACTAATCTCTTATGTGGGACCTTGTCGAAAGCCTTCTGGAAATCCAGATACACCACATCCACTGGTTCTCCCCTATCCACGCTACTAGTTACATCCTCGAAAAATTCTATAAGATTCGTCAGACATGATTTACCTTTCGTAGATCCATGCTGACTTTGTCCAATGATTTCACCACTTTCCAAATGTGCTGCTATCCCATCTTTAATAACTGACTGTAGCAGTTTCCCCACTACCGATGTTAGACTAACTGGTCTGTAATTCCCCGTTTTCTCTCTCCCTCCCTTCTTAAAAAGTGGGGTTACGTTTGCTACCCGCCAATCCTCTGGAACTACTCCAGAATCTAAAGAGTTTTGAAAGATTATTACTAATGCATCCACTATTTCTGGAGCTACTTCCTTAAGTACTCTGGGATGCAGCCTATCTGGCCCTGGGGATTTATCGGCCTTTAATCCATTCAATTTACCCAACACCACTTCCCGACTAACCTGGATTTCACTCAATTCCTCCAACTCCTTTGACCCGCGGTCCCCTGCTATTTCCGGCAGATTATTTATGTCTTCCTTTGTGAAGACGGAACCAAAGTAGTTATTCAATTGGTCCGCCATATCCTTGTTCCCCATGATCAACTCGCCTGTTTCTGACTGCAAGGGACCTACATTTGTTTTAACTAATCTCTTTCTTTTCACATATCTATAAAAACTTATGCAGTCAGTTTTTTTGTTCCCTGCCAGTTTTCTTTCATAATCCATTTTTCCTTTCCTAATTAAGCCCTTCGTCCTCCTCTGCTGGTCTCTGGATTTCTCCCAGTCCTCCAGTATGCTGCTTTTTCTGGCTAATTTATACGCATCATCCTTCGCTTTGATACTATCCCTGATTTCCCTTGTTATCCATGGATGCACTACCTTCCCTGATTTATTCTTTTGCCAAACTGGGATGAACATTTTTTGTAGTTCATCCATGCAGTCTTTAAATGTCTTCCATTGCATATCCATATTCATGGTCACATGACAGGCGAGAAGACCAATCTGCTGATCTCACGATATTTTAAACCTTCATAACTTTTCGACCATTATAAAGTCTGACAAAGTACACTTTAACCACATATGATTTTTTTTTTCTATTACAAATCTCAAATTGTGGAGTACAGAGGCAAATAAATAAATAATGGGTCTTTGTCCCAAGCATTATGGAGCAACTCCGTATAGACAAGCGCCAGTAGTCTGGATTGAACCTGGGTGTCTAGCACTGTAAGATAGCAACTCCACCGTTGCGCCACCGAGCCACCCTTAGCATTGGTGCTGGTAGATTATTAATTTTTGGTTTAATGTGACACAGAACTCATATCTTTCAAATATAATATTGGCCTGACTCCGTCCATAGCCTTCCATGATAAACTTCATATTGAAACTCCTCGTTGACTGCTGAAATAAGGAGGACCAGATCGTTAGTGTGGTTGTTATCTGTCCTAAATGAAAATTAGAAAACAAACTTCGGATGCTGAAAATCTGACAAAGAAGACAAAATCCTGGGTACACTGCAGTCAGACAGCATCTGTGGAAAGAGAAATGGTTAACACTTCTGTTTTAATAGTCTAAGTTTTGACAAATGGACTTGCACTTGAAAGGGACTTGCACTTGAAAGAGTTCTGACAAAGCGACTTGCACTTAACTCTGTTTTTAATTTCATTGATGCCTGCTGATCTCAGTGCTTCGGAAATCTTCTGTTGCTAAATGCACTGATTATTTAAACTTTGGTTGTGGGCTGTGTACCATTTGTGTTGATAGTCATATGGATGGAATTCTGTCCAGACCACCTGGTATTCATTTATTTTTTGGGCATAAATGAGTTGGGAATGACAACCAATTATTGGCCACATAGAAACATTCTCTATCCTTCTGCAATGCATCATTATTATCAAGGGTCGAGGTAGAATTTTATCCATCAATTGCAAACTCGGCTCAGATCAAATATTGAATGTTGACTTCAGTGTATATACTTTTCCATAGGAAACTAAAATACAAATGGTGAAAATAAAGTATGTGAGATGGTACTATGCAAATTAGTTTGTTGGTCAGTCCTAATTTTGCTCAGTGTACATGAAAAAAAATTGGCAGAACTATTTCCATAGAGATATTAATCAAGTTTTATCATTAATAACTCTACGGAAATTGATTCTCCGATTCTGTATCTAAACAATCGAAAAGCGCAAAATACTTCAGATGTTCGAAATATGACAAAAATATACTCTGGTCAGGCAGCATTTGTGGACCATGATGCCCCATCTAAGCAAGTCTCACTTGCCCATGGTTAGGCCATATCCCCCCCCCCCCCCCCCCACCTTTCCAATGCATGTACATGTCCAAATGTTTTTTAAATGTCATGATTGTACCTACCATAACTACTTCATCTGGCAGCTCATTTCATATACACACTGACCTTTGTGTGGGAAAAAAAGTCGCCCTTCAAATTCATATTAAATCTTTGAATTGAATGATCATGGTGTTACTGTGACTGAGAGGATGGTAAACTTTGTGATGGACATTGTCTACGCAGGAGCAAATAGAGAAGAATAATTTGAAATATTAAATTGCCGGAAGAAGGAAGTCAAGAAAACTGAATGCTGGAAATTAGATAAAATCTGGAAGTTCATTGCCTGAAACTTAATTTTGCTGTTGAATCTGGAAAGTTTAGTCAGAAGATGAAGATGGGAATAATGCAAAAGTCCAAAGAAACAGACGAGTGAATGGAGAATTAAAATGACAGGCAACTAGAAATCCTGGTTCTCTATATGAACTACCCAGGTGTTCTGCACAGTGGACTCCTTAATGTGCATTTGTTCTGTATTGTAGAGATGAGTGTGTCATGAATGAAGACAGTATCATAAACACTGAATGCAATATACTAAATTGGTAGGAGTACAGGTAAATCACTGCTGCACTTGGAAACAATTTAATTTCCTGGAGCAGGAAGGGAGTAGGTGAGAGCAAGTTAAATCTCTTGATATTGTGGGGGAAAGTGTGTATTGCTTGAGGTAAAGCTAAACCAGTGTACCTTGAAAGCAATTGCCTCAAAGATCACGAAGGGTAGCTATGAGGATGGAAGTTAATGTTGGCTGGTGCTGGCATTGGCTTGGTGATATCTGAAAATGACTGAAATCTGTAGATGGAGCAGAATTTATTGAGGATAAGTGGATCTCTGTTTTTATTCTAGATGGGAACAACAGAACTGCAGGAAATGGAACAGATGCAGTTGAGATAAAGACATTATGGAGGCACCGTGTGAAATGTTATTGTCGGAATAGATACATGGAAAGTGCAAAGGGATCCTTACAGGAAGCAGGGTGGGAATCTGGTTAATGCAGTGGGTACTGGTTGATACCCTCCGGCTTTAAATGCAGATGGAAGTTGATGGAGGCGAGGGGAAGAATCGAAAATGCACCATGGGAAAGTGAGGCCAGGATGGAAATTGGCAGCAAAGCTGATGAAACATTTGAGTTGCGTTAGAGTGGTGGAAAACAGCAGCAATAGCTGTTAACGTACTGGAATAAAAACATTGTAGGATTCTACAAAAAAAAATTAGATCAATGAGATGAGGTGGGTTCATGATTAGAGGGAGTGAATGTCACGAGCATTAGGCCTCTGCAAAATAGAGATCAGTCTACCAAACTTTAACTGCACCATCTTTATTAGTAGATTGGCCCTCAGTACCCAAATTCCCACAGGTTCGTGGGAAGGGGTGGGGTAGATTACGGTAGGAGGATTGGAAAAATGGTCAATGTCATCTCGTTGGAGTGCACACAGTTTTAATTATAGGAAAAGTGTTGAATATGGGCAATGTGAGAGTCATTCCCCTTGACATCAAGGCAGCATTTGACTGTTCTTAGTATGATGGATCTCAAGTAAATCTGAATTCTCCACTAATATGAGTCATGCCTTTGCCAAATAAAAATAACAATGATGGGTGAAATTGAAGGTCATTCCATTTAAGCTCCAGCACATTACTGCAGTTGTTCAGTATATTGTGCTTGCACAGCCATTCATGATCTCCCCTCAGTTAAAATGACAGAAATTAATTTTGGTAGATAATTGCAGTTTTCAGTTCGATTTGCATCTTCACGCTGCACATACTTGGGCTAAAAATGGGAAGTAACTTTTAAAAACTAGTGCCAACCAACAAACATCTCATTACCTACAATATCCCTGTAACCTTCAATATCATTACCGAAACTGAATCTCCCACCATGAAAATCTAGAATTAATGTTACCCGGATGCTTAATAAGCACATTATTTTGAGCTATTAAAATAGGTCAAATACTTCACTAAATTTGTTGCTCCTCAAAGCTATTTTACCATCGAGAATGCACTGTTCAAGTGTAATGGTATTCTCTTGCACTTGCCTGCACAAGTATATTTACAACATTTTTCAGTTCCTCAATCTTTGAAACAAGCTCTTTTATTGGCACCCATTTCCCACCTTGATTGTGGTTCACTAATCTTGCATGGGTATATGAAATGAAATATTTTTATTACTTCAATGTGCTGCAGTGCATAGTGCACGTATGTTACTTTACAGCATGCATCGGCAATGCCTCAAGCTTGCAACTGCTTCCAACTAGAAGGACATACAGCCTGATGCACAAATTCTTTTAAGACATGCACCTATTGGATTTAGGAATATACAATAGTTCATAAATGACTGCGCTAATATTCTGGAATTCTACGCAATGCCATTGAAATAAATTCACCAGGTGGAAATATACCCACCAGGTGGATTGTAGTACATCAATGTGGTCGCTCAGCACCCCACCTTCATGTCGTACGGCAATCTCCAGGTCTAATTAAGAAAAAAAGTTATTGAATTTTGAAAATTAATTCTGTGTGGACGGATGTTATATTCATTTGATTATACTCAAATATTTTTGAACCTTTTTATTCTATTACATTGCAGAGGAATTAAAATAATAACTCCCCCACCCCACCCAAGGCAGGTACAATTGGGTTGTTAATTTTTCTTGCACCAATGTAATAATTGAAGTATTCATATTTTTGGTGATGTGAACTGAGTATATTGTTTCTTTTTCTTTCACCACCCCCTGCCCTTAACCACACCCTTCAGTTCTTACCTTCATTGTCAGTGGACCACAGTGGAGCAACTGGCAAAGGACAAGAGAATCCATCAGAAGATTAAACGCTTCAAAGCAAAGCAGGCACAAATGAATAAGTTTCTTACGGAGGTCAGCAATTTTTTTTTTAGATTACATATGCCCATGTGTTGCTCAGAAATCATTTATATAATTGTTTTCTAAGGCCTTTTCCACTTTTGTGTTCTTGGTGTTCAATGCATTGTCCTTTTGACTTTTTTCCTGTTTTCTTGACTCTATTCCTTTCTGATTCTTTTAAAAAATTTCTGACTTATTTTGTTTGTTTATTTAATCAGTTGATGACTGCACTACCTGTCGACAGTCAATGCCATGTGTCTTTCCCATTGTTGCCCTTTAGTCGGTTTCCCCCCCAGTTTATTTCTTTTCCTCTGAACCTCTTACTTCCTTCATGTCGCCTCTCCACTATTTGCAGTTCCTATCCAGTTATTTGTTATCTTTCAGTGACCAGGATATGTTGTCATTTCTTGGGTTAAATAACTACTTTGAGCCATTTAGCCATTTTTTTTTCTTCCACTGTTGCATTAGGTTAGTCAAGGGTCAAGTTGCATTAAAAATCTATAGTCAGAAATCTTTAATCCTCACACTTTGTTTTCAAATTGTTCCTTGGTCCAGGTTTTCCTTCAACTTCTATTTGACAATGGCAGGCAAGGCAGTGTGGTAGATGTAAGTCGTGATATTCCGTACATTGATGGACCTTTTTCGACCCCGGCTGATTTTTTTATTTCATTAATTTTTAAAAAAGTGGAAATTAAGGTATCAGCTCGCTTTACTAGAATGTTGCCTGGGTTTCAGCAACTAAGTTACAGAGAAAAGTTGAACAAGTTAGGGCTTTATTCTTTGGAGCGCAGAAGGTTAAGGGGGGACTTGATAGAGGTCTTTAAAATGATGAGAGGGATAGACAGAGTTGACGTGGATAAGCTTTTCCCACTGAGAGTAGGGAAGATTCAAACAAGGGGACATGACTTGTGAATGAAGGGACAGAAGTTTAGGGGTAACATGAGGGGGAGCTTCTTTACTCAGAGAGTGGTGGCTGTGTGGAATGAGCTTCCAGTGAAGGTAGTGGAGGCAGGTTCGTTTTTATCATTTAAAAATAAATTGGATAGTTATATGGACGGGAAAGGTATGGAGGGTTATGGTCTGAACGCAGGTGTATGGGACTAGGGGAGAATACGTGTTCGGCACGGACTAGAAGGGCCAAGATGGCCTGTTTCCGTGCTGTAATTGTTATATGGTTATATGGTTATTATTGCTAAAGAAAATGTAACCCCTAGGGCGTCTGGTTTCATCCAGATCGTTCGTTAAACTGGCCATCATGATCTGAGATTTCAAATGCATTTGCATTTCCAGTTAAATATTCCAAACTTTTAGTCATTTTCTTAGCCACGCGTTTCAGAATTTGGCAATCTTCTGTTCCTTTCTCCATCAGCAGTCTGTTGAAATTGGACCTCAACCTAGTCTAATTAAATCCAGACTAGGATTCTTGACCCCCTATTCTCTTTGTAGTACAGTGATGGCTAATTATATAATTTCACATCATTTGCCCTGACTGGGCACATCTGCTCATGAAACACTGTTTTCATCACTTCCATTCTCCATTATTTAATAAGTCCTTGTTGACCTAGTCCTTTGTCTATCATTAGAAATCTGTTGTCCCTATCCCATCCCTACCATGTCCTGACTTTCCATCACCCATGTTGGCCTAAGTTACCTCCAGATACTACATGATTTCCAATTTAGACAAAGTTTAGACTGACAAGAAGTGTAAATTCTCCCCATCTTTGTAGTTTTTCTGTATCTGCAAATCTCCTGCCTCTCCTCCACCTTATTTCTGTACTTGTTCTTTGCCCTTATTCAGGGTGGCTCCACATGGCTCCAGACTACTTGCCTCTGATTTAGAAATTATTCCCTAAATGTTTACACCTCTGCAATTCTTTTTTTAAAGACTTAGCCTAAAAACCTTTATTTTTCTTCGACTTTGGGTCACTACTTTATCTCTCAACTTACTTTTTCATCTACAATTCTGAGGTGCATTTTGGGGAAGTTGTGCAACCCAAAGGCATTATATTAATATCAATTGCATTGTAAAGCTTAATCCTGTTTTAAGCTTTGTGTCTGATCAAGGTTAAAGGCATATGATCAAATTACTGTATCAAAGTTGTATCGGCTGCAAATGTTGTAATATATTTTACAATTTTGTATTACCGTACACTTGCCACTGTTCCTTGGTGCTTCTGAAACAACAGCAAGGACTTGTGGCAGGGAGCAGTGCCAGTAGTATGTAAGGTTGGAACAAAAAAAAATATGTATAATTATATACATACATCGGAATGAACTCAACAGAATGGGTAATTTTCTGTGATCATTCCAATACCTAGTTTTGTGCTGAAGGGGCCCGACCCAAAACATCTGTACATTCCCTCGTCAGATAATGCCCGACTTGCTGAGGTACTCCAGCACTTTTATTTCGTTGCAGGCATTCACTTTGCATAGCAATTCATGACTTGTACTGTTGTTTTGCTAATTCAGTGTAGCTGCTGTGTCAGAAGACATTGTAATAAGATTTCAAAAATGTAGCTTGGATTAGGAGGGAGGGGAAGAGTGCAAGGGGCTGGAGATCTGATCTCTAAATATGTTGGAGATACTAAATACTTAAAGTGGCATTTGTGGATAAAGGAATAATTAACATTTCAGGGATGCATTTATAAAACTAATGTTTAGCTTGCAGAGAAGCATGGGAGAGTGAAGGATACTGGGGAAATAGGAAGAGCAAAGGAAATGTCTGATAGAATGGAAACCAAGAAAATGTATGACACAGTTCCTCAACTATGAGCGTGCGCTGAAGATGTATTCTTGAGAAGAATATTTTCTTGAGAGCATAAAAAGAGAATAGAGAAGAGAAATAAAAAGTTGAAACTAAGTGGTGCAGACTAAAAGCAGTTTATGGAAATTTGAAATAAAGAAGAATGCTTGGAAAGCCGAGTGGGTCAAGCATTATCCGTGGAGCAAGATAATATTGGTTAAATCAAAACTAGACAGAGATTGAAAAGGCAAAAACATGTAAATGTTGGAAATCTGAAACAACAATGTTTTAGCAAACTACAATGGTTTCATTCAGACCGAAAGGTTTGAATGACAAATGAAGGATTCAATAGGGAGTAAGTGCAATTTTGGTATAGTTTCAAAAAGCCCACTTATACTTAATTTAATGCTGGACAATGCTGCTCTTCAGAGAGCAGTTTAGTCGAGAGCATTGGCCAGTTACACTGCAGGTCAGCTCTTTCCTTCCATCCAATGCTTTGCAGCACAAAATTGGGGAATAAGCCTGAGGTCAGATTTTGTTACATCTAAAGTTTAAACTATTGCATCACTGCTGGTTGTGGTCCAGGGTAGAGCATTGCATCCTGAGTTGTGGGGTCAGCTGCATTTCACATCCATTGCATGTCCTTTATTGAAAGGAGAACTGCAGGTATGTGTATTTTCTTTATTTTACTTAACCTTAATGCATATAAATATTTTGGTTCTTAAAGGGGTCTCAATTTATTTATGTATTTGTTTTTAACATAGTTTAATTCATTGTGAACAGTTTTAAATGTTTCAGAACTGTTAAATGAGTTGTCGAATGAACATTAGAGTGGCGGTGGGCCTCAGAATTGGCCATTGAGGCCTGGTCAATACTTCATTTTCTGGGATCCTGGCAGTGCGGCAAGGCTAACATTACCATCTCCAATTACCTTTGAGAGATTACCTTGCTCTTTTGGCAAGGTACTCCTGCAGCTCTGTTGGGAGTTCCAGGATTTACACCTTGTGAGGATGGAGTAGTAGCAATATACTTTCTGGTCAGGATGCTGTGTAACATGGGAAACCTATGGGAACCTATTCCCAAGGACCACTTGCTTATTTTGACCTTGATGGTACAGGTGGTAGTTTTGGAAGCTGCTGTTGGACTTGTCCATGCAAGTAACTGCAGTGCACACGGTGCTTGTGAAGGGGTTGAATGGTTTAGAGGGTGGATAAGGTATCAATTAAACAAGTTGCTTTGTCTTGGATAGTAAAAAAAAAAGACAGTGCTGGATTAACTCAGTGGGTCAGTCAGCATTTCTGAAGAAAATGGATAGGTGATGTTTTGGGTAGGGATCTTTCTTCAGACTGTGGTGGTGGGGAGAAACCTGGAAGTGAGGTTGGGGCAAGACAAAGCCTGGCAAGTGACTTGGAAATTAAGCTGGCAGTCATGTGGTATTGGATAATGTTAAACTTTCAAGGAATTGTTAGAACAGCATTCATCCAAACAAAATGGAGACTATTTTAGACTTTAAAGATACAGCGCGGAAAGAGACCCTTCGTCCCACCGAGTCTGCGTTGACACCCCACACACCAGCACTATCCTGCCCACTAGGGGCAATTTGCCTTTTTCTTGCCAAAGCCAATTAACCGACAAACCTGTACGTCTTTGAAGGATGGTAGGAAAACGGAGCACCTGGAGAAAATCCGCATGGTCGTGGGAAGAACGTACAAACTCTGTACAGACAGCACCCGTAGTCAGGAATAAACATGCGTTTCTGGTGTTGTGAGGTTGCAATTTCACTACTTTTAGCAATTTAATTGTCCACCGCCATTTAAGACGATGAAAATCATAGAAAATGCTGGAAAACACTCTGCAGATCAGGCTGCAGTTGTGGCAAAAAAACAGATTTAACATTCATCAGACGTTGGGAGAGGAAAGAAGGGGTTGGTGGAAAATTAACTCAATTTATCAATTTAGTTAATTGTCACTTCTACAGTGGTACCGTGAAAAGCTTTTGTTGCAGGATGAGAGTGTGATGGACGACTAAAATGGCAGGCAACAAAAATATCAGGGTCATCCATGCTTTTATTTTAGATTTCCAGTGTCTGCTGTTTATTTAATTTTTTATTTACCTCAAAAACTTAACTTACTTACAGAAACAGTTGGACGCCCTCAGCTAGCTAGTCAGGCAGCATCTATGTAAAGAGAAATAGTTTAAGATCAGATGCATTGTCAGAACTCGAGTGGCGGTCTTAAGTTGCCCAGAAGGCAGGAAGGAATAACTGAAAAGGGAATATCTGAAAAGGAGAATACAGGTCAAATGCATTAAAGAGGAGAGTGATTATGCTGCTATGTCTATTATGTACTGCTAATTCCAGGACTCTGGGAATGTGGGCCAACAGGTCAGGCTGTACTAATGGAGAGGGGACAAACTGACAGAAAATAAGGTGCTGTTCCTTAAGCTTGCATGGAGCTTTGTAACTTTGTAATGGTGTAGAGGCCATAAACAGGTCACAGTGCGATGTACAATTAAAGTGGTAGACAACAGGAGGCTCTTGGTCATTCCCGTGGACTTAACATAGATATTCTGCAAATCAATCTCCCATCTGCATCAACATAAAGACCACATTTTAAACACAAAATAAAGACACACACACACACACACACACACACACACACACACACACACACACACACACACACACACACACACACACACACACACACACACACACACACACACACACACACACACACACACACTTTAATCAACATAGTTACTATCTTCGCAAAAGTTTTTAATATATTTGCCTGACATATCACCATTGAGAGTTAATTTTATCAGTGTGTGGTTTAAGAGGCAGTATGCTTATTTCTAAATAAATCTGTTTTCAAATATAATTCAGTTATTTACAGTCATCAATCATTAACTAGGGTATCTTTTAAATATGACATATGTGACACTGATTTCTAATGGGTTTAACCTTTTTAGAGTTAATTGTATGATTTCTCAAATATTGCACATTTGTTGATTATTTCACACCATGTAATATATTTTAAAACACTTTTGGAAGATTTTACATAATAATGAAGTGTTGTGGTAAACAGATCTGGAAGAATTACTCATCTCATGGTTTGTGATCATGCTGAATTTTAGCAATGTCCAAATTCTTAGAAACTAACGTGCTTTGCAAAATGAGACGAAGTCCATCATTATTTTTTATGCTACTCCTTTCTGTTTTTGCAGATTGAAGACGAGCCTTTCAATCCAGATTATGTGGAAGTAGACCGGATTCTTGATATATCGCATAGCATTGATAAAGATAGTGGAGAAGTAAGTGAGAATTTTACTGACTTTTGTGAAGGTTATTTTGCAAGCAATCTGGAATTAAAAGTACACCTATTAATTAAACTTCACATGCATTTCTTTGTCTTCCGTGAGTTAATGGGTACAGTTTGATTAGTTTCATTGAAGTGATAGCCCTAGAAAATGAATATTTTATCTTTAGGATTAACTAAATCTTACATTAATGTACTGAAGTATCAAGGGCTATTATTTTCTCACTTTTTTCCCCCAATGCGGTTGACCAGTGACCAATTTTGAATAACCTTTCATTTCCCCCTGAAATGGAATACTGTGCATAAATTCATTTTTTTTCCCATTTTTCCCACCCAAGCAGATTTAAAATTCCTGGATGATTTACATGAAATTTTACTCTAATCCTTTTTAGGAAGTGTAGATTAATTTATATTTGAATTCTACATTAATTTCTTGATCATCTCAGTTCAAGTGCTTAAGCATTATTCCAACATAGTACACTTACTCAGTTTATTACTTGTATGTATAGCAATTTATGCCTCACATTATTATGTTCAAACCATTGTTGGAATGTATTTATATCTGTTTTGCTTTAAAGAGATCATTATTGTTAAAGGACCATTGCATCAATGAAATGGTGTATAACAGTTTGGCATTAGTGACCCCAGACCAATAACAACGTGGTTGACTCCCAATAGTCCTTCGAAATTCTATTCAGTTCAGTACAAGTCAGAGGTTTTGGACATATTTCCCTATACAGCAATATCCACATCCTATAAATGAGCAAAGAGCAGGACAATATTTTGCTTGGTCATTTGTGCCATGTTCGAATTACTTAATCTGGACTAGGGCATATATAAATTTAATGATTTGGGTACAATGTAGTTAATTTGCAGATTATACCAAAATCGGTGTTAAAGTGACAGTGAGGAGGAATATCTAGGTTTACAACAAGATGTAGATCAGTTATGGAAGTGGCCCAAGGAATAGCAAATTAAATGTAATTCTGATAAGTGTGATGTGTTGCATGTCAAATCAGGGTAGGACTTGCACAATAAATGGTAGAGCCCTACAAAGTGTTGCAGAACAGGGAGATCTGGGAGTACTGCTGCATACTTCCCTGAAATTGGTGAATTGGCTGGATAAAGTGGAGGAAAGCGTTAGCACCAGTGTGATTGTAATCCATGATAGCTGTGACACCATGGTCTCTGCAACTTATTCACACGTGATCAACCTCAAAGAGTTGTTACGTTATGCCAGCAAAAGCATCTAGCGTACCAATGAATGAGATATCAACATGGTGAAGTCACAGCGCTGAATCAATAAGTGAACACAACAAAAGCAACCTAAAATGGATGGATCTCACACCCCACAATCCCACACCCAACTGATGCGATGAAAGTTGATGTATTGCCACATCCAGTTGCAAATGATGGTGGATTGTTAAAACAGCTTGCTGGCTGAGGAAATTAAGATCTCTCAAATCCTGAACATAGAAAACGACAAAAAATGCATCAAAAATCAGGTTTTAAGCATTGATAGCCACATCCAACTAGAATTGCCAAGCAAATTATCTTTTGCCTCGTCATGAAGTCCTCAAAATAATAGGTCTTTATCCACTTATTTTTTCCACATGATGGCATGCAATCACTGAGAGCACTGAATGCTGCAGATATATTGGAGTCAGACAATCCTCTGGCTGTGGTGCTGAAAACGTTTGCACCATATCTAACTGTGATTCTTCAACTACAACACTATCCCGAGAAACATGTTGGGTAGTCAATGTCCAAGATGAAACATCTACAGATACTTCACCAATGACATTCTTTTCATCGTAAGGTCAGAATTAGTTTAAAACAATAATAATTCGGGAATGCACGATATTCAATTCCATTCACAATCCTTCAAACTCCATATAACAAGCAAATAATAATCAGGTATGCAGCAAATATTTGGACTGTACAACTGTTATGCAATGGCCATTTATTGCTTTCAGAAAGGAACTGAACAAATATATAAAGGGAAAAAATGCATGGCTGCTGCTGGAGGTGAAAAATATGATAGAATACAGAGGCCTCAGGTTATGTAAGACTGTACTTATGAAATCTGACTTTGCAAATTTCCCTAAATTGAAATGAATTTTCAAGATGGTAATAGTGACTCATGACATACAACACAACTGCATACAACACGTTTCATTATTTTAATCAGAATTATTGTTGTTAATCTTCAATGAAATGAAAAAAATATAGAAAGTGTTTGTGGAGTGATATATGGACAGTTCTAAAAAAATGATGTTATCGATGTACGTTAGAGTCAATTTACGGACAGTATTCAGGAATGGAACTTAAGTAACCGGGAGACTGCCTGTAGATAGCTCTCAGATTGACATTTGACATTAGATTGAGATGTTGGAGCTACATCGGCTGAAAGGGCGTCTTCCATCTTGTCACTTTTCTGTGGTTATAAATATTAAAGATGCATATGACATTTATCTGTCTAGCATATCATTCTTTTATGAAAATCATTATTGAGACATCGGCTTTATTGAACATTGATAAATTCTAGTTGTTTAATACGTTTAAAATAGTAGCATAGTGCCACAATATTAAACTAGCCTACACTTTGATGAGTGTGATTTGTAAAACCTCAATCTGAGACTTGTATGTTTTGGCCAGAATGATGCTTTTAACAAACTCTGGGTTCTGGCTTAAGCATGTTGTTCCCAGAGACCACGAGTAAGAGGTAAAATAATGAACTACAGATGCTTATAATCTAACTAGTTAAAAATGGGAGTATTGGAGGATTGCAATTTCAGAAATTAAAAGGAAAACACACACATGTAATGGCTCTGATCATGATAATGGCTAAATAGTGGTTCTGTTGAGAACTATCACGTGTGTGTGTGTGTGTGGGGCAGCCGAGAGTTTTACAGCATAGAGAAACAGGCCTTCTATCCCACTGTCTTTGCTGATCATCATATCCATTTATACTAATCCCATTATGGTAATACTATCCATCATAGCTTAAGATGGCGGCGCTGGCTTAACAGCTGCGGCCCACCTGCAGTCCGTCTGTTTTTTTTTCCTTTTTGTTCCTTTGTCATGTTTTAGTTAATTTTGTTTTATTAAGTTGTGTATGTGTGTGGGTGGGGTGGGAGAAACATGTTTTGGTCTCTTCCTTCGGGGGATGCGACTTTTTTTTCTGTCGTATTCCCCGTCTCCGTCTGCGCCCAGGCCTAATGGCGGAGCTGGCGGCCACGGAGTTGTGGCGGCGGTGGCAGCGGAGACCCGACTCGGCCTCGGAGCTGTAGCGGCGGCAGCAGCGGCAGCGGAGACCCGACTCGGCCCCGGAGCTGTGGCGGCGGCAGCAGCAGCAGAGACCCGACTCGGCCCCGAAGCTGTGGCGGCAGGCAGCAGCAGCGGTGAGCCGACTCGACCTCAGAGCTGTCGGCCCCGAAGCACTGGCGGCGGCAGCGGAGACCCGACTCAGCCCCGGAGCTATAGTGGCGGCAGCGGCAGCGGAGACCCGACTCGGCCCCGGAGCTGTAGCAGCGGGCGGCAGCGGAGACCCGACTCGGCCCCAGAGCTGTGGCGGCGGCAGCGGCAGCGGAGCGGAGACCCGACTCGGCCCTGGAACCATGGCGGCGGCAGCGGAGACCCGACTCGGCCTCGGAGCTGCAGCAGCGGCAGCAGCGGAGACCCGACTCGGCCCCGAAGCTGTGGCAGAGGCAGCGGCAGCGGAGACCCGACTTGGCCCCGGAGCTGTGGCAGCGGCGGCAGCGGAGACCCGACTTGGCCTCAGAGCTTTGGTGGCGGCGGCGGCAGTGGCAACGGAGACCCGACTCGGCCCTGGAACCGTGGCGACGGCAGCGACCACCCGCGGAGTTTGAACCGGCCCGTTCGCGGAGCACGGTTGAGCCGCAGGATTTACCATCACCCGGTGGGGTCACAGCATCTAGAGCCTGGATCGCCTCGGCGCAGAGGGAGAACAAAGAGGGAAGAGACAGAGACTTTAAGATTTTGCCTTCCACCACAGTGAGGGGGTGTTTGGTGAACTCACTGTGGTGGATGTTAAATTTGTGTTGATTGTGTGTTTTTGTCATTTTTTTATTATATGTATGACTGCAGGGAAATGAAATTTCATTCAGACCGAAAGGTCTGAATGACAATAAAGGAATCTAATCTAATCTAATCTAATTTGCATGCGTTTAATTCCGTATCTACCCACTGATGTCTCTTAAATATTGTTACTGGTCTTGCCTCCAAAACTTCTGCTGGCAACTTAAGCCAGATAGTACTACTTTGTAAGGAAAAATATACCCTTCAGAACATTTGTAAACAACCATTTCCTCACCTTTGCCATGTTCCCCAGTGTTGGACAGTGGAACTGACATTGGGATTCACCCCTCATAATTCTACATGTATTTCATTTCATTCTGCAATCTCCTTCGCTCCATGAAGAGCTGTCCCACCTTATCCAATTTCTCATCATAATTAAAGACCTTGAATTCAGGCAACATCCTAATGAATCTTCCCTGTACCCTTTAGCTTCATCACATTCTTCCTATTGTGTGGTGACCAGAACTGTGCATGCTATCCCTGGTGGTCTTACCAATATTTTGTTTAATTGTGACATGTGTCTCAATTCTTAAACTTGGAGCCTTTGCCGATGAAGGCAAGCATGTCGTAAACATTCCTCACTACCCTCTGCACTTGTATTAGCATTATTGTATTAACATGTACCCTGAGGTGTATGTCTCTGTTCACCAACATTCCCTCGGACTCCACCATCCACTGTATATCCTGCCTTGATTTAATCCTCTAAAATGCACTTGTCAGAGTGAAACGCTATCTACCATTCTCTTGCCCACTTTCTCAATTGATCCAGACTTTTGTCCCCGCAACAGAACAAAACATGCTGGAGGTTAACGGTAAGCACAATCGACCCTTTGCCTGGATTATGCCAAGTCTGTGAATGCTCCATAAGACAAGTGGTTGGTTCCTTTGCTTTACGCTAGCTATATCTTTACAACTACATCGCTTGCGTGTGGTTCACAACCTTCATTTATTTTAAAAAGTTTGGTTTCAATATTTCACTGCACTGCATATTTTAATGTTTCATCAATTTCAGCTGTTTGTGTTCCATATTATGAAAGACATCTTAAAAAGTTGAATAGGGATGCCATGGCTCTGCTGGGGGCAGGATCTTGGGAAGCAGCATCTAAGGCTGCCATAACGAGTCCTCAATTTTTGGAACTTATCTAGATGATGGAGGGTTGGTGTTGCTCCAGAAATGCCAGGCTGAGCATGAAAGGCAAGCCAGACAGATGAAGCAAGATCTGGCTCAATATTTACAGACTGCTTTTTATACGACGATGAACCAATTGCCAGATTGAGTGCTTTCACTGTGGTGCTGAGAGCTTCTGATGGATACCACTGAGATAAACTTTGTTTCTTTACTTAACACGCTTTCGCTCTTTTAGAAAGGAGACGAGGAGGAACCTCCTTAGTCAGAGGATAGTTAAACTATTAAATTATAGTCAAGATAGTTTTATGAATCATAATAGAAATTGATTCCACAAAGGGCCAGCAAGATGCACAATCTTTTTAAATTTTAAAATGGAAAATGAAAATGATTAAATAGTATATATTTAAAAACATTTTGTTTTAGAGTTCTGAGACAACTAAATTCTGTTTTCTTGAACTACTGGAAATTCCAATACAATGAATTTATTTGCAATTTTCTGCCAAAAATGTGTTTCCTTCTCTTTGAGTTTCAAAATAATCTTAGTAGTTTAGCATTGGATTTTTAAAATATTGGCAGATTAAATGTATGCAATCAAGATTATTAATTCCAAATAGATTAATTGTGTTGGTCTTCAAAACAGCCAGTCACCCATTATCTGGTGAAGTGGTGTTCTCTTCCATACGAAGAAAGCACCTGGGAACAGAAACTAGAAACAGACCAAGGCAAGATTGAAGAATTTCAACAGCTACAGGCCATGACACCAAGAACAGAGCATATGGTAAGATCAAAATTTTGTGCAGGTTTCATGCTTTAAAAAAATAAAATCTAACTATATTAGTGGCTAATGGTGAGGATAATGCAAAAGGGCATTGAAATTGGTAGTCATAATCATCGTTGGAACCGTAAACTAGTCATCTTTTTCATTAAACCGATATAACAAAAATAATTTATTCAATGCTTAAGAGTGAGCTAAGCAAGGTTAAAACATGTTTGTAAAAGGTAGATTATGCTGAAAGAGTTGAATTGTAATATTGTGAAATAGTTGAAAATGTTGCTTACTAAAGAAGAATTATCAGAATTCATTTGATACTAGACCAAGAGGGTCCCGTTGGGTCCCGTCCCCTCAACGCGCGGTTGCGGGGGAAGGGGTGGCCTGCGGCGTCACACACACACACACACACACACACACACACACACACACACACACACACACACACACACACACACACACACACACACACACACACACACACACACACACACACACACCCACACGCACACACACACACACACACACACACACGCACACTCCCACACACACATACACACACACACACACGCACACACACACACACACACACACACACACACACACCCACACACACACACACACACACACACACACTTAACACACACACACACCCACACACACACACACACACACACACACACACACACAACCTCCACGCACACACTAACCACCCCCGAGTGATGCCGTCGAGTGGGGCAGCCTTGCTTGCAGCTGTTTGTCCTTTCAACCTTTTTTATTTTTTGTCTGTCAAAAGTTTTGTTTTGGAGGTCTTTTAGTCTTTTTATGTGGGGGAGGGGGAAGGGGGAGACTGTTTTCCACAGTCCCTACCTGGGCCGAGGATGCGTC